>NC_139221.1:292391427-292643927 GCF_055691185.1 Crinia signifera | reverse complement strand
AATCCAGGTCATTAATTCGTATATGCAACATATCAACAGAATGATCACACATAAGTTTTATTGTAATATTCTATACTTATGATAATACATGTAATCACACATACTGTAAATTATAGGTGAGTTATGAAACACTGCCATTACTTTGTATAGCGTCAGGTGTGAATAATAGGTTTTACATAGTAATCTGCGAGTTTTAATCCCAGTTATTCACAAGAAATACGGAAACTACTGTTTAACACGGGAAAACAAACTCTAATCCATATATAACACTGTATACAATGTAATACTGGATGGTCTTTTTCATCCAGGTACTAGATTGTATGCTTAATGTATCTTCCAGAGCGATGCTGACAATAGGTCATACTACTAATATATAATAGTTTATAGGAGATGTCATCCTGAAAGTTGCATGAAATCGGCAGCTAGAAGCGCAGCAACGTATCTGTCCTGCCATAAACCGGCACAATGAGCAGAATGGATGTATAGTGCGTGCAGTCCAGCAATGCACACGTTAAAGGGCCTTTATGGGGTGACAATTAGACCCCTGTGTGCTCATTGTGCCCCATACAAGCAGGGACTTGCCTGACCTCCCTGGTGCACATTAGGGGTGGCAGCAGCTGGGCGTCCAGTCTGCAGCAGCAGCAGCAGCAGCAGCAGCAGCAGCTACCTGGGGGACTGGGAAGGGGGGTGGTCTCCGTCCTCCCAGCAGCAGCACATGTAGGTGTTTATGAGGCTAGGGAGGGCTGGGACCCTGTGATTGGCCGGGGGTTGGGAAGGGGGGCAGAGGCACGCGCCTGGGGATGTAGTTATAAGAATCCTCGCGTGCCCAGCCTTCAGACCAGTGAGTGCCCAACCTGCAGAGGAGCCCCAGGGACCAGACCACTGCTGGGGACCACCATGGACACAGTGCTGGAGCAGTTCACAGGGCTGGAGTCCTTCCCTTCCCCTTACTTCAATGAGGATGACTTCTTCACCGACCAGTCCTCCAGGGACCATTTGGATGCAGATGACTTCTTGGAAGATGATGTGGACTTCTTGGCTGGTCAGATCCAGGACTACTATAAGGACAGCCGGGGGCTGCATGGAGAGGACTACTGCGATGCAGGCAACTTCTCCTTCTCCTCTTCCTCCTCTGGGGGCTTCCCCTATGACAGCGGGGAAGGGGGCTGTGACCTGTCCCCAGGGATGAAGGGGTGCAGCTCGGCTCTGAAGCGCAGGAGAAGGATCAGGTCTGACAATGAGATGCAGCAGCTGAGACAGGCAGCCAATGTCAGGGAGCGCAGGAGGATGCAGTCCATCAACGATGCCTTTGAGGGACTCAGGACCCACATCCCCACCTTGCCCTATGAGAAGAGACTCTCCAAGGTAGACACCCTGCGCCTGGCCATCGGTTACATCAACTTCCTCAGCGAGCTGGTGCAGTCAGACCTCCCACTCAGGAACCCCAACACGGAGAGCTCGCTGCAGCCTAAGAAAGTCATCATCTGTCACAGAGGCACAAGTGAGTAGCAGGGACACCTGTAGCCACTTACAAAACAGTAGGTCCAAAATTGGGTCCTCAATGCATCCTAACAGTCCAGGTTGTAAGGATATTCGTGCTTGAGCGCAGATGACTTAATGAGTACACTATCTTTGCTCAAACATGGAGATATTGAAAACATGGACTGTCAGGGTGCTTTAAGGAATAGTATTGGTAAGCTAGCCTTAGGGCTGGTGCTTGTAGTTCCACAATAGCTGGAGACAGTAATGTTTACCTATTACAGGATGTATCAGTATAGACTACAACAAAGTCGCCGAGTTTGTACAGTGTCAGTGGTGTCCAGGATACAATTGTCTGTAACACAATGCAGCAATGTCACAACTGTATCTGACATCTATTACATAGAAGCTGGATGATCCTTGTACTGTACATGCAAACCAATGTGATGATGCATTATAATCAGGCTGTAATAACTAATGACATATCTCTCCTTCTCTCTCCTCTCTCAGGGTCCCCATCTCCCAGTGACCCAGATTTCGGTCTCCCTCCCCTGGCCGGACACTCTCTATCATGGACTGATGAAAAGCAACTCAGGGACCAAAATATTGTCAGAACAGCTAAAGTGTGGACCCCCGAGGACCCCAGGAAACTAAGCAAATCCTCCCTAAATAACATTGAGAACGAGCCCCCATTGACTATGTGCCTGGACATTTAAAAAGTGCACTTTCCGGGACCCCAGTCATGACAGAAGCGTGTACATAGATCTGTACAGAGTTTATATATTGTGCAATTTAATTTATAATATCTGGATCATCCGAATGGCAATCTGCTTACATTTATATATTTATTATAATGTTCAGGTAAATTTGGAAATTGAATGTATAATTAATATTTAATTTAATTCGATATATGCAAAGACATCACACCTTGGTAATCATTTTGAAAAGAAAAGTGAATATAATTTATATTTTTATATTGTTCTCTTTGAATAAATGTGATTTTTATTATAATGCGCTGGTTTGTTCTGGGTGGTATAAGGCACAGGGATAACATTGCAGAGGATAAGTTGTACCTGGGTAGGATCAACCCTGCAAGCTCCCAGCCTAGAGGGATACATTGGAGAGAGATAATGTACCATCCAGTCAGTGCCTGTCATTTTTCCAACAGCCTGTAAAATGACAGAAGCTTATTTCCATGGACTTTATCTCTCCCTCTCTGCGTTATCTCTCTACAAACTTTGATACATACAGGTATCTCCCTAATACTCGGAGTCAATGCAGGATTTTATCTTTTTCCAAACGCTATTCTTTTTATTTTGATTCACATGGTGCCTACTGGTCTTGCAGAAATACTCTGCCACTATCAGAGCCTAAACATTGCTACGATAATGGGCTCACTTAGGGCCTTATTCTAGTTCACTCTTTCTGACAAAATCCTTCTTAGATGGACAAAACCATGTGCACTGCAGGGGGGCAGATGTAAAATGTACAGAGAGAATTAGATTTGGGTGAGTTATTTGGTTTCTGTGCAGGGTAAATACTGGCTGCTTTATTTTTACACTGCAATATAGATCTCACTTTGAAGTAAAATCCCACCCAAATCTAATTCTCTCTGCACAAGTTACATCTGCCCCACCTGCAGTGCACATGGTTTTGTCCATCTAAGAAGGGTTTTGTCAGAAAGAGTGAACTAGAATAAGGCCCTTACTGCCAATCATCATCAAATTTAAGTAAATTTAAGTAAGTCTTAACCCTTTCAGTGCCAATATTGCTGTCAGAGATCCTCAAACTAGCCGCTAAAAATGGCAGCAGTTTTTTTGGGTGCAATATTTAACTAAACTTCAATGAATGGACATGGCCGTATTTGTATTTATATTAGAGAGCTGTGAGCAACACTGGCATTTTTAGCGAATATTTTTAGGATCTCTCACAGCAACGTCGGTAATCAAAGGGTTAAACATGGATTTAGGAAGTGAACATCGTTGTCTAGTTCCAGTAGATCGCATTTTACCTAAAGGTGGGTTTTATTGTCTTCACCAAGTACAGCTACAGGTCCGCATGCAATCCGCACACAGGGCCCAATCAGACACATACAGATGGAGCGACTGTCAGCCAGCCTGACCTATCACCAGATCTCCTGAGCTGGCCCAGGCTGGCGGACAGGAGCTACATCTGACAGGGAAGCGTGAGCGTCTCAAACGCTCGTGCATCCCCGTCAGTACGGCAGCAGGGAGCTGATTCCCTGCCCGTCTCTGCTTCAGGGAGACAGGCAGGGTGAGTGGGGGTGCGGGCAGCTATGGGGGAGGACGGGGAGGGCGTCGGTGGGCTCCATCAGAACGGGGCACGCACGCCCTCTTCTACCGGCTGGCGAATGGCGATAGAATCTCCAGGAGCAGCTGCAATGTGAGCTGCTAATCTGTAATCCAAGCTGCCGATTATCGAAAGACCACTCATGCACACAGTACGCTGTGTGCATGTGTGGTGTCCCCTTGTGACGGGACCATGCGATGGCTAGTCCTCCCTGGTCACTCGCAAGGTGATTGACAGGAGCTGGGTGTTTGGGAGCGTAACGCAGGCATTTTCCAGGAGTGTCCCAGAAAACGCCGGGTTCTCCGTGCAGCACTGGGAAAGTCTACTGCGAGCATAGCGCTGTGAGCAGGGGGGGGGGGAATCATTTGGTGGTAAGTGATTTTCCCCCTGCGTGCAGGGATGTGAACGCATTCGCAGTTGTGCACATGGGTGTTGGGAGGGAGCTCGGCGGGGCGGCATTTAACTGCGAATACTCACAGCCCAGCGAGAAGGTCTGAATTGAGTCCGCAGTGCTGGTGTTCACATAAAGTTTTTCAACAGTTCATGTTTTTTAAAACCCCTATGGCACATGCTTTATACAGAGGGTACGCACAATGAGTCCGATATTATCAGAATTGTGGCGGCAAAGTGATGGGCAATCCTGGGTGGTGACCGGGAAGTGGCTAGTAGTGCATGCAAAAATGGTTCATTCAGTGGATGTGTAAAGGAAGTGTCGTGGGTATCTCAATGCAAGGAGATCCCAAATGCAAAGGCATACGATGCCATAGACAGCCAGGGACACCACAAGTGGAAATGGGCAGCTGCAAGATTTGATGGTGCGACAAGTGACACTGGAGCCAATGTTTATTCACAACGTATGGATGGTGAATGGTTAGCATTACTGCCTCACAGAGCTAAGGTCATGGGTTCAATACCCACCATGGCTCTAACTGTGCAGAGTTTGTATATTCTCCCCGTACTTGTGTGGGTTTCCTCCGGGTACTCCAGTAGAAGGTCTGTGTGTGCGTGTACATGCAAAGCAAAACTTCCTGTGAGGCACGTGCCTAGGGGCGGCACATATTTGGGAGCGGCACTTGGATGCAAGTGATACTGTCAGCCTGAAATATACCAGTAGCTGCAAAATATCCACTGTTATTTATTTATTTATTAACAGTTTCTTATATAGCGCACACAGATTCCGCAGCGCTTTACAAAGCATAGATTTGAGCAAAAACACATAACAAATTACAGTACAAGACAGTTTAGGACAAGTACATGGTTAATACGGATAGTAGCATCAGGGGACAGGATACTGAAGCAATCATCAGGGTGGCAGAGGTTTATATATTCTAAGAAAGGCACATGAGGAGAGAGGGCCCTGCTCGTGAGAGCTTACATTCTAAAGGGGAGGGTTAGACAGACAGGGGTGACACAGAAGGGGAAGAAGTGGGCATAAACAGTAGGTTAGGATGTGAGATGGTCAGGTTTTATGCAGGAGGTTTTATACTGTTCTGTACCATATTCCTTCTTGAATAGAGTGTAAATGGATAGGACATGCAGAAACTGCCCCTGTAAACTGTCTTACTTAATAAATATGTATATATATATAATAAAAAATAAAAAATGTCACAGTTCAAATGAGGGCTTTTAATTAAACAATAAAAACAATTACAGGAGTTTTATTACATGCGATAAATTGCATATAAAAGTGGCACATCAAATGCCAAACCGGATTAAAGAAATCCCAGGGAGCTGCCAGGAAGCGAGGAGAAACTGTATGTGCCTCAGACAAGTCGGACCAATATATAGAGGAAATCCTCTAACATTGCTTATAGGTGCAACTGAAGCTTCAGCCCTGTATACACGGTGCCATTCTAGCGAACTTGCTAGGCAAGCAATCACGCTGTGTGTACACCCGGGATACGGTCATTGGGTCACCAGCCTGATGGTCAACAAGCATTAGGTTGACACCATTAAGTCGACATGCATTTAGGTCAACATGGGTTAGGTCGACTGGGTCATTAGGTCAACACGTTCTTTTTTACTGTTTTTTGAGCCAAAATGTGCCAACAGGCGGTATTTTATGCCCTACCATCCACTAGGGTGTGGTGGGAGAATAAAATAGTGTGCTGAGCGTAGCAAGCCATGCAAGGTAATGCGGTGCTATGCTTCGGTGTCCATGTCGAGACGACATGTGCCGACAGGAGGTATTTTTTCATGCCTTACCATCCACTAGGGCATGGTGGGAGAATAAAGTAGTGTGCCGAGCACAGCAAGGCACCGTGCCTGAAGCATGGCAAGCGCAGCGAGCGATGCGAGGGGACAGGATGCTACATTTTAGTGTTTCTGTTGAATGAGTTGACATTCCGGAAAAAAAAAATGTCAACTTTTTCAATGTCAACCTTACACTTGTTGACGTAATGACCCAGTCGATCTTACTCATGTCGACCTAATGACAATGTCAACCTTCCTGCATGTCGACCTTAACTCATGTTGACCTAAATGCATGTCGACCTAATGCTTGTCGACCATAATGCTGGTGCCCTAATGATCCATGCCCGTACACGCCTATAGACACCAATCTGATCTGCCTAGTGGAAGAGGCAATGATAGAGGATGTAAGATTGGACGCTATGCCAGTGTGATGCACTTTGTGCAGTGTAGTTTGCTGAACTTAACTCTGTACATGCCAATAATGGTTGGTTATGGGTAGAGGTGGCTGCAGCAAAGTCCAAATGTAATTAGGGGAGGCAAGCTAACTGCAAGTGAGTCAGTGTAAAATGGCAGTTGGTGTGGCTCCCCTATTTGAACTGAGCTGCAGCCCCACCTCTGGAGCCTCCCCTGGTTATGGGTATGGGATTCTGGCACTGGCAGTCAGAAGACTGACATCAGCATCCCAATGGCCAGGATCCGACAGTTCTAGGGTTAGTATTCTAATACCCCTTTCACATCGCACCTAATTACCGGGTTCATGACGGTTTCTTGCCAGTTCGACCTGGTAATTGGTGCGATGTGAATTGTGCCAGAATGAATGTGGCCAGGGGCGGATCCAGGAGAAAATGACACGGGGGGGGGGGGGACACCATGATAGGAGAGGGTTTGGGAGGGGGAGTGGTTGTGGGCTCAGGTGCAAATATATAATTCAGGGCCCCACTCCTCCACCCCAACCAAAGTTCACAATAATTCATTGCTGGTTTGAGCAGCAGTGGGCCCCTTAGTTGTCAGGGGCCCCTGTGCAATGCACCTGCTGCACCAATGGTAGTTCCGCCTCTGGTTAGCGGTGCCAATGTACTTGCTAAGAGAGCAGCGAGAGAGGAGGAGAGCAAAGAGGACGGGAATAGGATTAAAAATAGGCCCTGGTGTTTAAAATACGCAGGCCCACCTTGGCGTCAAAAGTGAAGGATGTAGTTGTGCGCACGCCCAAGGCACGCTCCAGAAAAGGTGGTGTGGCCACTCTAAAGGGGGGGTGTCCTTGAGTATAGTGTACCACCCCATATACCACTTCTACACATTATGCAACATAATACTAGATCCCATTATACCCTTACACATGATGCCAAATGGAATGAGCCAAAATTCACATAATGCTACACAGATTGAGTCAAAATTCACAATATGCTTCTCAAACAGGGACACATTAAAAATGTACACCATAATGCCCATTACATTTTAAACCATACACCATAATGTCCATTACATATTATGACAAACACCATAATGCCTATTAAACATTATGCTACATAAGTGCTGCTTACCTACATGCTCATTGCCAGGGGTTCCATGCTCATTGCCAGGGGTTCCATGATCATTGCCATGTGGTATTACATGCTCATTGCCATGGGGGAATAAATGCTTGCAGTAACTGGGGGACAGCTGCCACCGGGCAGAAGTGACAGCCATTGACAGCCAGGCAGAAAGCAGGGGGCTGCCCAGCTGTATTCAGAGCATTGCAGGTCCCGGCTATTTGAAATAATACCCCTTTCACACCAGAAAATGCAGGGACATTCCTGGGTTGGCCCCTTTTACACCATCCTAGTCCCTGCATTTTCTGGTGTGAGGGGGAGAGAACCCCCCCCCCCCCCCACACTCCCCCCTCCCCCCTTTAACCAGCTATATCATTTAACCAGCTATATCTTCGAAACCACCTGACCCATTAAAGTATCATATTAAAGAACTTTTGAGTGTGCTTCAAATGATTTTGGTCCCGGTCCTCAGCTACAACATGAGCTATGTCAGAAATGACAGAAATGACAGGGGGGGTATCCCCCCCTGAATCCACCACTGAATGTGGCTAGGGAAAATGCAGGCATAACCAAGCGTTTTTGGGGAGCTCCCTCCTTGATCAGGCTAGTTTTGTCACACCTGCTGAATAACAGAGGCTGTGATCAGTGGTGAACCGTTTAATGGTGCACGGATTATGAATGGTTTTGGACATATTTGCACGTCAGCAAAGTCTTCCGAACCGTACACATCTATTCGCACAGCGAGCAGATTCATTCACATGGTGGGATTTCACTCTAGCAGGGCGGCGTCTAATACAGGCCCAAGGGTTATGTTACTAATAAAGTAAATGGCTACAAACAATAGTGTAGGTGGGACATAAATGTACAGTATGTGAGATATGCCTGGTTCAGAGCAGCCTAAGGTAGCTACTGCTTTGCATCATATAGATGCATTTGCAGTTTTTCTCAATAAACTGAAGATGTGCCTGAAGAGTGCATCAGCCCCAACACTGCATCATCCCCAACAATGCAACCTCTCCATCACTGCATCTGCCCCAACACTGCATCAGCCCCAACACTGCATCATCACCAACACTGCAACCTCTCCATCACTGCATCAGCCCCACCACTGCATCATCCCCAACACTGCATCAGCACCAAAACTGCATCAGCCCTAACAGTGCATCAACCATAACAGTGCATCAGCCCTAACAGTGCTTCAGCTCCAACAGTACATCAGCTCCAGCAGTGCAGCCGCCCCAACACTTCATCTGCCCCATCACTTCATCAGCTCCAACACTGCATCAACAGTGCATAAGCTCCAACACGGAATCAGCACAAAAACTCCATCAGCCACAACAGTGCATCAGCTCCAACATTGCATCAGCCCCAACACTGCATCAGACCCAACATTGCATCAGCCCAAACAGTGCATCAGCTCAAACAGTACATTAGCCCCAACACTGCATCAGCTCCAACACTGCATTAGCCCTAACAGTGCATCAGCTCCAACATTACATCAGCCCTAACACTTCATCGGCCCCAACAGTGCATCAGCCCCAACACTGCATCAGCTCCAAAACGGAATCAGCCCCAACACTGTCTCAACCCCAACACTGCATCAGCCCTAACAGTGCATAAGCTCCAATACTGCATCAGCCCCAACTCTTCATCAGCCCCAATACTGCATCAGCCCCAACAGTGCATCAGCTTCAACACTGCATTAGCCCTAACAGTGCATCAAGCCCAACACAGCATCATCCCAAACACTGCATCATCCCCATCACTGCATCTGCCCCAACACTGCATCTGCCCCAACAGTGATTCAGCCCCAACACTGCATCAGCTCCAACAGTTCATCAGCTTAAACACTGCATCAGCCCTAACAGTGCATCAGCCCCAACACAGCATCATCCCTAATACTGCATCATGCCCATCACTGCATCTGCCCCAACACTGCATCTGCCCCAACAGTGATTCAGCCTAAACACTGCATCAGCTCCAATAGTGCATCAGTCCTAACAGTGCATTAGCTCCAACACTGAATCAGCACCAAAACTGCATCAGCCCTAACAGTGCATCAACCATAACAGTGCATCAGCCCTAACAGTGCTTCAGCTCCAACAGTACATCAGCTCCAGCAGTGCAGCCGCCCCAACACTTCATCCGCCCCATCACTTCATCAGCTCCAACACTGCATCAACAGTGCATAAGCTCCAACACGGAATCAGCACAAAAACTCCATCAGCCACAACAGTGCATCAGCTCCAACACTGCCTCAGCCCAAACAGTGCATCAGCCTCAACACTGCATCAGACCCAACATTGCATCAGCCCAAACAGTGCATCAGCTCAAACAGTACATTAGCCTCAACACTGCATCATCTCCAACACTGCATCAGCCCTAACAGTGCATCAGGTCCAACAGTGCATCAGCCCTAACACTTCATCGGCCCCAACAGTGCATCAGCTCCAACACTGCATCAGCCCCAACAGTGCATCAACTCCAACAGTTCATCAGCCCCAACAGTGCATCAGCTCTAACAGTGCATCAGCTACAACTCTTCATCAGACCCGACACTGCATCATCCCCAACACTTCATCAGCTCCAACAGTGCATCGGCCCTGACAAAGCATCAGCCCCAACACTGAATCAGTACCAACACTGCATCAGCTCCAACACTTCATCAGCCCCAATACTGCATTAGTCCCAAAACTGCAGCAGCCCCACCACTGCATCTACCCAAACAGAGCAACAGCCCAACACTGCATCAGCTCCAAAACGGAATCAGCCCCAACACTGTCTCAACCCCAACACTGCATCAGCCTTAACAGTGCATAAGCTCCAATACTGCATCAGCCCCAACTCTTCATCAGCCCCAACACTGCATCAGCCCTAACAGTGCATAAGCCCTAACACTGCATCAGCCCCAACAGTGCATCAGCTTCAACACTGCATCAGCCCCAACACTTCATCAGCCCCATCACTTCATCAGCTCCAACACAGCATCAGTACTAACAGTGCATAAGCTCCAACACTGAATCAGCACAAAAACTCCATCAGCCCTAACACTTCATCAGCCCCAACAATGCTTCAGCCCCAAGAGTGCATCAGCTCCAACAGTGCATCAGCCCCAACAGTGCATCAGCCCTATCAGTGCATCAGCCCCAACTCTTCATCAGCTCCAACAGTGCATCAGCCCCAACAGTGCATCAGCCCCAACAGTGCATCATCCCCAACACTTCACCAGCCCCAACAGTGCATTGGCCCTGACAAAGCAACAGTCCCAACACTGAATCAGTACCAACACTGCATCAGCTCCAACCCTTCATCAGCCCCAACACTGCATCAGTCCCAAAACGGCATCAGCCCCACCACTGCATCTACCCCGACAGAGAAACAGCCCCAACACTGCAACAGCTCCAACACTGCAATCAGCTCCAAAACTGAATCAGCTCCAAAACTGAATCAGCTCCAACAGTGCATCAGCCCCAACAGTGCATCAGCTCCAATAGTGCATCAGCCCCAACAGTGCATCAGCCCCAACAGAACATCAGCTCCAACAGTGCATCAGCCTTAACACTTCATCAGTCCCAACAGTGCATCAGCTCCAACACTGCATCAGCCCCAAGAGTGCATCAGCTCCAACAGTTCATCAGCCCCAACTCTTCATCAGACCCAACAGTGCATCATCCCCAACACTTCATCAGCCCCAACAGTGCATTGGCCTTGACAAAGCAACAGCCCCAACCCTGAATCAGTACCAACACTGCATCAGCTCCAACACTCCATCAGCCCCAACACTGCATCAGTCCCAAAATGGCATCAGCCCAACCACTGCATCTACCCAAACAGAGCAACAGCCCCAACACTGTCTCAACCCCAACACTGCATCAATTCCAACACTGAATCTGCCACCAAACTGCATCTGCCCCAAAAGTGCATCAGCTCCAACAAGGCATCAACTCTAACAGTGCATAAGCTCTAACACTGTATCAGCACCAACACTGAATCAGCCCAAACAGTGCATCAGCACCAACACTGCGTCCTAATGCTGTATCAGCTCTAATGCCGCATCAGCCCCAATCAGAGGGGTAGCTAGTTGACATGGTTCCCGGAGCAAGGATATGTTTTGGCACCCCATCACCACCTCATCTAGTAATGCCCCTTATACATTATGTAACACAACACATTATGCCACACACCATAACGCCAATTCAAACTATGCCACACACTGTAATGCCAGTTATACATTACTGTAATGTTTATTTCACATTATGCCAAACACCCTAATGTCTATTACACATGCTTGACAAAGTTATGCCGCTGACACCATTTTATTTCCCACACACAAATATGCCCCTTACAAAGTATTAACCCAGTAAGACTTCTTATTATTTGCAAGGGATTTCATGGCAAAATATATAGATTTCATCATCTTTTCCTGGCGTTGCAAGTATTCACGGCATAATTATAAATTTTGCATCTCCTACCCAATGGCATCTCCTACCCAATTACACATAATGCCCACAGTAGTGCTGTTTATACACATAATGCCCCACTAGTGCCCAGGGCCGGTGTAAGGCGTCTCAGCACCCTAGGCAAAACTTCAACCCCCCCCAAAAACAAAAAAAAAATCATGTGGTTTTCCCAGCCCCCTTGGAAAGGTGGGCAGGTCCCCTTCTTTCCCTGGAGGCCCTCTGTACCCTTCCCTTTGCTACACGCAACAGAGTACAAGGAGGAGGGGCAGCAATGTAGTTTCTCAAGAGAAAATATGGAGGTGAAGTCTTAGAAGTTCCACAGCTGCCACCTGCATTAAGTACAAAAAGGATCCTCATCCTTGATTTTTGGATTTGCAGACTTGGTGGCGCCCCCTAAGATCCCGGCACCCTAGGCAGATGCCTAAAGCTGCCTAATGGTAGAGCCGGCCCTGCTAGTGCCACTTAAACATAATAGGCCTGATTCTGGATCACTCGCAAAAGCAAATTCTCTCTCTAATGGACAAAACCATGTGGACAGTGATTAGTATACAGGACAATTAGATGTGTGCAGTGATTAGTGTACAGGACATGCATTTGTACATACAGTGATTAGTGTACAGGAGAGGTAGATGTGTACATTGATTAGTATACAGGACAATTAGATGTGTTCAGTGATTACTGTACAGGACAGGTAGATGTATACAGTGATTAGTGTACAGGACAGGCATTTGTACATACAGTGATTAGTGAAAAAGGACAGGTAGATATGTACAGTGATTAGTGTATAGACAGGTAGATGTGTACATTGATTAATGTACAGCACAGCTAGATGTGTTCAGTGCTTAGTGTACAGGAGAGGTAGATATATACAGTGATAGATATGTCAAGTGTTTAGCGCACAGGACATGTAGTTGTACATACAGTCATTAGTGTACAGGACATTGATTAGTTTACAGGACAGGTAGATGTGTACATTGATTAGTGTACAGGACAGGTAGATGTGTACAGTGGTTAGTGTACAGGACAGGTAGATGTGTACAGTGGTTAGTGTACAGGGTAGGTAGATGTGTACAGTGGTTAGTGTACAGGACAGGTAGATATGTACAGTGGTTAGTGCACAGGACAGGTAGATACAGTATGTACAGTGGTTAGTGCACAGGACAGGTAGATGTGTACAGTGGTTAGTGCACAGGACAGGTAGATACAGTATGTACAGTGGTTAGTGTACAGGGTAGGTAGATGTGTACAGTGGTTAGTGTACAGGACAGGTAGATGTGTACAGTGGTTAGTGTACAGGACAGGTAGATATGTACAGTGGTTAGTGCACAGGACAGGTAGATACAGTATGTACAGTGGTTAGTGTACAGGACAGGTAGATGTGTACAGTGGTTAGTGTACAGGACAGGTAGATATGTACAGTGGTTAGTGCACAGGACAGGTAGATACAGTATGTACAGTGGTTAGTGCACAGGACAGGTAGATGTGAACAGTGGTTAGTGTACAGGACAGGTAGATACAGTATGTACAGTGGTTAGTGCACAGGACAGGTAGATGTGTACAGTGGTTAGTGTACAGGACAGGTAGATATGTACAGTGGTTAGTGCACAGGACAGGTAGATACAGTATGTACAGTGGTTAGTGCACAGGACAGGTAGATGTGAACAGTGGTTAGTGTATAGGGCAGGAAGATGTGTACAGTGGTTAGTGTACAGGACAGGTAGATATATACAGTGGTTAGTGTACAGGACAGGTAGATATATACAGTGATTAGTGTACAGGACAGGTAGATATATACAGTGATTAGTGTACAGGACAGGTAGATGTGTACAGTGGTTAGTGTACAGGGCAGGAAGATGTGTACAGTGTTTAGTGTACAGGACAGGTAGATGTGTTCAGTGATTAGTGTACAGGGCAGGAAGATGTGTACAGTGGTTAGTGTACAGGACAGGTAGATATATACAGTGGTTAGTGTAAAGGACAGGTAGATATATACAGTGACTAGTGTACAGGAAAGGTAGATGTGTACATTGATTAGTGTACAGGGCAGGTAGAGGTGTACAGTGATTAGTGTATAGGACAGGTAGATGTGTTCAGTGATTAGTGTACAGGACAGGTAGATGTATAAAGTGATAAGTGCACATGACAGGTAGTTATGCATACAGTGATTAGTGTACAAGCCTGGTAGATGTACAGTGATTAGTGTACAGGACATTTAGTTGTGCATACAGTGATTAGTGTACAGGAAAGGTAGATGTGTACCGTGATTATGGTACAGGACAGGTAGATGTGTACAGTAATTTGTGCACAGGACAGGCAGTTGTGCATACGGTGATTAGTGTACAGGAAAGGTAGATGTACAGCGATAAGTCTACAGGACAGGTAGATATGTACAGTCATTATTTCACAGAACTGGTAGTTGTGTAAAGAGATTAGTGCACAGGACAGGTAGTTGTGCATACAGTGATTAGGGCACAGGACAGGTAGTTATGCATACAGTGATTAGTGTACAGGGCAGGTAGATATGTTCAGTGATTAGAGTACAGAACAGGTAAATGTGTACAGTGATTAGTGCACAGGACATGTAGTTTTATACAGTGATTAGTGAACAGGACAGGTAGATGTACAGTGATTAGTGTACGGGACAGGTGGATTTGTACAGTTATTAGTGTACAGGACAGGTAGGTGTACAGTGATTAGTGTACAGCACAGGTAGAAGTGTACAGAGATTAGTGTACAGGACAGGTAGATGTGAACAGTGATTAGTCTACAGGACAGGTAGATATGCACAGTCATTATTGCCCAGGACTGGTAGTTGTGTAAAGGGATTAGTGCACAGGACAGGTAGCTGTGCATATAGTGATTAGTGCACAGGACAGGTAGTTGTGCATACAGTAATTAGTGTACAGGATAGGTAGATGTATACAGTGATTAGTGTACAGGGCAGGTAGTTGTATACAGTGATTAGTGTACAGGGCAGGTAGTTGTGTAAAGTGATTAGTGCACAGGACAGGTAGATGTACAGTGATTAGTGTACAGGACAGGTAGATGTGTACAGTGATTAGTCTACAGGACAGGTAGATGTGTACAGCGATTAGTCTACAGGACAGGTAGATATGTACAGTCATTATTTCACAGAACTGGTAGTTGTGTAAAGAGATTAGTGCACAGGACAGGTAGTTATGCATACAGTGATTAGTGTACAGGGCAGGTAGATATGTTCAGTGATTAGAGTACAGAACAGGTAGATGTGTACAGTGATTAGTGCACAGGACATGTAGTTTTATACAGTGATTAGTGAACAGGACAGGTAGATGTACAGTGATTAGTGTACAGGACAGGTAGATGTACAGTGATTAGTGTACTGTACAGGACAGGTAGAAGTGTACAGAGATTAGTGTACAGGACAGGTAGATGTGTACAGTGATTAGTGTACAGGACAGGTAGATGTGTACAGTGATTAGTCTACAGGACAGATAGATATGCACAGTCATTATTGCCCAGGACTGGTAGTTGTGTAAAGAGATTAGTGCACAGGACAGGTAGTTGTGCATACAGTGATTAGGGCACAGGACAGGTAGTTGTGCATACAGGGATTAGTGTACAGGATAGGTAGATGTATACGGTGATTAGTGTACAGGGCAGGTAGTTGTATACAGTGATTAGTGTACAGGGCAGGTAGTTGTGTAAAGTTTTTAGTGCACAGGACAGGTAGGTGTACATACACTGATTAGTGTACTAGACAGGTAGATGTGCACTATGATGAATGTACATACTGTAACAAGATGTTGTGTATATGTAGTTCAGTAAATTTGGGTTTGGGGTTTATTTGGTGTCAGAAGTTTCTTTTTATGACAGAGAGCTCCAGTATGTGCAGCCTTAGTTACCCTGTGACCACAGTCGCTGTATATACAGTAAGTGACAATGCCATACTGAAGTATACTGTGTACAATACACACCATACCCCTGCTACCACCGCAGCACATTCAGGTTCAAGCCGAGTTTCCGTCTGTACAGACCTCTCTGGAGCTGCAGCTAATTGAAACCCAGTTAAATTGTAGCTTTTGGAGGAAAGCTAAACTCTAATTCGATTTCTCCATACATTAGGCGCTCATTAAACACAGTAAGCCGCCTCTGTACAACTGCTTCCATCAGGCATGAAATCTCATTACACTCATTACAAAGTCAAATGTTACTTACTTGGAGTTCATCACACTATATGGAGGTGTTTCCCTGTGTAAATCAGCTGTCTGGTCGCCTCCCTTTCCCAGCTTGCTGAATAGTGGGGTATAACCCCCATCAAACCATGGGACAGTGGAAGGGTGACAATAGCACAATAGTGACCAGTGTCCCACAGCACTGACTGTACGCTATAGTGAGGCACTGACTTACACTGCCCAGTAAAATATTAGGGTCTGGCTGTCAGTGGGCTGTCTGTATTGGGAATATACGTTTAAACATCGCCCCAGAAACTGTCTGGTGTTATAATAATGTATTGTTCTCAAAATGATTACTACATTCACAATGGTGAAACAATATAAAGCAATGCTTATCTGTGACCCAGGGCTCAGCATGGGAAGCCAGCCAGTGGCATATGTGCAGGCTTACCCATCCCTAGGCTTATGCCAGTTGGTACAGTATGTCGTACTGGGCACTGTGGCCTGGCTTGGTTCTCCAGTACGATATTCAATTATCTCGATTCAGGGACTGCCCCCTTGTCTGCCAACAGCAAATATTCTACTATGAGACATGAGCAGCTCACTGACACCCACTGTATACAGCTGCCAACCCACAAGCCTACCAACCAAAGGATCACAGGGCACCTCATTTAATAAACATTAAAATATTACTATTATTATTATTATTATTATTATTATTATTATGATTATTATGTTTATTATTATTTATACGTCTGTGACCTATTAATGATATACTTATTTTTTAATGCGTCTGCTAGGACCAAATGAAATGAAATTAAATAAATAAATAAATAATAATAATAATAAATAATTAATAATCATAATAATTATAATAATATATTTTGTATTTGTATTACTAATAATAATAATAATAATAATAATAATAATAATACAATTAATAATACAAATAATAACAACAACAACAACAACTATGAAACACTACTTGATTCAGTGTAGCAATATTAGAATTGGATAATATACTAATACAAGACCAAATGTGTCTATACCATACATAACGCCTTAATCACGTGATTACATATACATTTAGCCCTTGTACCTGAATCATTATTAATATCTGGGTCACATTACTAGATGATACATTATATCACCCAATATGTGACAAGAGCGAATGTGTTGGAAGAATCTTATGAGCATCCATAGCTCCAGACAGCGTTTGCTGTGGACAGCGCACAGGTGCTGAAACGAGGTGGCTGGAGCAGAGGGGGACCTCTATTACTGTACTGTTACAGGACTGTATGTCAGGGTTGTACTACAGGAGAGCTGCTGTACAGCACAGTGCACCAGACACTTGTATGCGCAGGGAAATGCTTGCAGTCAGTGAGAAGCTCTTCCAATCTGATTCCCATGCCTTCTAATCTGCCAATAGTGGGATTAATATATGGGGTGTGAAACCTACTAAATCCATGAACTCATCCTATTTTCATTAATGTATCTTCCTGTGGCACCGACTACCAGCTGCCAACAAACACCAGTTGAAGCCACTCTAGTGGAGAGAGGGAGAAAAACAAATGCCCTGTTCCAAATGCCTTCTGCAGGCTTGTGGGAATGGCCCTAAATAATTCCACAAATAAATCGCACTGGATATCTGGAATCATGTGGGGTTAACGATTCCCACGACGGGATGTGAGGTCTGGCCAACAGGTGTTCGGATTTGGCTGTCTTGTAGGGGAAACCCAGGGAGGGGAGAGTGTTGGGCTGGCAGAAGCACACTGCCCAGCCTCTCTGTGCTTTTACATGGCGTGCAATCCCAACACAATCAGAATGATATCTTTATAGCTAGGTTCATGTCCTGGGCTATAACATATCAATCCCTGTCTTGGTTCTTTGGGATGCACCTGGTATTTCAAACTTGTCCTTTTTGTTGTGATTTTTTTTCTTTTCTGGATCCTGAACTGCAGCTGCCTAAAGCAAGCACAAGGGAGAGAGGCCCTTACAAAGTCTCCAAGAAGTGTTGGCATGGACTGCTTGTCTTTAATGTACCATTAACTATTGTCTTGACACAATATGGGAACTGTAAAGCATGACATGTGTTATAATAAAACACATTTTCAACGATACACTTAGACTGCAAGCAGGGTTACAAGCAAACAAACAGGCCCCAAACCCCATGTTTTGTCTGCCTGGCTAAGCTCACTAGCAATTAAACCTCAGACCATTTCTTCTGTGATCAGCCAATTAAATTTTATGTCTCCTAATTTTTCACATAGAAAAAAAAAAGCTCTCAGTGCTTGGCTCATAGTCACATTGATTTTCCTGCTATCACCTGGCGCTGAGACCCTAGTTTCATTTATCAAGGACAGCAATGTCAGGCGTTCCATGAAGTGACTCTGTTACCATAAGGCTCTTACCATCCTCTCCCATTGTCTTCCCTTGTTAATAACTCATTACCAGGATTTAACAAATCAACCATTACATATGTTTTGTGTCTCCATATTTTGATCCGTACGATTAAGCAGATGTTACAATTGAGATCTGAAAAGTCCAAGGCTGTTCCAGGCTGAAAGAAAGAGGGCAGACTCAACAGCAAAGCTTTACAATGCAATTCTGGAGATCTTCAGAAGGAGGGGAAAAAAAAACATTTAGTACCAATAAACCGACTCCAACCTGCTCTATTTCAACCATTGTGTTGTTTTTGAATAATTAAGTTTAATAGGAATTGGTTTGTAGATTTTGAATGTCAAGACCACAGGTGCAGGGTGGCACGGTGAATGATTTGCTTGATTTTTGCCAAGCTCAAGGGCTCTTCTCTGGGACTTTCAAGCAGATAGAAAATATTGTCATTTCTTTAATTCACAGCATTACTTTCAGCCAGAACAAAGCCGGCTGCTGAAAAGATTATGCTGTAATGAAACACGCTATGTGGTGGCTGTTGGGCTTCCCAAAGAAAAGCCAACTCAATGGCACAAGCGCGCTGCGTTTGTGCGCAAGTACTCCTTCTGAACCACACAAAAGTCCTTTTCTAGCCTTTAAAGAGTTCATTTTTTATCTTTTCAAGCCCACACAGCTTTATTCATGAAGCATACGGTGCTCCAGCAGCTTTCATTTGCATTGCCCGAGGCAGCGGAGCTGCTCTGTCCCCTAGGAAAAACTTTCTAAACTTTGGCAAACTTTTCGCACCTTCTCTGGCACAGGAGTTTGCTGGGTGCGCGCACGCGTAAGGCACCTTTCTGGGAGCTCACTCTGCCCATTTAGATGTTGGATTGTCCTGACAAGGAGCCCAGGAGGTGGCACTGACCCTTGTGCAGAATTTGACCCCTCCATTGAAATCTTACCAGCGAACTATTCCTTTCAGTGATCCGAGACAAGGGAAGTGTGGAAACTTTGCTGATTACGCATGGAAAGACTTCAGCCAGCACTGGGAGAGGGGGGTCTGGGGCAGCTCCAGATACTGTATATACTAAAGGGTTAACTACATCTCAGTGACTTTATTTTACTTCTGCTGACCACAAGTCTTTATACAGCATTTACATCAATCTAAGAATATTAATAGGGCACCTGCCCTAGACAGTGTGCCACTCAGACATTAACACCTTCCCTAGTTCTTTAATACGCATGTATAGTGCTTACATGCTGGTAGAATGGACCTGCTTTTAAATGACTTTAAAAATAATCCTCCAGTCGTCCCATTGTAACGAATGAATAATAGTAATATATATACAGTATATATAAATAGTTGGCACTGGTGCCAGTCTGGACTTGAATTGAAATTAAATGCAAGTGACTTCTCGTCAGTACCTGCTTCCATAAACCTGTTGCATTAGGCAGTGTGCTCCCATCCATGGCCATGCATAAAGACACAAACCTGCCTCGTCCTCATAGGTTGAAGACCAGAAACAGAATGAACCAGCACAGCATTAATGCATTGTTATTAGTACAGACACTGGGTCATCAAAAGCTGTAATTGGCATATACTGGTTCCTGTCCTAGGGTGATTTCTCATGGATGATTAACTAAGGTGCATCGGTAAACCATATGACACTATCCACTGTCTATAGAGATGTGTGTGTGTGTGTGTGTGTGTGTGTGTGTGTGTGTGTGTGTGTGTGTGTGTACGTACGTACGTACGTATCTATCTATCTATCTATCTATCTATCTATCTATCTATCTATCTATCTATCTATCGATATGTATATAAATCAGGGTTGCCTACCTGACCCTCTCCTTCAGGGAGAAAATGCTCTGTTCCTGGACTCCCCTGGTAATGTATGATTGCCATCACCTGTGGGGAGCTAGGTAATTGGTAAGAAAGGTGTCACCACAGGTGATGGCAATCACACATTACCAGGGAAGTCCAGGAACAGAGCATTTTCTCCCTCATGGAGAGGGCCAGGGAGCAACCATGATCTATCTATCTATCTAACCACTCATCCATATATATATATATATATATATATATATATATATATATATCTCAATCAGTGTCACTATCTGTAGCTGCTTCTATATGCTGATAAGAACAATTATCACAGTAGGGACACTTCCACGACGATAAAGCTTGGCCTGGTACTGAAAGGGTCAATTGCAGCATTTTTTTTACACTGTCATGTCAATCAAAATTTGCAAGGACCACTTGTGAATTTCCAATGACTGTATAATGTGTTTCCCTCCTAGGGGAGACCATGCTGATGTACTGTACAGTTATGCAGCATACATATAGGGGAGACCATGCTGATGTACTGTACAGTTATGCAGCATACATATAGGGGAGACCATGCTGATGTACTGTACAGTTATGCAGTATACATATAGGGGAGACCATGCTGATGTACTGTACAGTTATGCAGCATACATATAGGGGAGACCATGTTGATGTACTGCACAGTTATGCAGTATACATATAGGGGAGACCATGCTGATGGACTGTACAGTTATGCAGTATACATATAGGGGAGACCATGCTGATGTACTGTACAGTTATGCAGTATAAATATAGGGGAGACCATGCTGATGTACTGTACAGTTATGCAGTATACATATAGGGGAGACCATGCTGATGTACTGTACAGTTATGCAGTATACGTATAGGGGAGACCATGCTGATGTACTGTACAGTTATGCAGCATACATATGGGGGAGACCATGCTGATGTACTGCACAGTTATGCAGTATACATATAGGGGAGACCATGCTGATGTACTGTACAGTTATGCAGCATACATATGGGGGAGACCATGCTGATGTACTGTACAGTTATGCAGTATACATATGGGGAGACCATGCTGATGTACTGTACAGTTATGCAGCATACATATGGGGGAGACCATGCTGATGTACTGTACAGTTATGCAGCATACATATGGGGGAGACCATGCTGATGTACTGCACAGTTATGCAGTATACATATAGGGGAGACCATGCTGATGGACTGTACAGTTATGCAGTATACATATAGGGGAGACCATGCTGATGGACTGTACAGTTATGCAGTATACATAAAGGGGAGACCATGCTGATGTACTGTACAGTTATGTAGTATACGTATAGGGGAGACCATGCTGATGTACTGTACAGTTATGCAGCATACATATGGGGGAGACCATGCTGATGTACTGTACAGTTATGCAGTATACATATAGGGGAGACCATGCTGATGTACTGTACAGTTATGCAGTATATATATATATATATATATATATATATATATATATATATATACACACATAATTATCATGAATATTTTGAGATGTAATTGCGCATCACATTTCAAAAACTATATAGAATCTGATATCCTTTCCATACAGTTTACAGTAAGATACTTGTGATACTTTTCTGGATACAGATGCGTAGGTCTTACAAATCCATTAAAACGTTACATGCAAATATATATCATTAGATCTTAGCCCAGAGTCACTCCCAAACCACACTCCAGTGACTGAAGGGAAACGAACGTACGTGAATAGTTTGGGAAATCGCCATTTGTGCAGGTGTAAAGAGCAAGTTAACAAGCATTCAGAGCGGGTGCCCCCAATGGTGATGCTATGACAGGGACAGCTGGCTCAGTTTTCACTGTGAAAACCCCCCCTTGGTGGACCAAACATAACGACACTGACCTCTCTGCAAGGGAATGAGAGACGGGCATTTGGCTGAATTAGCCACAAAGACGTCTTGCTATGACATTTGTTCCTTCCCAAAGCAAAGAAATATTGCGTTTAATATGAGAAGTATTGTTCCCATCCTCCCATTGCCCCCATAAGAAATATTACACTGCTGTCTGACTTTCCTGCAATATGCTGAATTATGCCACATGGTCAATAGCAGTCACCACAAAGTATTTCTTAGATAAGGATAAAGACACCTTTTATTTCAATCACAGCATGTATTATATATATATATATATATATATATATATATATATATATATATATATATATATATATATATATATATATATATATCACACGATTGGATTGCTACATCACCTAAACATAAAAAGCTCTTCAATGTCAAGTTTACACATTACCAAAAGCTAATTCCATCGCTGGACTTATCCCTTACTTGGTAAAGGAAAGGACTTTATAATGACCCGTTTACCCCCTCTGCCATTTTTGGATACTATAGTATAGAATACGTTCTCAATGCCTTGTGTGCTGCAGGAACTTTTTGGATTTGCAGATCTGTAACTGAATCCAAGAAGGATATTGTATTCCTCTTATCTGCATATAGTTTATTGTTGGTACAGCAGGTTCTTAATGATCCCAAGATCCATACTGAACTAGAATAATCTCATTCATGGCAAAGTTTTCATGTCGTTCCCCCCCTTTCTACAATAACCCCCTCAGGATAACAAAGGGAGCATGGTCTGATGTATCCTAGGTTTCTGCGCTCGCTTTTTTTTTTAGTTTAACTTTTATTTACATAGCAAAAAATGTTCAAGACAAATGTGATAAATTACAGATATGCAAATGTCTTTCAAGTGTGTCTAGCTGGAGCTGAATAACTCCATGCAAGTCGATCTGTGCGCAGTCAGGACCCCAGGGAGCTGATCAAAGCACCCATTCTCTTTCATGCCTAGAATACCCCTCCAAACTATCTCTATACAATATGTTTCCATCATGCACTTAATGTGCTGGGACATAGAACTCCTTGCAGTGCAGCTAGTTCCCCGACCTCTTTGTTCTGTGGCGTAACAAGAGCACAGCCTTGTTGCCAGTTTACTCATATGCTAAAACATGCGTCATTTTTCACCAGGTTTCTTCTTGATAATCTCAAAAGCCAAACTATAAAACCGGTCCCAGCTCTTTCTAGCATTAATTACTTTGCTGTCCTGACTTTTTTTTTTTTTACCCTATTATATGCATTTCCCAGCAGGGGTTCTCTGCAATCCTATTGCAGCTGGGAATGAAGCTAAGAACCTATTTTTTATCTGGAATAATAATAAAAAAATAATATAAAAAATACACACATAACACAACCCTACAGATTTCAGATAAGCTCTAGAATCCAGAAATCCGAATCAGGGGAGCCAAAGTTATCAAATTAAACTTGTTGTTGTTAATATTTATCTTCCATGTCTAAGGATGAATCCACAAGGGACCTCAGGATCCCAGGACGCACAGGCAATGTGTCCCTGCTAATGCACAGTACATTTGTGTGTTTTTATGTCACAGTCTGTGTAGATTTAGACAATTATTGGCGATGGCGTGAAGCCAGTTCTGGGAAAGATTCCCATACTGACTCCTATTAACCCTCTCTGGTTTAACTCTGCTGGAAACCGACTCACCAGCAATTGCCATTAATCTACTTACTAATTAAGCCAATTCATTTGTAAAAGGGGCAAATTCCTTTCTTTGGAAAGAAATTTGAAAGAAGCGCCAAACTGTGTAACTGTAATTGAAGCAGAGACTTCCAGAACAAGGTGTTGATATATAGCAGTTTATTTAGGAAAGTTAAACAGGTTTCTAGGGCAACCCCGCTGCAGAGTCTAATACAAGGCATGAGAGCGGTTTGCTGGGGATTAACAATTGTTCCTTGTGTGTTGTAGCTCTCTTCTTATATCCCCTATGAAGTTTTATTCAGCAACATTGCTTTAGGTAAAATAACCACATGCTTATTTTATGTTCCATGGCCTAATACGAATACCAGGGCACAGGGGTGTCTCTGTGGCAAAAACAAAATCAGAATCACATGGATTTATCCAGAAACTGAAGTTACTGGGAGAAGACGCTGTCAATAGGATATTATGTTGTTGTTGTTGATGAAGTCCCTCTTTCCCAAAGGACTCCTCCATGGTCAGGATGATCTACTATTACCTGTCTGTCAAAGATGGGATTGCATCACTGCTTCTCCGCCATGATATTATATTTGATGTGAATAGTAAGGTTTGGGTGAGGCTGTCCTTTAAAATGTATCCACATTGCAGAGAGAATCAGAATCAGTTTATTGCCAGATGTATCAATACAAAATGCACAATACACAGAAATGTGTTGCCGATAACTACCGCTCATTGTGACAAACAAAACAATACATATAATACAATAAAGTATAATACAGTGTATACTTTGCGCGAAATGGGGATAGAGCACTTCAAAATTAGATGACTGTGTGGTCGGGGGGGGGGGGGGCGCAGGTTGCCCTAGCGAGTATTTGACTAATGAGGAATTGACTGCCTGGGGGAAAAAAACTGTTTCTGTGCCTACTAGTCCTCGTAGGCCTTAAGCTGAACCGTCTTCCGGATGGTAGCCTCCTGAACAGGTTATTCGCAGGGTGGAACGCATCCTCAATGATCTTGCCTACTCGTTTCAGCTCCCTGGCATGGTAGATGTCCTCAACTGCAGGGAGGTTTGTGCCTGAGATTTTCTCCGCTATTCTCACAATGCGTTGCAGTCTATGTTTATCTTGAGCTGAGGCCGACCCTAACCGGACGATTATTGAGGAACATAGAACTGACTGGATGATTGCCGTGTAGAAAAGTATGAGAAGCACCTGTGGCAATTTGAGCTTGCTTAGTTGACGGAGAAAGTAAAGCCTCTGTTGGGCCTTTCCTACAATACTATCGAGAGGAGGAAGAGGTTTCATGGGAACAATCAAGTCTCAACTAAACAGTTCATTGGGCTCCAGTTAATAATCATTAGTGAATTGATAGGCTGCATCTTTAGTGAAACCCCCCAAAACATCTGCTGGCCCACCTGGGGACTCCCCTGTACACCTATGGGCCAGTCCGGCCCTGATGACAGTAGAAAATTAAGGTAAACATTTTGGGGGCTCTTTTTAGCCATGACGCAAAACTCTATCAAGAAAACACGAAAGTAGCGTAGAAGGATTTAAATGCCTCCTCTGTACTCACTGACAGTATGTAGTCCACTGGTTTTCATACACAAGCCAATATCATTAGCCAAAACTATATATTTTTTTATTCTGCACATTATAAAGTCTTCCCATTGATTTGAGTCCGGATAGTTGTTTTGGTGTCAACCGTGTGCTGATGTTTGTCAACACTGGCATAAATTAAAGGAATGGCCATGTGAGTATGGCCAGCTTGAGCTAACTAACCAACAGGTCCAGGAGCTGTGTCACTAGGCTGACTCAAGTCACTGACTTTATGTGGAAATCTCCCAAGTGCTTACCTTGACCCATAGCTGAAATCAGGGCTCTAGGAAGGGCCAAATGGACCAGGAACTGAAGATGCTCAAGGAAATGGTGAGATGTAGACCAGCGCTGTGTGGGTGTGGCCATGTATGCCCTAAGACAGCCCCAATGTCTCCCTATATATATGTAAAAATATGAAAATTGCATTTGTTTGTGAGGAAAATTTAAGCACAATTTGAATACTTTTGACTTATGGCTGACCATGTAGCCAACCGGTGGCTGGAAGTCATTATGCTGTCATGATGATAGGCCCATTTTGATGTGAAGGCCAGGATCTCCATGTCACCCATTGTTAGGGGGTTATTCAGATCTGATCACCCTGCTATTAGATAGCCGCTTCCCAGTCTGAGTGAAATCAGACTGGGCAGCAGGTGCAAATTGCTTAGCCATCAAAATGATTTTTCCAGTGTGTGCAGTCTGCCCGTGGCCCAGGACTTGCTTGCCAGCTGCGATAGAAAGTTAGATCGGGGCCGGAGCTGTCCTCACACGACCGCCCTTCAAATGCCTGGGTGCCAGTTACCACCCCCAAATGCTGGCTTCATGTCAACTTACGAACAGCCGGCAATTAAAAAAATTGTCAGGATGTCCTCGCACATGTGTGCTACTATCCATATGCACACGAAGTCTACAGATAATCGTCCGGCCTAAGAAATTGCAGCCGTTCGATCGGGTCTGAATGACCCCCATTGTTAGAGCTTTAATAATAATAAGTTCAGACTCATACATTATGGTGCATTTGGTTGTCAGTGGTTTACACAGCAATAATACAATTTATCTTCCAGGAAATAGTTCTCCCCAAAAGTTTGCCAAATCCCATCACCAAATTTGGCTTGTAGCGTGAATCTCCAGATTTCCGAACTAAGCCGACTAACCAACCAGAGAAGAAACTCATTCCGAATGTATTATATTAAATGGTAAAACCAGCCAATGAAACTTTAGTACTGGAAAAAACCTCTGTATGCTAGATTATCACAGAGACCAACCCTCATTTATATTTCCACTTTTGTAGACTCTCCGTTTTGGATTATACTGGCTCCTAATCCTGTCACAGAACCACTATACAGTAAGTAACTATCTTTAATGTAGACTGGTACATAAAGTTAATAGTGATGATAATGATGTATGTTATGTATGTGTCCGAAAGGAACAATCTTACCTTTAATGCACTTTATTAATGCACTAAATCCTTTTGACACAATGCTGGGTGGTTCCTGTTACAGTATCTAGCCAGATTGCTAGCTCTGACGCTGGCCATACATCTACAGATGGATTGTCAGATCTGGCTGGTTGGAACAAAAACCTGGTAATATCTGAATGACATTTTTTGGCAGTTTTCCAGCATTTCAAAGCAAATGGTCAACTGTCATTTGCTCTAATCCATTACCAGGTTTTTCTTTCAACCAGCCAGATCTGACAATAAATCTGTAGGTGTATGGCCAGCTTTAAGGCCATACACCTACGGCACCCGATACCCTGGGATCTTCCCGGGCGGCAGGGACGCATACGATCCGCCACAATTTGTTGTGACAGATCGCATGCTTCCCTGCTCCCTGGCCATCTCGCCACCAGGATGGAGGTCCAAGGTCGAGTGGTCGGATGGCCAGCAGGTCTGACCCCCCGACACATGTCCGATGTGCAAGGGACCGCGCATCGGACCTGAAGGAACATCAAACTGACCCGATTTGATGGTCCGAATTGTCCCAGTGTATGGGGGCCTTTAGGAGTAGGTACTCCAGCATGCTTTGATTTGTACTTACCAGTTATTGTTATTGATGTACTTTTAGTGTCCAGTGATGTACATACAGATTAGCTTGCCCACAATACTTTATTATGAATATGTATATAGTGTTGGCGTTTCTTTTCTACTTTGGATTTGGAACATTGTATTACTTGTGTATTAATACCACCTGTGCCAGTACAGGCAGTTCTCATGTGATATAGTGTAAGTACATTCAATCCTCCTATATTCAGTATCCAGACTTTAGGATGACAGTCCATAGGTTGACATACATTATGTTTACATGGGCAATAGGTCAATATGATAATGGTTGACACAGCATTTGGTTGACATGAGTTTTTCGCAATTTTTTTTTAAACGTTTTCCTACTTTACTATCCAAGTAGACTATGATTGGGAACTCATTGCGAGTGAAGCGGTACACTTATTAGGGGTCCATGTGTGACACCCCCAAAACCCTAAAAAAACAAATGTCAATCTTTTGATCTGTCAATTATTTTCATGTCAACTTTTTCCTTGGGCTGACTGTTTTTCCATATCGACCTAGACAAATTGACCCTATGAACCAAATCAAAATATTCATGGGCCGCATAGGTCTTTTACTACTAACTATTGATGAGAAATTGTATATATATACTATATATATATTTTTTTTTACTGTTGGTTGGTGGGTTTGGTGCCATTGGTGGAGAAGGTGGCAGAAGAGTCTAGCTGAACCTGTGGCTGCACCAAGACTAGTTACATCTTTGGATCTTACCAAGGACTTCATTAAGAAGTCCATATGACATGCAATCTCCTGTGCCTCACTCTTTGCCAGGTAACACACTCTTGCCAGTAATCTTTACTCTGGTAGGATGAACATCCAATGTAATCTCAGAGTTGCATTAGTTATCTATACTGCAGGAAATATTTGTTTTCAAGTAGGCAAAAAAATTGAATTGTCCTGGTAAAACGTAACTAAGGGCCTTATTCTGATCGGTGCGGATATTCCCGCATGCGGACGGACCGCCGATGTTGATCGTCTGCGCATGTGCAGAGGTCACTCTGCGCATGTGCAGGCGATTTCGCCGCACGGATTCTTTATACGCCGCACAGGGGGCGTAGAGGGGCGTGAGGGGCTACTTAGCCTCATTACCCTATGCATACGCCCCGCGTTTCATGGGCGTTCCCATGCAAACGCGGGGCGTATGCATGGTAATGAGGCCGTGACGCGTGGGTACGGGGCGGGCATCTGACATCGCCGGATGTCAGCTGCCCGCCCCCATACATGATTTCACACGGACAAGTGTCCGTGTGGTCTTGTGTGGCGGGACCTGGTGGAGCGTGCGGCCCTGCATTCGATGTTCGGCGACCATCGAATGCAGGGGCTGCTCCCAAGATGGAGGAGGCGTATCCCCGTCCAATTTCATGCGGATCGCCACATATCCGCGTACGGACGGCAGGTGGCGATCCGTATGGAAGGCGGGGATTCGCCTGCACGGTCGCGGCCGCATATTCTGATCGGGCCGCACCGATCAGAATAAGGCCCTAAATGTCATTTGCATCATATTTATATAGTTACATAGTAGTTTAGGTTGAAAAAAAGATGTCCATCAAGTTCAACCTTTTTACAGGAACAGTTAGAGGGTATGCTCTAGATCTTATATCCCTTTTTGGAATTAATCATTTTGGTTACCATAGGATTAAGTTTTGATTATTGGTTATATCCCTGGATATTTTTTTTTTTTTTTTTTAAATAACTTAGATGCTTGTCTAACCTTATTTTAAATGTAGTAATGTGTCTGCCGACATCAGCTTTTCAGGAAGAGAGTTCCATAACTTTACTGCCCTGACCGTAACAAAGCTTTCCTTCTAAGGGTGTGAAATCTTCTCTGCTCCAAACTCAGTGCATGCCCTTGGGTCCTAGTAATATTATTATTATTACTACAGAAAATTATAAGCATTTAAGTCATTTGCGGTGCAGTTTATTAAATGTAATTTATAGAACAAACAATCTAAACAGTTCCTCTGTGAAAGGGATCCGGGGAATTCCAGCTTCACAACTTGGTCCCGTCATGTTTACCAGGACGCTGACATCCAGGAGATAAACGATTACAAGTTTATCACTTCATTTTCTTTCATTCTGTCAGAAGGTGGAGGTGGCAGTGGGGGGATTCCTCCCAAATCTTCGTCAGTGTCTGAAACCACCTGCAATTCTAAAATAATAAACCGTTACATTTTATTGCAGCGGGATAATCCGCCTGTCAGTCTTCTGCACATTCTATCTGATTAGTACAACCCCTTGTTGAGTAGGGTTTATGTGGACATGCTCTCCCTGCATGCCTTAGTACCAACTAAAAGGATTAACGGTTTATACACTGGGCAAAAATAAAAGCTGAATCAATGATGGCTTCCTAACAGAAGCTAATCCATAATAACAGTGCTATTATTGTCAGTGAAGGTCTTATTAGCACAGTGACTGTGTGAAATATTAACATATGAAATGATTCCACACACATAGACTGTGTTTCTGGTTTTCTATGTACAATATGGTAGAGTGGTCCTGAGAACACAGGGAAAGTAATGTAGAAACACAAAACATAATGATGTTCATAGACAGGACAAGCACAGATATGGTTGTGGCAGTCTAGTTTGTTGTATTACAATAAAAAACACAGCAATGATGAAGAGAAGAGATGCACCCAGGGCAGGTCTTACACAAAAGCCCTATAACGCAGCACGGACTGTGTAATGGTTAGCATTACTGCCTCATAGCACTGGTGTCATGGGTTTAATTCCCACCACGGCCCTGTGTAGAGTTTGTATATTCTCCTTGTGCTTGAGTGGGTTTCCTCTGGGTACTCCGGTTTCTTCCCGCAATACAAAAATATACTGGTGGTTTAATTGGCTCCCAACAAAAATTAACCCTAGAATGTCTGTGTGCACGTGTGGTAGGGAATATAGATTGTAAGCTCCACTGGGGCAGGGACCGATGTGAATGTTCAAATATTCTCTGTACAGCGCTGCGGAATATGTGTGCGATATAATATACAAAGAAGAGTAATGGTCGGCTTCGTTCAAATGCTTTATTATATGCTACATTATTCATAATGGCCATGCTAACCAGGCTGCTTTCCTGTGCTAATCAGAGATCCATAGAACCACTTAAAAAACACTTGCCCCTCTTAATGGTCATTCTTTGTCCCCCTCACCCCCACTTACTATTATACTCCCCCCCAAAAACTGTTTTTGGACCCCATCTCTCTCTATGCACCAGATGCACTAAGCTTCAAAAGTGATAAAATGGAGAGTGATAAACAGCCAGCCAATCAGCTCCTATCTGACATTTTTCAAACACAGTTTGTAACATGGCAGGGAGGAGCTGATTGGCTGGCTGTTTATCACTCTCCATATTATCACTTTTGAAGCTTAGTGCATCTGGCCCTCTGTCCTTTCACATATGTAATTGTCTAGTGGACATCCAAGCACTTTCTGAAACTCAAAACACACCCAACCTATTTTGCTCTGGGACCCCATCAGACAATAAATATTATTACATGACCCCAGCCAGTTACCGCAGAATGGCAACCACACACAAGCACATGCACGGCAGCATTGTGGAGTCACAAAACAAAAGTGAAGCGACCACTAAACTGATCACTTAATTTCTTACACAATTGCAGAGCTGCCTGATGACCCCTCAGATCTCCTTGGATCACTGACTGAGAGATCATAGAAGTCAGCAACATGAAGTTGCGACCCCATGCTGGGATGGTCGTGACCCAATATGGGGTCAGGACCCACAGTTTGAGAACCACTGATCTATACTATGCTGCCCCACTAATCTGGAACTCACACTCTTGTTTTATTGGACAGGAGTGATTCCATGGTTCTACACTGTGGCTGCAACTAGACGGAGAAATTTAATTGTTGCTCCTCGAATAGCTGCTGTAGGATACATTGCAGCTTGAAGTCTCCTTTAGTGGTGAGCTGAAATGTGCAATAAGTTGGCACTTTAGGCAACCAAACGGGAGTTTGGATGCCCCAAGCAGTATTTTGGATGGGTTTAGCCACCTTGCACAGTTTATTCTGGTACTAATGGGTGTGTACTTGCAGAATTCCTGCCCATGGGGAAGAGGGGAGGGGGAATAACTGAATTGCTCCGATGTGTGCCCTTTACATTAAGGAACCGACAAAACAATTAAACTTCATAAAGCCTTCGTTCCTCCTCATAACTTTATAGCCAGCCCATCTCCCACTATCTTATATCCTAGTTCATCATCCTGGGTAACCCTGCCTGGTGGACTGTAAGCCCTCACTGACAGGGCCCTCTTCCCTCCTAGCACCATCACTGCCACCAGTTTTTTATTAGCTATAGGGAGCGGCGGTACCCTTCCATTCCTACATACTCCACCCTGCTGTTTGGTTGCATCAGTATGTTAATTCTAGCTTATCCAATATACTTATGTATTATTTGCATTAAACATCTCTCTATGGTGCAGAAGACGCCTTGTGGGGCCATAAAACGTAAAGATAATACAAAATAAATATATTTTAGCAGTAGTTTAAAATTGTTGCTGCTTTTTTCACCGGTAGGCAACACTTAAAGCTAAATTTACTAAGATGGGAATTCTATTGAAGACGGTAGGTTGCCCATAGCAACCAACCAGAGTCTACTTCTCATATATTCAGCCCCTCCTAGAATATAATAGCTAGAAACTGATTGGTTGCTACAGGCAACATAACATTTTTAACTAAAAAGAGTAGTACGTATAATTAATAAATATCTTCAAATGCCGGTGGTTTTATCTCACTGTGGTATATAAGCCAGGATGATGCTTAAATCACAAACAATTATGTGGCTTGAAGCCAAAAGAGCTGCAGCAATTGGTACAAATAGTCAATAACCAGGCGTAAAAACCTTTGATGAATTCTGTCCGAGTTTGCTCTATTGACTTAACATTGAGGGACAATAAGTCAGCGTCTAGACAGGTCTCTTGCTGTGATCAACAGTAATTGTCCAATGAATAAGGAAGGAAAATAGAACTATAACTACATATTAAAATAAACAAATAGTGTACTGTAGTAATAAAAAGCCCTAACAAACATCCAAGCTGCAATAAAAGTCAATTTATATTTGATAAAAAGGGGAAAAAAAACACAAAACAAATGCAAAAAATAAATAGAAAACAAAAAAAGAATATAAACAGCAAAGAGTATTTCTCTTCCTAAAGCTCAGCTTGATATTTTTAGCTAGATCTATGAATATTAGATCTTTATAATGATTTGAACTACACATAATGATTTCCGAGAACATCTTCTAAATGGTATAGATTTTGTTTTGAAATTGTTCTAAGTAATGGCAATAATAAATTTGACTACAAAACAACATGACAAAGTATATAATAAGAAATACAATATGCTATTAGGGCATCAATTACTAAGCAAAAAATCTTTTTTTTTAAATAAAAATTAAACAGAAACTAACAATATCTATCTATCTCAGTGATAAATAGAATAAAATATACATCTTATTGCGGAGAGATTATATATGACCCTGGGCCAATATTACAGGGGCAGCCGCCAAGCACCATCAGGCTGACGGCATTTCACAGGTAATACAATTTAGAAAGAAACACTTCCATGTTTTCTGTGCTAACAATGTGAATTTTAGTAAACTACCATAAATTGCAATTGAAAAGCGCTGATCTTACCATCCCCAGTCATTTTTTATACTGATCAAATGAATGCAGATACTCCCACTTGGGAGGGGCAACATGACATTTCATTCGCCTCTTGTATACAGGTCACAGACCTTTCACAGACCCTAAAGGCAGTGGGAGTGAGTGCTTTTGCTAAACCGTGTAACCAAATCAAGCCAATGGTTACCCCTTTTCAATCCCACTGGCCTGCACAATGCTTTTCACATAGCAGCACACTGGCTCTGAAAGAATTGGTCAGCCAGTATCTTATTCTCTTTCAAGTAACAGACTTCTTAAAGCAATAATCTATCCAACAGGAGTCTGGGGCTAAACTAAAACTACAAACGCAAACACAACATAAACTAGATGATATCATAAAATTCCACGTAATTCATTACGTTGGTCCGATGTGGTTTTGTTTGAATCCGAAGACACAAAGACACTACAAGACTGCCCTGGAGATGACCTATTGCTTTCTAGTCGCTTAAGCACATCAGAAATTCCATTGTTACGTTTGATTAATTGAAACTGATAAGTTACCATGAATAAAGATTGTTTTTCTGTTTAATGCGGTGGGACTGATTTGGTAAATGCTTATTCATGTAACTATGCAGGGCAGCATATGGGCCGAGGTGCATTCAGTATTGCGAACATATACAATGTATTATGCTTGTATGGCCACGGCCAAAAAGCCTTTTCTGCTCCTAATGGTGAAGTGTGAATGAAAAAAAAAAACTCCATTTAAAGAGTCACTAGTATCATTACACGGGCTGACAATGTGTGCATGACTGTGTCTGCCTTTCTATGAATAAGGGACAGGGAAGGGGTGGACAAAAAAACCCCCAAAACTTTAAAAGTACATGTCAATAAAAGTTCTCTTGTGGATTTAATACACCAGACAAAGGAAATGTGATTCAATGGCTAGCTGCTTCATAAAGTGGGCATATTTAGTAAATCTCATGTCATGTGTCAGATTAGTCCGATTAACTCATCATATATACGAAAGGAAATAATTAAAGTGGCGTAAGGGCTCTGTCCACTAACATGCTTATACATTCATTTCCTATAATTACATTTGGGGCTCCTTCATCTATATACATTTAGCGGGACCAACAACTGACTATATAAAAAGCTAAGAGGTAACAGGACAGCCCTTCTTCTTGGCCAAACACACGAGATGATGTCATTTATAGGGCCCTACAAATCTGTATAAACAGAAAACTAGAAGCAGCATGTTTGAAAGTCAAAATGATGTAACAAAGTAGTGTTGTATCAATACAATACAATAAGATACGTACACTTAGATTATCATAATTAATTGCTTAAATAACAGCCAGAAAGTAAGGGCTGAAGGATGCAATTAACCCTTTGAGTGCCAAATTAAATTTGTCAAAATTGGTGTGAAAATTGCCAAGCAAACAATTTTTATTCATCATAATGGCCTGTAGTGTTTACCTTATATAAGAAATATAATCTTTCTAAACACATTTTTTATTTGCATTTATATAACAAATGTGAGCGACGCTGGCATATTTAGCCGATATTTTGCACATCTACCACAGAGATGTTGACACTCGAAGGGTTAATAAACCAGAATAAAACAAAATAGGGCCTGTTCAGAAAATTATATTAGCCGGTTGAAAATGATCGCTGGTTTTCACCTTCTGTATTCTGCCGTATTTATATACAAACACTGGGCGGTACATAGCCACAGGGGCCTAATTCAGATCTGAACACTGTTGAGCGAATTTGCACAGCACCCAGTTATCGATGAACTGTGCATGAGTGTGGGCCACAATGGTGGATTTCACTATAGCCGGGCGGCGTCTAAATGATTGCTGGTGAATTTGCTCAGCAGCAATCAGATCTGAATTAGGCACCAAGTGGCTGCAGCGAATTCGCTCAGCAGCAATCAGGTCTGAATTAGGCACCAAGTGAGAACTAGCCTGCGTAGGGCTGTATTGCCATTTGTTGCATATACTTTTAGCCCAATATGCATGAGCCTAGCCAACCATGCTACTCTCACCACTATACCTATGTATGTATTTATGTGGCCCAGGCCTCCAGAGTGGACATGGCCACACCCCCTAAATTTAGCCACTCCCCATTCTGTACCTGGGTCCCATAGTTGTCCAAATGGCCCTGGCTGTCTATCGTTTACCCCGGTCAAATTTGTCTGGTCACACAAGAGACAGTTCAGCTGAAATACACTGTGCTGCTGGCTGGACCCTTTTATCTGTCGTTAGCCAAGAATAGACTTGTCAATAGCTTGCACAGACAGGAAAGATAGTTATTCAAAAAAGGGAGGGGGGAGAAAGGGGAAAAGAGAGGTATGTCCGCACTGGTCAGTGGTTTAGAGCCACTGTTGTCCTGGATAGGGGATAGTGTTGTCTGTCTGTAAGAAAACTGGTGATTATTCCTAAATTGAATATATTGGTCCTAGACAATCATCCAATTTTTAAATTTGATGTGTCTGTTTATTGGACCACCAGTGGTGCCCCCTGAGTATGAGCCGTATTAATGAAAACACAGATTCCAAGGGAGGAAAGAAGAGAGGAAAGATATACTCTTGGTGGGGGCACTCTTATCTTGTTGACAGGGTTTACGCTTTTATTGCTGTGGTTAAAATATAGCTTTTATTATCATTATTTAAAAATTATGACCCATGATTAAGTATTCCTACTCCTTGCAGCGCTATGCAAAATATTTCTTTGGTATGGGGTGTATGTCAGACTTAAATTGTCTGATGGCTGTGGAAAGAGAAATAATTTTCATGCATTTGAAACTACAGTGATCCTCATATATCCCATAATTGTTCTACCACTGTGTTGGTAATGGTTTGGGAGAGATAATCATAGGTCACTTTATAAGGATCGCATGAAAAAAATAAAAATTGAAAAAAGTAAAAAAAGGGTTGACACAAAATGTCGACAAAAATTTATATATAGGAAACACAATGGATTCTCTTTCATTGACAGGTATGACCTCAATCAAGCCGGCGGATGTTGATATATAGCCTGGTCTCCCAGCCCTCCCTCTGAAAAATAGCTAGTATGCTGTATGATTAATATGCAGGTATGATCTGTTATAAGAGAGAGGAGAGGTCCGCTGGACGTATCCAGCGGTTACCTTGCTGCCGGAGATCGTTTGGTGGGAGCTGGGAGCCACGAGTAGCCGCCGTGCTGGTCCGTCCCCGTCTGTCAGCTGTGCGCCGGTCACGTGAGTGCACCACGTGATCGGCAATCCGACTTATTCACTCACAGCCCTGATCACCTCATTATCCTCTTACCACTGCACACAAGTATATTCACACCAGATATCTTATAATGTAATAGGACCCAAGGCAAACTAATAATCACAAATAATAAAGAAATATCACACAGCAGAGCCTGGCTATTTATTCACTCACAGCCCCCGTCACCACATCATCCGCTTACCACTGTATATATGTATATCCACACCCTGTATAATACATAGTCACAATTAATCTCACTAGGTGCACATTATTAGGAGACCTGGGAGACACATAAATATGTACATAACCTACTGTGTTTGATCCACCAATATACCCAAACAAGAACTTGTGCGAATAACTTCTTCTTTTAACAAAGACTCTTTTTTAACTACCCTTATAAAAAAGGAAATTTCCCTTTAAACCTTAAACCCTATGTCCAGCTACCACAGGACGGAATAGATCAACATGGTATATCTCAAACCATAAGCTAATATCTTAAAAGGTGTTCGAGCAATGTGGGGTTAATAATTTAACCACCACAGACAACATAAACATTGAATCCTCAAACTCTCTGCAAAAAAACAGCACACGGCAACTTAGAATGACAGCTAGTATTCATCACACAGCACGAGTGATGTTACCATTGGCTGAGGCAACCAAGCCCCCACTCCTCAATGGCTAATCATTGCAGCCATAACAGTGGACAACAACAGCCATCAATCAACCTAATAGGCCCCTGATTGGTTGCCACGTACCATATCTAAGAGGATTCCCCCACACACAGCCACACCTCCCGTGAACAAGCGCTCAGCGAAACGTACGTCGGATTGCCGATCACGTGGTGCACTCACGTGACCGGCGCACAGCTGACAGACGGGGACGGACCAGCACGGCGGCTACTCGTGGCTCCCAGCTCCCACCAAACGATCTCCGCCAGCAAGGTAACCGCTGGATACGTCCAGCGGACCTCTCCTCTCTCTTATAACAGATCATACCTGCATATTAATCATACAGCATACTAGCTATTTTTCAGAGGGAGGGCTGGGAGACCAGGCTATATATCAACATCCGCCGGCTTGATTGAGGTCATACCTGTCAATGAAAGAGAATCCATTGTGTTTCCTATATATAAATTTTTGTCGACATTTTGTGTCAACCCTTTTTTTACTTTTTTCAATTTTTATTTTTTTCATGCGATCCTTATAAAGTGACCTATGATTATCTCTCCCAAACCATTACCAACACAGTGGTAGAACAATTATGGGATATATGAGGATCACTGTAGTATCAAATGCATGAAAATTATTTCTCTTTCCACAGCCATCAGACAATTTAAGTCTGACATACACCCCATACCAAAGAAATATTTTGCATAGCGCTGCAAGGAGTAGGAATACTTAATCATGGGTCATAATTTTTAAATAATGATAATAAAAGCTATATTTTAACCACAGCAATAAAAGCGTAAACCCTGTCAACAAGATAAGAGTGCCCCCACCAAGAGTATATCTTTCCTCTCTTCTTTCCTCCCTTGGAATCTGTGTTTTCATACAGACAGGAAAGACACAACTTTTGTTACAAAGCACACAGGTTACAGGGTAAACTAAGAAATACAGACTATAGATATATTCGAGGCCGCCATCCACTAGTGCGATTCGTCTATTTTTTATGTGATTCCGATGCATTGCTGCGACGGATCGCATGAAAAGTGTCACATTGCATGTCATATTCCTGTGATTGCGATACTAGATGTGTTTCCATGCACCTTGCATCCCAGATCCTACAGATCCAATGATCGTATGTGATCCAGACGCCAGGCAGCTGCTGGTTGAGTTGTCCGGGTACTGCATGCGACACCTTGCCCTAGTGCATTGGGGCCGTTACACTTTAAATGCCAGATTGCATTTCCAGGTTGAATAATGAGCCCACACAAAAGGCGATGATGGTCATCATTCAATGCAGTCCTCCTTCAGCTCTGATTTAGATTAATAGGTGCCAACATATTGTTCATCACTTATGATAATGACAATTACAGCAGTGTTCAGACAGCTTTATGTACATTAAGGGGGCTCCTAATTCAGACATGCACCCAAATACCTGCGCAGCTGAGAGTCCGTGTGCAGCGGCTATGCAACAATAAGTGATGCATATAACCAAGACTTGTATTACGAGATCCGCAGATTGCATAGGAAGACATGGTAGGCGGTCATTGGTCATTAGGTCTAAACCACTATTGGTCAACATGCAAAAGGTCGACACATCAAACGGTGGACACAAGCAAAATGCAGTCATGGAAAAAGGTTGACATGTTTTTCAAGGTTTTTTTTTATCTGACTTGTTTATACTTTGCCATCCCCGTAGGCATAGAGGGAGAATGGGTACTTGTGTATTTTGGCGGCGCCCCCGATGTCCGTCGTACGATGAACGGATCGCATCGCATGCCATGCACCCGATGGCATACGATGCGATGCAACGCGATTTTGACCCCCTATACGATTAAAAATCGTATAAGCACCCTAAAGCAGGCATGTCCAACGTTGGCCCTCCAGATGTTGTGAAACTACACATCCCAGCATGCTTTGCCACAGTTTTGCTATTAGAGAAGGCTAAAACTATTGCAAAGCATGCTGGGATGTGTAGTTTCAAAACATCTGGAGGGCCAACTTTGGACATGCCTGCCCTAAAGGGTGCTTTTGAGCACCCTAATGGTTGCTTACAATGTTAAATGCACCCCCACGCCACCCCCCCACTATAAACATGAACCCGAAGCGTGGCGAGCGCAGCGAGCCCGCGAGGGGCGGCGGTACGCGTCCTACGACCTTTTCATACCCCCACTATCCACGTCGGCGTGGAGTTGAGAATAGAATAGTGTGGCGAGCGCAGCAATCCACCGAGCCCGAAGCGTGGCGAGCGGACGCGGATACCTTCACAGGTAAACGCGTCCCTTCGCGGGCTTCACAGGTATCCGCGTCCCCTCGCGGGGCTCGCCACGCTTCAGGCTCAGTGGCTCGCTGCGCTCGCCACACTATTCTATTCTCAACTCCACGCCGACGTGGATAGTGGGGGTATGAAAAGGTCGTAGGACGCGTACCGCCGCCCCTCGCGGGGGTGCTTATACAATGTTTAATCGCAAGATGGTGAGCGTGAGGTCCGCGCAGTGGTTCAGGGGGTCTCACCACAGCTTCGTGACCCTGATCCGGTTCCTCTATTGCTGGGCGGAAGAGCTGACCAGCATCAAGTTTTGTGATCGCCAGCTCACCATTTCCCAAAAAACTGCCGTCCAGTATAACAACCTCATGAGGGAGGCCTGCACAGTGGACCTGCTGGCGCAGCCTCAGCAGCGGATCGGAGGAAGAGTAACATGGGACGGCTCCTGCCCCAGCAGTGGGTGTTCGGGGGCATCTCCAGGGAGACCGGGCAGTGCTTCATGACTGCGGTGGAGCGGCGGGATGCGGCCACCCTGATGGCTGCCATTGAGGCCCATGTTGAACCGGGCACCACCGTCTACACAGACTGTTGGAGGGCGTACAACACCCAGCAGCTCGAGCAGGCCGGTTACCTGCATGGGAAGGTCAATCACAAGTATAATTTCGTTGACCCGGACACTGGGGTGCACACCCAAAACATAGAGTGCCTGTGGGGCAGCTGTAAGTGGCGCAATAAGCGCCAAAGGGGGACCGCGCGCCATCACCTGGACTCGTACCTCCAGGAGTTCATGTGGAGGCAGAGTTCAGGTGCCCAGGACCCCTTCAAATGCATCCTTCATGCTCTGACCCTGCTCCCCCTGATCGAGAAGGATGATGACAGCGCCGAGCTGGCCAACTCCTCTGCAAGTGGTGGTGGTGACGAAGCACAAGCTCCTTCCTGTTCCTCTCACCAATCATGACTTTTTACTTAATATTGGACTGTTCTTTATGTTGATTACCTACATGTTCTTTGAATCATTTTTATCCTCAATTCTCACAAGTTAAATTTTAACTAAAAACCAGTTAACAGTTACCAAAAATGTTGTCATTACTGTCTCAGGTGTATGAGTGTGCAGGTGTGAATGTGTTCCTGAAACAGCACCACTATCCACGCCAACCCGAAGCGTGGCGAGCACAGAGAACCCTGCGAGGGGCGGCGGTACGCTTCCTCCGACTTTTTTCATACCCCCACTATCCACGTCGGCGTGGAGTTGATTTTCTAAAGTGCGGCGAGCGCAGCAAGCCCCGCGAGGGGACGCGGATACCTTCACAGCTATCCGCGTCCCCTCGCGGGCTTCACAGGTGTCCGCGTCCCCTCGCCACACTTTAGAAAATCAACTCCACGCCGACGTGGATAGTGGGGGTATAAAAAAAGTCGGAGGACACGTACCGCCGCCGCTCGCCACGCTTCGGGTTGGTGTGGATAGTGGAATTCACAAGGTCGACAGCTGTTGCGTCGACTAGTGGCATTGTGGACAGGTTTTAATAGTGTACCCCTAGACCCAGCTAAATTTAGATGCTTTAGCGTCTAAATTTAGATGTACCCCTAGACCCAACGAAAACCAAGTGCTTTAGCGTCTAAATTTAGATGCCCCACCACCTTAGCGGCTTGCAGGGAGCCTAGATTCAGACGCTTAAGCGTCTAAGTCCAGAAACCCCGGCTTCTTAGCGGCTAGCAGGTAGTCGGGTTTCAGACGCTTTAGCGCCTAAGTCCAGAAACCCCGGCTTCTTAGCGGCTAGCAGGTAGTCCGGGTTTCAGACGCTAAAGCGCCTAACTTTTAGCGTCTGCATGGGGGACACGACCCCTTTATAGCGGCTAGCAGGTAGTCGGGTTTCAGACGCTTTATTGTCTGAATCCTGACTCCCCCTTCTTAGCGGCTTGCAGATAGTCCGGGTTTCAGACGCTTTTGCGTCCAAATTTAGCGTCTGCATGGGGGACTCCCCCTTTGATAGCGGTGTGCCAGGGGGTGCCCGGAGTGTCCACTTTTACATGCCGCCGTTGTCAGCAGTGCGCAGGGCTGCCTATTTCCCTGTGGAACTACAAGTACCACAGTGACCTGTCAGCGCCTGGGCAGCGTGCTGCTGCTGCCGCCCGGTGCTACGCTGATAACGTAGCTGTCAATACGTAGCTTACAGCTAGAGCAGCACGCGCACAGTCAGACAGAGCTAGAGCGGCACGCGCATAGGTAAACAGAGCCTCTGGCAGGCTGCCAAGTTTCAGAGACAGAGTGTGCGGCGCCGTGAAACTACACAAGTACCCAATCTGGTGTAGAGATGGGCACACACCAAGGCCCTTATTCTGATCGGTGCGGCCCGATCAGAATATGCGGCCAGGACCGTGCAGGCGAATCCCCGCCTTCCATACGGATCGCCACCTCCGTCCGTACGCGGATATGTGGCGGTCCGCATGAAAGTGGACGGGGATACGCCTCCTGCATCTTGGGAGCAGCCCCTGCATTCGATGGTCGCCGAACATCGAATGCAGGGCCGCACGCTCCACCAGCTCCCGCCACCCTAGACCACACGGACACTTGTCTGTATGAAATCATGTATGGGGGCGGGCAGCTGACATCCGGCGATGTCAGATGCCCACCCCCTACACAAGCATCACGGCTTCATTACCATGCATACGCCCCGCGTTTGCATGGGAACGCCCATGAAACGCGGGGCGTATGCATAGGGTAATGAGGCAAAGTAGCCCCTCACGCCCCTCTCCGCCCCCTGTGCGGCGTCTAAAGAATAGGTACGGAGAAACCGCCTGCACATGCGCAGAGTGACCTCTGCACATGCGCAGTCGGAAACCATCGGCGGTCCGACCGCATGCGGAAAAATCTGCACAGAGCAGAATAAGTGAGGACACGACCCCGCAATGCAATGTAATGATACGTTGCATCAACCATACACACTACTAGGCTGTCGTATTGTTACATTGTAAATTGTTACTACAAAGCGTCTCCTTTGGAATCAGCACATCTAATGGGACAATGCAATGAATGCTGACCAGGACCGGGGGAGTACACACCATAAGACATGCATGATATATTGTGCCAGAACGATATATTGGACAATACATGGCATATTGGGGGGTTATTCCAGTTGATTCGCAAGGCTGCAAATTCGTGGCCTTGCGAGTCCACCAAACCCAGCCTTGCGAATGGTTGGCTGCCGCCACCCATTCGGAAGCGCGATCCGCACGCAGGGCAAGTGAATGGATGTTATGCAGTAATACAGATACTGAATTTATTTTTGTTGTATGATTCTCACCACTAATAACAGATTTTTAGAAAAAAAGAATCTGCAGCTATGCTAGTTACCCAGCGTGACTGCCGGAGATGTCCTCATCCCCCACCAGACAGACACACACATTATCAGGGGGAATGTGCTAAGAAAGAGAAAACAATGTAATCTGTGTGGATAATATGTGGGACTTCTGTGCATCAGATACTGCTGTTTGAGCTTTCTTCTGCTGACAAGCTGGTAAAAGATCACTGTTACTTTAAGAGCTTTATCTTTGGGATTCGTGTCTTTTCTGCTCATTAAGAAGGGTCTTAATGATTACTGTGTCAATACTTCCAAATTACAGGACTGTGAGAAAGGTCTTCCTGAGTACATAGATGCAATAGAAGCTTGTTAAACAGTCATCCAGTACAACTTCTGTCCTGAAGAAGGGATCGCTATAAGGCAATTCTCTAGATTTATACTGGGGCAGAATTCACACGGGGTGATTTCAGGGCATTTTCTAAGCGATCTCACTAGATCGCTTAGAAAATGACCCCACCTCGCTCCGTGTATAGGTGCCATAGTGGTAGCTATGCACGGCTCTGCGCATCGCTATTGCCAGCCAATTAATATCCAGCATAATAGATAAATCTAGTTAATCAAAATTGGACAATTTTGGTCAAAAAAGTTGGCACAAAACTAAATTGTACAGTGTTTATGAACCTTTACAATGCTCAGCAGAATCTCCTCATGTGTAGGCTCCATCAGTATGGGCTAGACCAGTCATTTTCAACCGGTGTGCCGAGGCACACTAGTGTGCCGTGGCCAGTTGTCAGGTGTGCCGCCTGGCTGCGGGTCACGGCGGCTCACCAAATCAAAATCATAAGTGGCAGCGCTGTCACTGTGTGTTGTGACATGCAGGGGTCGGGCAGGGTGGGCGGCTCGTTCTCGGCTCTGTCCCGTGGAGCTGACGCCGGGACGTGCCTGTGCTTAGCAAGCGCCAGGCATGTCAGATCAGCCTGTGCATAGCAAGCGCCAGGCATGTCCCGGCGCATGCGCAAAAGGCCCTCATGGACGCTGGGGCTTCTGTCGGCACCATCTTACAAGGTGATGGAGACAAGAGCCTCGGCTGAATCCTGTGTTACAGCCAGCGTCCTGCAAACACAGCGCCGCTTACAATGGACCGCCTCCGCTGCAATGTCGGGGTAAGCGTAGGTGCCAGCCTGCAGCCGCCCACACAGCCGGTGCCATGCAGCCGCCCGCACACACTGTAGCCTAGTTCCCTTGGTTAGGTGCTGCAGCTGCCTGTTTTTGACTGTTACCCCTATCTGTTTACCTGCTCTGTATGGCTGCATTTCAGGCTTCTCATTGGTTATTGCCTGGCTAGTGAAGTAACCTATTATTTTCCTAAAGACTACTAGATGGTGCAACAAGTGTATAGGAGGTGCAGGTGTGTGAGGAATTACTAATGAGGGGCATATGTGTGGAAAAACGAAGAGGGTGCATGTTTGTGTGGAATTACAATGAGGGACGTGTGTGTGTGTGTGTATGTATATACAGTAATTACGTTTGAGGGTATGCTTGTCATCCATCCGTCCGCAGACAAGAGAAATAATACAAATATCAACATATATTAACTATATGTCAATATTTGCTATTATATGTATTATATTTGATTAAAAACTGTTGGTGTGCCATGGCGAGTTTAAAGTCTTGTCCGGTGTGCTGCGAGCTGAAAAAGGTTGAAAAATATCAAATATACTTAAAATCAAGGAAGTGCGTATTATAGTCTATTCATTTCTGTGTTTTAGCTGTATTAGTTGTACCCTTGCCTAAAAGAAATGTAGGACTAGGACATGCAAGATCAATATGTATCTAATCATATACAGGATTTATAGGTTATAGTATTATTTTGGGGTATTTTTTACCTTAACCCTTCGAGTGCCAATTTACTTTGTCAAATGACCTGTAATGTTACCTTATATAGGAAATATAATCTTTTTTACACAACATTTTTTATTTGAATTTATAACGGCATTTGTAGCGGATGGTATTCACATCGCTTACAGAGGTGTTGACATTCCAAGGGTTAAAACATGGCAATTTCAGGACAATACTGTATTAGAAAATGTGTTAGAAAATGTTAGAAAATACTACAAAATGTGCTGTTACACAGAAGGATTAAACCTATATTTGTGCAATTAAATAGACCAGAAAGTGGATAACACTTAGAAATAAACAGTCCATGTGTAACTGAATTGAACAGAAAAAAATAACGGTAATGTACAGTAGATAAAGATAAAATGACTTCTGTACCTTCTATACATGCACTGGGATTATACACAACACAAAAGGGCCATATTTTCAGACAGAAATATAACCGGATTTGCATAATCTCCCGAGCACTCAGCGATGCCGCCAACAGAAAATGTCAATCATCTGTATTACAGAGTGTTATTGTAGGGAGAACATTGCTTGGTGAAGCGGAAGGGAACTTGTAATTAAAGCTGGCTTACACTGCCCACAAGCATGAATGGTAGTCCACCCAATTGTCCTTATGTTTCAGGTATATTCAGGAATATTACACACAGTTTGGGCTTCTTTGTAAGGTTGTCTATACACACTATTTTTGAATAACTTCTAATAATGGTGCACTTTGTTAATAAATAAAAAATGAACAATTGAATCCTTTGAAATCTTCTAAAAGTGTCTGAAATAATTCTGTTATGCACCAATTTCATTGCAGATAGTTTTCTTTTTTGTTATTTCTAAGATACTCTAGTGAACATTTGAAAGAGGCGACACCCTGCAGACTTGTAAATAAAATGTCCTTTAATCGTCTAACAGTTTCGGGGTTCCCCCTCGTTCCCACCATGTGCTGGTGTTCCTGACGACGGGGGGTAACCCCGAAACTGTTGTACGCTTAAAGGACATTTTATTTACAAGTCTGCAGGGTGCCATCTCTTTCAACTGTTTTATATATATATATATATATATATATATATATATATATATATATATATATATATATATATATATATATAGAGTGCGTGTCAGAATATGTTTTTGTTCTATGGGTACTTGTTTCCTAGCACGGCGCCAGCGATTTTTATCTTAAGCATCGGGACCAAAAAAATCCCGTCAATCGCATCGCACGCAACCAAATCACATGTGATGCGATCGACGCTATTTTTACATTGGAATCAATGTAAAATGGTCCCTGAGACCCAATTTTACATTGAGGTCAATGGAAAAAGCCCCCCAAACACCAATTTTAATTGCATACCCCCCTCATGGTTGAAATGCCCCCCCCCCCCCATTGTTAACGCCACCCCACGATGAACGCCAACCCGAAGCATGGCGAGCGGCGGCGGTACGCATCCTCCGACCGTTTCATACCCCCACTATCCACGTCGGCGTGGAGTTGATTTTATAAAGTGTGGCGAGCGCAGCGAGCCACCGAGCCCATAACTTACAAGTATACGCATCCGCTCGCCCCGCTTTGGGCTCGGTGGCTCGCTGCGCTCGCCACACTTTATAAAATCAACTCCACGCCGACGTGGATAGTAGGGTATGAAAAGGTCGGAGGATGCGCACCGCCACCCCTCGCGGGCTCGCTACGATCGCCATGCTTTGGGTTGGCGTCAATAGTGAGGTGGCGTTAACAATGGGGGGAGATTTCACATACTTTAAAAAAATCAGGGTGCATATACAATCAAAAATTGGGCCCATTGGCCCATTTCCCATAGTTCCCTATGTAAAATCGTGTTGATCGCGTCGATCGCATCGCATGCTATTATAATGGCATGCGATGGACGCGATCAACGCGATTTTCTCTTTGCTGGCAATAAAGCCACTTAATTAAGAGAAAATCGCGTCCATTGCATTGATCGCATACCTTAAGTTACCTTAACTTAAGGTATGCGATCTACCACGACGGACGCCGTGCTAGGAAACGGTTTCCTGCTTCCATTTTCAATAGTAATGCCAGGCACTTGTTATAGTGCAGCCCATAGGGTGTGCATTAGGAAAGGGGTGAGGTTGTCTTTGCTCCTGGAAGAGCCTACAGGAACAGCGCCACATGTATATTTCACTATTCTTCTGATTAAGACTGTGGCCCTTTGCTGCTGCCCTTTTAATATTTCCATCATGCTTACATAAGTGGCTAGCAGGTATATTATTGCAGGATGGGCCTGATTCAGCTTTGATAGCAAAGCAGAAAATCACACAAATGGGCAATACCATGCTACACTGCAGGTGGGACAATTTAGATTTGGGAGGGGTGGGTACAACTGAAATTTATAATGCAGTGTAAAAATGAAGCTGTATAACATTTGTGGGCTTCATTTACTGGCTGTTACCTACATCTGCTAAAAGAACTGGAGTATGTATTGTTTAAAACTTTATGTATTCATTTGTATCAAAGGGCAACATTGTCTTTGTCCTTAAGGAACCCTCCAGTTTTGATTATTTGATAAGTATGTACCTCGCTTATGTTTCCCATATAATATGTTTTATTAGTCCTGTTTTTGATTACTTGATAAGTATGCACTTCGCTTATGTATCCCATATAATACAACTTATTAGTCCCCATTCATCAATTTTATAGGAGTCCTTTCTTTGAAAAACCTAGGACCCATATATGAATACGGATGGAACTTGGTATGTGCTAAATCCGCACCAGTCCTTGTCCCTCAATTTCTATTTTTCTATTTTTTTGTCTTCTGTGTTTATTCTATACTTGCTCTCCTCCTATATACATTATTTGTATTTTAGATGCAGCTGTGCATTAAATATTAAGGATCTTCAAAGGATCCCATTTTTTATCCAATAAGAAGGTTTACATACCGGGATTGAATACTTTCACTACCCACCAACACACGGGTATGTACCCCCTTATTTATTTCAATTTTAAACTATCTACTTTTATTGAGTCTATATTTAGTTAACCCCTTCCTGACAGAGCTAGTTTTTGCGTTCCTGACAGAGCCATTTTTTTCAAATCTGACATGTCTCACTTAAGTGGGGATAACTTTTTTTTGCTTTTACTTATCCCAGTGGTTTTGAGATTGTTTTTTCGTGACACATTGTACTTCAAATTAGTGGTAAATTTGGGTCGATACAGTCTGTGTTTTTTTGTGAAAAATACCAAAATATCGTGAAAAAATGGAAAATTTAGCGATTTGCAAAATGTTAAATTTTCTGCTTGTGAGACAAATAATCTTACCACTCAAAATAGTGAATAACTAACATAGACCATATGTCTACTTTATGTTGACATCATTATTTCAACTTCCTTTTAATTTTTTGGGACACTAGGAGGCTTACAATATGAATAGCAAATTCTCAAATTTTCAAGAAAATTTCAAACACTGATTTTTTTAGGGACCAGTTCAGTTCTGATGTGACTTTGAGGGACTTGTATGTGAGACACCCCCATAAATGATGCCATTTCAAAAACTGCACCCCTCACAGTATTCAAAACAGCATTTTGGAAGTTTGTTAACCCTTTAGGTGTTTCACAGGAATTAAAACAAAGTGTAGGTGAAATTTCAAAATTTCTTTTTTTTTGCAGATTTGCAATTTTAATACATTTTTCTAAGGAACACAGTACATTTTACTAGAGAAATGTGACTAAAAATTGATTCCCCCAATTCTTTTGTTTTCATAAATATCCTATATGTGGCCCTAGTGTGCACGGTGACCAAACCACAGGCTTCATAATAGAAGGAGCACCTACTTGATTTTGGAGCCTCCTTTTTATGAGATTATTTTTTAGGCACCATGTAGGTTTCTAGGCACCATAACATGCTAAAAGTTAGGAACCCCCCCACAAGTGACCCCATTTTGCAAACTACACCCCTCAGGGAATTCAGCTGGGGTATAGTGTACATTTCAAACCCGCAGGGGTTTCACCAATTGTGGTACAACTGGGCAGTGAAAATGAAAAATTATTTTTTTTACACAAAAATGCAGTTCTGGCTCCAAATTTGTCATTTTCAGAAGGTATGAAGGAGACAAAGCACCCCAAAATCTGTGCCCCAATTTCTCCCGAGTACAGCAATGCCTCACATGTGACCAAAAAATACCAGTTGGGTGCATGGCAGGACTCAAAAGGGAAGGAGTGATTTTTGGATTTTGCAGCTCAGATTCTGGTGGAATTTTGGTGGGTGCTATGTCGCATTAGCAAGACCCCCCAAGCACCAATACAGTGGAACCCCCCCACAAGTCACCCCATTTTGCAAACTACACCCCTCAGGGAATTCATCTAGGGGTATAGTGTACATTTCAAACCCCCAGGGGTTTCACCAATTTTGATACAAGTGGGCAGTGAAAATGAAAAATTACATTTTTTTACACAAAAATGCAGTTCTGGCTCAAAATTTTTCATTTTCAGAAGGTATGAAGGAGAAAAAGCACCCCAAAATCTGTGCCCCAATTTCTCCCGAGTACGGCAATGCCTCACATGTGACCAAAAAATACCAGTTGGGTGCATGGCAGGACTCAGAAGGGAAGGAGTGATTTTTGGATTTTGCAGCACAGATTCTGGTGGAATGAATGGTGGGTGCTATGTTGCACCAATACAGTGGAACCCCCCCACAAGTCACCCCATTTTGCAAAGTACACCCCTCAGGGAATTCATCTAGGGGTATAGTGTACATTTCAAACCCCCAGGGGTTTCACCAATTTTGATACAAGTGGGCAGTGAAAATGAAAAATTACATTTTTTTACACAAAAATGCAGTTCTGGCTCACAATTTTTCATTTTCAGAAGGTATGAAGGAGAAAAAGCACCCCAAAATATGTGCCCCAATTTCTTCCGAGTACGGCAATGCCTCACATGTGACCAAAAAATACCAGTTGGGTGCATGGCAGGACTCAGAACGGAAGGAGTGATTTTTGGATTTTGCGGCTCAGATTCTGGTGGAATTTTGGTGGGTGCTATGTCGCATTAGCAAGACCCCCCAAGCACCAATACAGTGGAACCCCCCCACAAGTCACCCCATTTTGAAAACTACACCCCTCAGGGAATTCATCTAGGGGTATAGTGTACATTTCAAACCCCCAGGGGTTTCACCAATTTTGATACAAGTGGGCAGTGAAAATGAAAAATTACATTTTTTTACACAAAAATGCAGTTCTGGCTCAAAATTTTTCATTTTCAGAAGGTATGAAGGAGAAAAAGCACCCCAAAATCTGTGCCCCAATATCTCCCGAGTACGGCAATGCCTCACATGTGACCAAAAAATACCAGTTGGGTGCATGGCAGGACTCAGAACGGAAGGAGTGATTTTTGGATTTTGCAGCTCAGATTCTGGTGGAATTTTGGTGGGAGCTATGTCGCATTAGCAAGACCCCCCAAGCACCAATACAGTGGAACCCCCCCACAAGTCACCCCATTTTGAAAACTACACCCCTCAGGGAATTCATCTAGGGGTATAGTGTACATTTCAAACCCCCAGGGGTTTCACCAATTTTGATACAAGTGGGCAGTGAACATGAAAAATTACATTTTTTACACAAAAATGCAGTTCTGGCTCAAAATTTTTCATTTTCAGAAGATATGAAGGAGAAAAAGCACCCCAAAATCTGTGCCCCAATTTCTCCCGAGTACGGCAATGCCTCACATGTGACCAAAAAATACCAGTTGGGTGCATGGCAGGACTCAAAAGGGAAGGAGTGATTTTTGGATTTTGCAGCTCAGATTCTGGTGGAATTTTGGTGGGTGCTATGTCGCATTAGCAAGACCCCCCAAGCACCAATACAGTAGAACCCCCCCACAAGTGACCCCATTTTGCAAACTACACCCCTCAGGGAATTCATCTAGGGGTATAGTGTACATTTAAAACCCCCAGGGGTTTCACCAATTTTGATACAAGTGGGCAGTGAAAAAGAAAAATTACATTTTTTACACAAAAATGCAGTTCTGGCTCAAAATTTTTCATTTTCAGAAGGTATGAAGGAGAAAAAGCACCCCAAAATCTGTGCCCCAATTTCTCCCGAGTACGGCAATGCCTCACATGTGACCAAAAAATACCAGTTGGGTGCATGGCAGGACTCAAAAGGGAAGGAGTGATTTTTGGATTTTGCAGCTCAGATTCTGGTGGAATTTTGGTGGGTGCTATGTCGCATTAGCAAGACCCCCCAAGCACCAATACAGTAGAACCCCCCCACAAGTGACCCCATTTTGCAAACTACACCCCTCAGGGAATTCATCTAGGGGTATAGTGTACATTTAAAACCCCCAGGGGTTTCACCAATTTTGATACAAGTGGGCAGTGAAAAAGAAAAATTACATTTTTTACACAAAAATGCAGTTCTGGCTCAAAATTTTTCATTTTCAGAAGGTATGAAGGAGAAAAAGCACCCCAAAATCTGTGCCCCAATTTCTCCCGAGTACGGCAATGCCTCACATGTGACCAAAAAATACCAGTTGGGTGCATGGCAGGACTCAGAAGGGAAGGAGTGATTTTTGGATTTTGCAGCACAGATTCTGGTGGAATGAATGGTGGGTGCTATGTTGCACCAATACAGTGGAACCCCCCCACAAGTCACCCCATTTTGCAAACTACACCCCTCAGGGAATTCATCTAGGGGTATAGTGTACATTTCAAACCCCCAGGGGTTTCACCAATTTTGATACAAGTGGGCAGTGAAAATGAAAAATTACATTTTTTTACACAAAAATGCAGTTCTGGCTCAAAATATTTCATTTTCACAAGGAATGAAGGAGACAAAGCACCCCAAAATCTGTGCCCCAATTTCTCCCGAGTACGGCAATGCCTCATGTGTGACCAAAAAGTGGCAGGACTCAGAAGGGAAGGAGTGATATTTGGAGTTTGCAGCTCAGATTCTGGTGGAATTTTGGTGGGTGCTATGTCGCATTAGCAAGACCCCCCAAGCACCAATACAGTGGAACCCCCCCACAAGTCACCCCATTTTGAAAACTACACCCCTCAGGGAATTCATCTAGGGGTATAGTGTACATTTAAAACCCCCAGGGGTTTCACCAATTTTGATACAAGTGGGCAGTGAAAAAGAAAAATTACATTTTTTACACAAAAATGCAGTTCTGGCTCAAAATTTTTCATTTTCAGAAGGTATGAAGGAGAAAAAGCACCCCAAAATCTGTGCCCCAATATCTCCCGAGTACGGCAATGCCTCACATGTGACCAAAAAATACCAGTTGGGTGCATGGCAGGACTCAGAAGGGAAGGAGTGATTTTTGGATTTTGCGGCTCAGATTCTGGTGGAATGAATGGTGGGTGCTATGTGGCATTAGCAAGACCCCCGAAGCACGGTGAAATTATGAACCTAATATTCCATAGATGTGTGGTATAATTTAAAACACTCCTTTATACATAGGCCGGGTTTGTCGGGGCAAGTGTCACACTGGAAAATAGTTTGCTTTCTTATTCCCTTTTTATAGCAAACTTTGCACCTTTTTTGTGTCCTGCCCTTTTTTCCAGTGGAGGGGATTTCATCAGGAAAATGCTGCCCTGGTACAATACGGGGGCCAGTACTAGAAGTACTGGGGCCCTCTGCCTGCTGGTTCCCAAATATTAGGCCCTTTATGACTTCCTCTTGAAAGTGCATAAATGTCCCCCTCTGGCCGGTAGAACGGAATAGCACGTAAGCGTTATACAGTGCCATCTGGATGATATACACGGCCACCTTCTTGTACCAGATTTTTGTTTTCCGCAGGGCACTGTACGGCTTCAGTACCTGATCTGAAAGATCCACTCCGCCCATGTACCTATTGTAATCCAGGATACAATTAGGTTTTGAGGTGTGGGTACTGGTACCTCGTACAGGGACGGAGGTGGTACTGTCTCCGTGAATTGTTGTCAGTATAAGGACATCCCTCTTGTCCTTATATTTGACCAACAACATATTTTCGGTGCATATTCCCCTGCTTTCACCCCTTCTCATTACTTGGGCAATGTGCGTTTTTGGGAGGCCTCTTTGGTTCTTGCGCACAGTACCGCAAGCTGCTGTACCTCTTGAACCAAGGGCCTTAAACAGGGGGATGCTAGTGTAAAAGTTATCCACATAGAGGTGATAACCTTTATCCAGGAAGGGGTGCACTAAATCCCAGACAATTTTCCCACTAACACCTACGAGGGAGGGGGGGCATTCTGGCGGTTGAATTCTTGAATCCTTCCCTTCATAAACCCTAAACCTGTGGGTGTACCCTGAGGTGCTTTCACACAGTTTATACATTTTTATGCCATACCTTGCCCTCTTACTGGGAAGGTACTGGCGGAATTTAACCCTTCCTTTAAAATGTATAAGGGACTCGTCGATACAAATAAATTTTTCAGGGATGTACACCTCTTCAAATTTGGCACTGAAATGATCAATGACCGGCCTGACTTTGAATAGCCGGTCAAAGGTGGGATCATCTCTGGGTGGGCACTGTGCATTATCGGTGTAATGTATGAATTTAAGAATTGTCTCAAATCGAGTCCGGGGCATGGCCATACGGTAAAATGGAGTACTGTACAGAACATCTGTACTCCAATATTGCCTAATTTCTGGCTTTTTTACTATGCCCATATGAAACACCAGACCCCAAAACGTCATCATCTCTACTGCATCTACAGGGGTCCACCTAGCAAATGATGACGTGGGGTTTTGAGCAATAAACTGCTGGGCATATAAATTAGTTTGGTCCACCATTAAATTTATAAAATCATCAGAGAAAAATAATTTGAAAAAGTCAATTTCTCTGAGACCTGTGGAATCAAATTGGATTCCTGGCATGGCCAAAAACTCAGGAACCTGGGGCTCAAAATTGTCTGGTGGTGGGGTCCATACTAGATCAATTATTGGGGGGGGAATCTCAGCTGATCTACGGGGGCGTCTTTGAGGGGGTCCCTCATCAGCAGAGGAGGAAGAGGAGCTTAAGGCAAATCCTTCAAATTCCCCGCTTGCATCACTGGCTGTGTCAGAGTCAGAAGCAAGCATGGCATATGCCTCCTCCACTGAATAAATTCTCCTGGATGATTGGGAGGACATTTGGGAGGACATTTGGGATGCCATTTTTATTTTTGTGTTACCGGTAGTGAAATGTTTCAACACGTGTATAGTGTAGGGGGGGGCACAAACTTTATTTCAATCCGGGGGGTATGTAGTGTGTAGTGTGTATGTAGTGCAGAAAAAAAAAAAATACTTTATACCAATAAAAAAAAAAAAAAATGAAGGTGTTAAAAAAAAAAAAAATGAAGGGGTTAAAAAAAAAAAAAGGAAGGGGTTAAAAAAAAAAAGGTCCTGCGCCAAAAATTGAGCACAGATGTTGGTCAGTAACGTCTGTCACTGAACAGCGCTCAAAGGCAACAGGAATTTGATCAAAAAAAAAAAAAAAATAGATCAACCCTGTGCCGAAAGAGATGATCAGTGATGTACGTCACTGATCAGCGCACAGCGGCCACAGGACACCCACAAAATCACAGTGTGTGTAAAAAAAAAAATTAAAAAAATACCCCACAGCACACACACAAAAAAAAAAGGTGATCAGTGATGCGACACTGATTACCAGTGAGGTGCAGCAGGTGCACAACCTTTGGTGCAACTGACAGGTATATATAAAAAAAAAAAAACCTCTGTACCCCCAAAAAAGTTGCTGATCACCTCAGATATAGTGATCAGCACAAAAGGCGGGGACAGCAGACACAAAATTTAGCACTCTCTATCACTATCTCTCTCTATCTCTCTATCTCTCACTATCTATCACTATCTATCACTCTATGACACTGCAGCAGCAGCACTGACAGGTATATCTATATATTAAAAAAAACCTGCGCCCCCAAAAAGTTGCTGATCAGTTAATTTATACTGATCAGCACAAAAGGAGGGGGCAGCAGTCAGTTATATAAAAAATATATAGCACAATCTGTCACTATCTCTCTCTATCTCTCTCTATCTCTCTCTCTCTATCTCTCTCTATCTCTCTATAACTATCACACTGCAGCAGCACAAAATATAGCACTCTGTCAGTAGGCCTCTCTCTCTATCTCTCTCTCTCTCTCTCTATCTATAACTATATCACACTGCAGCAGCACAAAATATAGCACTCTCTGACACTATCTCTCTCTCTATCTCTCTCTATCTCTCTCTATCTCTCTCTCTCTATCTCTCTCTATCTCTCTATAACTATCACACTGCAGCAGCACAAAATATAGCACTCTGTCAGTAGGCCTCTCTCTCTATCTCTCTCTCTCTCTCTCTATCTATAACTATATCACACTGCAGCAGCACAAAATATAGCACTCTCTGACACTATCTCTCTCTCTATCTCTCTCTATCTCTCTCTATCTCTCTCTCTCTATCTCTCTCTATCTCTCTCTATCTATCTCTCTATCTCTCTATCTATCTAGCTAGTACACTGCAGCAGCACAATTTCACAGGAAGGCACAATTATTGAACAGGATCCAGGAAGCAATCAGCAGCGATCAGGTAAGTATTGCAGCAAGTATTCTGGTCAGTATGGCGGCAGGGGGGTACGGTGACCGCACTGCACGCTTTCCAGACCGGAATGGCGTCTGCAGTGCAGTCACCGTTAGTTTAAATCCCCCTCCTTGGCTGTGATTGGTCCGTCGGACCGACGGACCAATCACGGCCTTTGGGGGCGGGCGGGGTGAGGTGGGGTGACACCAGTGTCACCCTTACACCCCGCGGTGATTGGTGCTGTACTTTACAGCACCAATCACCTCTGATCCCGTGTCACCGGCGAACGTTATTCGCCGGTGACACAGGAAAACGCTGTGAATGGCTGTTCACACTGAACAGCCAATCACAGCGATCGCCGACGGGGGGGCGGCATCGCAGCCCCCCCGGGGCATGCACGGACATGTCTGCTGTCAGGGACAGCAGACATGTTGAAACTGTCACCGCGTCTATAGACGCGGTGACAGTTTAAATCCATGACGTACATTTACGCCATGTGTCGGGAAGTGCTTCCCGACCATGACGTAAATGTACGTCAAATGTCGGGAAGGGGTTAATAAAGTTTTCTCTACCACCATAGAAATTTTGCCCCTGAAGAAGTCATATCGACGAAACGCGTTGGGTGTATTTTCTTGCTTTGTACGAACCATACTACATACAGATGAAAACTGCATGATTTTAAAAATTGTATTAAATTGTTAATTATAACCATTTGACTGGTATTTCCATTGTTTGGTCACCTTCTGGTGGTGGAATTCTTGATAGGGGCGCACTCTGTTTCCTTTTTTTTCCATTTTCCCCACTTCCCCCACTAACAGGGGGGACTAATAGAGTTGCGGCCCCGATGGAAATCATATAGCGCATTGAAAGGGTATTTCTCTTGTTATATATATATATATATATGATAAATCCATGCTAGAAATAATCTTTTAGAAAGCAGCATAAGAGAACGTAAGAAAATAGCACCAAGGGCCTTATTCTGGTTGAGCCGGATGGCTCCGAATGCGGACTGACGATGGTTGGTGTTTGCGCATGTGCAGAGGCGTATCTGCGCATGTGCGAACACCGCGCACGTCCGAATACGGTGTGAATTCTGTACAGAAAATGATTGGTTGGAACAATCCGAACAGGGAGTGCAGTGGGGCGTGAAGGGCTGTTTGGGCTCACTACAATATGCGTACGCCCCACGTTTCATGGGCGTTCCCATGAAACCGCTGGGTGTACGTATGGTAATGTGGCTGTGACGCACATGTGGGGGGCGGACATATAACAGCCAGATGCCAGCTGCCGCCCATATCCCTGCTTTTGCATGGAGAAATGTCCGAGTGGTCTGGAGCACTCGGGCTGCCTGACCACTCGGTCCTGCATTCGATGGTCGGTGACCATCGAATGATTGGGGAGGTTCCCAGAGATGGAGAAGGTGTTCACATGAAACATCCACTCGCGGTCCGTTCGGTCGGCGTCTTACCGCATATGGACAGTGTGAGCGATCCTTACGGAAGGCGGGGCTAAGAACACTCGGTTCCTGTCCAAAAATATGCATCCGACCGATTCAACCAGAATAACCCCCCAAATGCATAGACTCAGCTATGAATGTAAATTCAGCGTTGTGATATCTGTACAAGTGGAGTTAGAACCTCACCATCCTCTGTGAATCCGTCCTGTCCAGAAGCACCCAAGAAGTTATCAGGAAGGTCAGACAGTTGCAGAGAGGCAGGTAGCTTGGCTCCTATTTGGGGCTGAAGATGACAGTTGAGTGAATGTGACTATCACTATACCAATGTATACAGTATATTTACATTGCACTGATATGAATTTGCGTGACAGCCACAAGAAATACACAAGTATATACATATACATACCAAAGGTAGGCTGGGAAAGTAGGAATTATTCCGCACAGGTAGATCTGTGGGGACGGATCCAAAAGCACCATCTGTCTGCAGGCAAAACAAACACAGACATAGTATATGGATTATATTACACAGTTTATACTATCAATTATTGCCCCTTTGCTCCATGGGAGGGTTCTGTCCTCCCTGAGTTTGTCTAAGGACGCCGGCATTTTGGTTTGACAACCCCAGTCAAAGTCCCCGTCTTCCATGTTTTATTGGTTTTCACAAATACAGTAGGCATATAGGCAGGTAAATGGATATATAATGATCAGACAGACAACAAGTGCTAGAAAGATTAATTTCCTGGGGATAGAAATATACACAGGATGCCCTGAGGAAGATCCAGCAGGATTGAAACATGTTGGCACTGACACTATAAGGAAACACTTTTTGGGGCAGATGTATTAAGCCTGGTGAAAAGAGTGGAAGGAGATAACGTACCAGCCAATCAACTCTCAACTGTCATATTTCAAAAACAGCTGATTGGCTGGTGCATTGTCTCCTTCCACTTTATCTCCACTTTATCTCTTCACCAGGCTTCATACATCTGCCCCACTGTGAGATCCACCTGGGCAGTGGATGATTTAGATTGACCATAATAAGGGACAGATTAAAGAGCTCCGGATCTCCTGTATCAGGTTTTTTTCCCCCATTATTTATCTCATCCAAGCTCTAGCCACTATTGTGCTTCCTCCATTTTTATATTTAATTTTTATTGATCTTTTTATCATATGCTTGTTTGGACATTTCCAATTTTATAAACAGTGCCTTGCAAAAGTATTCACCCCCATTGGCATTCTATATGATCTGTTGCCTCACAACCTGGAATAAAAATGGATTGTTTGAAGGTATGTGTCATATCATTCACAGAAGATGCATTTTTTTTTTTTCAATTGTAAAGCAAACAACAAATAGGACAAAATAACAGAAAACTATTCACCCCCATAAAGTCACTACTTTGTAGAGCCACCTTTTGCGGCAATTACAGATAAGTCTCTATGAGCTTGCCACATCCTGACACTGGGATATTTGCCCATTCCTCAAGTCAAAACTGCTCCAGCTCCTTCATGTTGGATGGATTCCGCTTGTGAACAGCAATCTTCAAGTCTGACCACAGATTCTTAATTGGATTGAGATATCGGCTTTGACTTGGCCATTCCAACACATTTAAATGTTTCCCTTTAAACCATGTGAGTGTTGCTTTAGTCATTGTCCCGCTGGAAGGTGATTCTCCATCCTAGTCTCAAATCACAGGCAGACTGATACAGGTTTAGCTCAAGAATATCCCTGTATTTAGCACATCCATCTTTCCCTTGACTCGAATGAGTTTCCCAGTCCCTGCTGCTGAATAACATCCCCACAGCATGATGCTGCCACCACCATGTTTCACTGTGAGGATGGTGTTCTTGGCGAGATGGGATATGTTGGGTTTTGCCCCAGACATAGCGTTTTCCTTGGTGGCCAAAAAGTTAAATTTTAGTCTCATTTGACTAGAGCACCTTCCTCCATACATTTGGCAAACTCAAAATGTGCCTTCTTATTTTTAACATGTAGTAATGGATTTTTTCTGGCCACTCTTCCATATAACCCAGCTCTATGGAGTGTACGGTTCATTGTGGTCCCATGTGCAGATACACCAGTCAATTAGCGGCTGTATTTTCAATAAGGCCGATTAGTAAATCAGGAATCATCATTCTTTGGAATGTTGATTTCTGTCGTATTCATTCGATGGTGTAATCATTCGTATTTGTAAATACAAATACGAATGTCCCATCAATACGAATACAAAAATTCATATTTGATGAAAATACGAATACGCCCCAAAAATTCGTATTTTCATATGAATTTTTTTTTCACAAATTCATCTTAGTAAATTTCCCCCATTAGCTTGTTTGACTTCCAATTTCATCTCTATGCTGATGATACTCAAATCTACCTTCCAAACTCCTGATGTTTCTCCTGCTCTCTTCACTTGTGTCTCCAACTGTCTCTAAGCTACAATATCTCTTCTTGGATGTCCCAGCACTTTCTCAAACTTAACGTGTGTAAGACAGAGCTGATCATCTGCTCACCCTCCTGCACAATCTCACCTCCCACACCTCTATTGATGGCACTAACATTTCCTCTAACCCCAAGTGCGCTGTCTTGAAGTAATGGTTAACTCCTCCCTCTCCTTCAAATCACACATTGAGCACCTCTCACATACCTGCCATTCTCATCTCAAAAATATTTCCAAGCTCAGACCCTTTCTCACCCAGGATTCTACCAATACCCTCATCCAATCTCTGGTCATCTCCAGACTGGACTACTGTAATATCCTCCTATGTGAAAACCCTGACGATTGTCATTCTCCACTCTAATCTATCCTCAATGCTGCAGCCCAGCTCATCTTCCTCACCAAACACACTTCATCCACCTCCCCTCTACTACAAGCCCTTCACTGGCTCCCCTTCCATTCACTGAATCCAATTCAAACTTCTCACACTCAATTACAAAGCTCTTCCCAATTCCTCTCCCATTTACATCTTTGACCTCATCTCCCTTTACACTCCTGCCCGTCCTCTTTGTTCTGCTAATGCATGCAACCTCTCCTGACTATTGATTATCTCCACTCCCACCTCTAAAACTTTTCATGTGCTGCTCCTTACCTCTGGAGCTCTCTACCTCTCTTCCTCAGACTCTGCACCTCTCTACAAAACTTCAAACAGGCTCTCAAGAGCCATTTCTTCACCAAGCACAGCCAACTCTCATCCTAACCTGATGTTATTTGCTAATTTCTACCCCACCTGTGTCACCCCTGTCTGTCTGCCCCTCACCTTTAGAATGTAAGCTCTCAGCAGGGCCCTCTTCCCTAATATGCTTTTCTTTCACTTACTTAAACCATATTTGATGGTACCAAATCCTATAGTTTTCTGCCTCACTGATATTTAGTCCAGTGTCCTCTGCTGATGCAGGTGAGTTTACTGTATGTACCTTGCACTTGTCCTACTGCTTTGCTTATTCACTTATGTATTCTGTAATTGGACACTGCAGATCCTGTGTGGCACAATATAAATAAAGCATAGTAATAATAAAAGGCTGCAGAGCTAAATTATGTTTTTAATAAAAGTCCATCATTGCTCCAGTTCACCTTCCATATAGGAAAAGGTTGTGTATGAATCATAGGTCTGTGTGTCAATAAGAACAGGTTGTACTAGTGTTGTAATCCTCCACCAGTTGTAGATTGAACAGTGTGGGGGCAGTTCACATCTTCATTTTTACGGTGGTGTACTAGCCTGGCCCAACACTGCTCAGCTTCCAAGACCAGCAGAGATTGGAAATGTCCAGTGTGGTGTGACTGTACAAGCATAGTGAGTATTGCCCCACCCCATATTGTGGGGCCATTAACAACTAAGGATTACAATGACACATATGCAAGGCATGGTTTTGCCTTGTAAGTGATTGCCCCTTTAAAATAAACAGCAGCATCCACACGGCTGCCGAACTCTGAGGGCATGACATCCCACCACTGCTTTCTATCGGTTTTCCAATGTTTTAGAATAATGCATTTAGCAGCCACATGACACATTTTAAGAACCCCATATACTATTTTTATGGCCAATAATAGACTTCTATACTATTATCTTATATTAGCTGTTATTTTGGGGGGAGGAAAGGGCACATTTCCCTATATTGACCTATACATAACTTCTGTAACGCAAGCAAAAATGTTCTAACTGAATTGTGCGAGTGAGCACACGTACTGGCAATAAGTGGAATTATCGCACACTCGGTGCGTGAACTTATCGTGTTATTGCGGCTAATTAAATCCCCCGTGATCCGTGAGCCCTGATAGGCTGGCAGCCGGCACCACATTTTAAATGTCCATTAGCCCTGGCTTAAGCACTCTAGAGCCATCGTGGGAGCTGCAGGGGTTATTACTACACCTGGGCCCGCCATTCACAAGTTCCACCACTGATTACATGTCAGTGACAAGCATTAGGTAAGGGACTTGGAAGAAATAAAGTACCAGCCAATTGGCTCCGAATTGCCATAGGTTTGAAAAATGACAGGTGCGGATTGGTTGGTACTTTATCTGTATATAGACCCCTCAATGCTGAGGGATCTACAGATTTTGTCCACAATCCTCTATTAGCAATAACATCTCGGTGTCTGGAAACTAGACAAACACATCAGAATCAGAATGAAATAGAAGAAATTGTTTATGATAAAAACTAAATTCTCAACACATGGAAATGCATAAAGCTCCAACTACCCTAGGCCTCTGGCTCTCCATATAACAGACCAGACATTTGGTACGTACCATGTAACTGACAGATACTTTGTGTAGGTTCACGGCCTGGCGATGGAGGGACTGCCTTAGAAACATCTCGTCTTTAATGGCATAAAAGCTTAATTGTAAAAAAAATAATAATACATATATATAAATATTAATGTGCAACACACTAAGCACAATTCATCACTCTCCCATGCATGATGTGCATGGGGGAGTGATGGCTAGTCTGTCTGCTCCTATACCACAGAACTACTGTTGCCCCACAAGTAGCTGACTAGTTAACGTTAGCTATGATAGAAAGGTGATAGAACACCGAGGGGCAGATGTATGAAGCAGTGATAAGGGAGAAGTGAGCCAGAGGAAAAGTGGCCCATGGGATAGACACTGGATACCAGCTAATATAGCCCCTTGTTAACATCTTATACCCCTTTCACACCAGCCTGAATTCCCGGGTTGGGCAACTAGCGCTGGTGTGAAAGGTTCCTGGGCCAAAATCCGGGGACATTCAACCGCTCCAGCAACCAGCCGGGGATACAGGCTGGTGTGAAAGGTACTTACCCAGCTTCCCTGTCCTGAACGGGAACCTGCTGCTGTATCACTGTCTGTTGCTCACTCTATGTCGCTCTGGGGACACGTCAGTAGCTGTCGGGTGACCCCCCCCCGCTGCCGCTGCCCGCCTGTCACTATGGGGACACAGAGCCCCTCCCCAGCGCTGCCATAGGGAAACCCCCCCCACTTACCGCTGCCAGCACTATGTCTCCCCGCTCACACCAGAAAATGGTGGTGTGATGGGACAAGGGGGGGGGGGGGGGGGGGTATCAATGGAGAAAACTTTCTTAATACTAAAGGTGCCAGCAACACTGTGACATAAAAGGTATAATTACCCCCGGCCTCAGGCACAAGTGCTAGAAGTTCATATGGTGACATTGGAACCAAAATACTGAATTCTCTTAAGCCCTGTACACACAGGACTCAGTCACTGTGATTTCGGCTGAGCCCCGCATGTATCAAGATGTAGCTAAGCCATCAGAGAGACAGCTCAATACATCCTGCCAGCCCCGGCCGACTACACAGTGTCTTGCTGCACTGACTATTTGGCCGGGCAATAGCGACTCTGTGGGGCCGCACATCGCTATCGCCCGATGTGTACACATGGAGAGATCCAGGCAAACCTACTAAGCGATTTTGATGATGTAGTCAAAATCACTTAGACAAATCGCCCCGTGTGTGCACCCCTTAACCCAGTTACCAGACTTTTCGAGCTGTAATAAATACCTTGTTAAAACATGTACCTCTTATTAATAACTGGAAGAAATGAATTAAAATGTAATGAGTAGAAATCTTTAATGGACCTTTCTGAATAGACTTAAGGTACCGTGTAACTGCAGGACTCCAAGATGTAGAAATGAAGCTGTAGGATAAAGCCTGGGGGATTTTGCCACTTTGGCTAAACATTAACATAAACATTAGAAAACATGGTGTGTGTTTCATAGATGTGAACGTTTGAGGCTGACATGACAAAAAGCGGAATGTTTAAACAGAAAAGGAGAGTGCATTTATTTCAGAAATGGCGTCCCTGGGATAACACAGTTAAACATTGTTTAATAAAAGTAAGAGATAGTGAAAGGGAAAATATGACTCAAAGCGCAAACAGGCAAATCGGGAGCTTATGAAACAAGATAAAGGACAACAGGCATCCTCTGGCTTATCACATGTGGCCACAAATCATAAAGCTGTCTTTACTTATCTTTGTTCTCTCCTACTTGCTGATGCCATACCACAAGGATACAATTGTAGTTAACTAGCAGTCGCATCAGGCCAGCCACACTATTATAATTAGTCAATCATTTCTCAGTTAATCTTAGGTCTGGGTGATTCGCTCCTGCAATAATAACCCCACAGGCTCTGTCTTGCAGCTTAGAATAAATGGTTGGATGTGTTTCTCACTCTCTGTAGAGCGATCATATACATTACCACAATAACCAAATGTGGACGTGATTCAGTGCCCTAGAGCCCTGTTGGCCACTTTATTCAGTTCAGCCGGCATCCAGCACCGCCAACGAACTCGGAATCTATTACTTCCTGCCAATCGTTTCTCAAACTTAGACCATAAGGCTTAAAGGCCATTACCAGTCAGTGTCCAGGTTTTAAGGCTATTCTCTGTTAAGCACAGGTGACTTAGTGGGTGATTATCATTGGCTCGTTAAGCAGCAAAAACTTGCTGCTTAGCGAGCCTTCTAATGCAGCCTGCTGGGTGGGCGAATGCCCCCCCCCCCCGCCGCGGTCCGCACATCCCCACCGCCTTGCAAACGGATGTTTTGCTTAAGCATCTATTTGCAGGATACCGTACGGGGGAAAAATCATTTGATGGTCTCCTACCGTCAAATGATCTTTCACTGGCTTGTAAGTCTAAGTCAGTCTGGGCTGACTTAGACGTGCGATGTCCAGGTCTGAGAACTGGGTGACGTCAGCTGTCCACCCCTGGCAGGCAGCTTCCCGCCTGCATTTGCATAGAGACGCCCAGGGTTTTCCTGGGAGCACCAAGCGTTTTTGTGGGTACGCCCAGAAAAAGCTGGGAGTCCCCATGCAAACACCCCCTGCACGCCTCCATCACGCTCCCCACCCCCTCGCTCAAGTGCCACGGCGACTATGCAAGTCGCCAAAGGCACCCACACAGACGCCATGCACATGCGAAAATGTGCATGCGCAGGGCAGAAACATCGGTCCCCGTGGCGAACACGCCGGGGACCGAAGGAATTAGAACCAGGGCCTTAATTAGAACATCGGGTTAATGTAGCCATCTATGCTCAATCCGTACCGTACTGTACAATGGGTGTACATTAGGATTCTCCCACCATGAGCAGAGAAGCGGCAGTGACCAGGCCCTGTGCATGTCATCACATCATTACTAACCTTTGCTTTAGAATGTCAAACTTCTTTTCCCAGGTTTTATTTAGCCTCTCAAGCTCCTTCTGTAACCTAGAAGGTAGAAAGTGGCAGGTGGAACCCTGAAGCTCTGGAGACACTCTGGGTAAAATTTAATAGGATGAGAGATTCAGAAAGTGAGAGATTTGGTAAGAAATCTCCAGTTTTTTTAAAGCGGCAATCATTTACAGTGCGAAATCAAACTGGTTTTGCTGTGTAAATGATTGCTGCTTTAAAAAAAACCTGGCGATTTCTTACCATATCTCTCACTTTCTGTATATAGCAATCACATACTACTGTACCTCTCTATGGTCTTTGCATCCTCTTCTTTTACACTTAGTAGGTTCTTAATCTGTGTGAGCAGCTTTTCCTTGTCTGCATGTATACTCTGCTACAATGAGAATATATGGTTAGAATAAGGGAATTTATCCTGGCATATTTATTACAGATAAGGTAAAAGAAAATGGCCAGGCAATACCCACTACGGAGAGGAGCCTAGTTGTGGAAAATTACCATTAGTACGGACCAATAAATAGTGGGTGTGGACAGGGCAGCAATTGGGGGGGGGGGGGGGGGGGGTACGACTGTAGGGACTCTAGTCTTGGAACCAGACAGAAAGGGGGCCCAGGACTGGAGTTCATTAAGTGTAATTTGTCATAAACATAGTTCACATTTCCCTTAGAGGTTGAGTATTGCGGCCAGTGCTGCGGACACGGGAGGTCTCACCAGGCATTCCGGGTGTTTGAGAAAGGGAAGGGGGGCCCAGTCTATTTTGTCAGTCCTGGGCCCCAATTTCTGATGGCAGTCTGGGTGTGGATACTCTAAAAATTGGGTGTGGCTCACATAAAAGTGAGACTGGTTTGATGAGGACTGTGCTTAAGATATAGCAGGAATTGGGAATAAATCATGGTTGCGTATCCCAGGGATACGGATGGCTTAAGATGTTTTTTTACGCCCTAATTTCATTCATAGCCCTGTGGGCCAAACAAGTGCCAATGGTTGGCCCTAGCCTGTTTATAGGTATTTTATAAATTACATTTTGTGATGTTGGTTTAAAACTAATATCTTTTTAATTTGAATCATTTGACCACTGAAGACAATTGATTACATTTAATTGCATCACCTGTTGAGGCAGCTTGCACTTATTATGTAAATGCAAATGAAACAACTTATAAAATGCAATACCTCTATCTGCTTTGTGGGTTTGGCGATTGCCAGGTGAATATCTGGTGCCAGAATGTACAGCAGCTACCGTAAAGCATGGAGGTGGCGGTGTTATCCTGTGGGGCTGTTTCAGCGGGTTTTACAGAAAATTCTGTATCCCAGAAGGACTGGCCAGCTCAGTGTCCAGATCATAACCCCACTGAGAACCTCTGGGATGAATTGGAGGGACGGGTGCGTTCAAGGCAGGCTGTGCCTTCTTCATTATAACAGTTGGTCACTGTATTTAAGACCGAATAGCCAAATATACCACCTTCGGTTATCCAGGAACGTGTGGACAGTTAGCCAATAAAGGTGCCTGAAGTAATCACTACAGGTGGTGGACCTACACAGTACAGACAGCAATAAAATCTTGTGGATCTATTCGCTGTCAGTGTCCAATCAATTTTCACATATCTCCCCCTTAGTCCCTATTAAATAATAAGCAACAAATACAGGTTGAGTATCCCTTATGCAAAATACTCGGGACCACAAGCATTTTGGATTAGGGATTTTTCCGGATTATGGAATATTTTTTAAAAAAATTACATTTTATATACTCACCTGGTTTTCCGACGTCCACCGCATCCACGGTGGCCATCGGGTTAATCTTTAAAGGTATCCCAAGTCCCAAGGATGCATTGCATGGGTGCACTGGTGACATCATGATGTCATCAGCGCACCTGCGCAATGCATCCTTGGGACCTCTTAAGACCAACCCGATGGCTGCCGTCAATGTTGGGGGAACTGGTGAGTATGAAAAATGGTGCGGGGGGGGGGGGGGGGTGAAAACCCCCCCAGAAATATTATGATGACCTACGGTTTTCAAATATCCAGATAACGTATATTCGACCTGTATATACTAAGATTCTTTAATATATGAAAAGGTAAGACAAGATAATTAAAACCACTTTCATTCACTGTGGACAACCACTGGGTAGGCTGAATTTATGTCATTTTAAGAGGAGTCGGTGACAGTGCCTCATCAATATTGGTTGTGATTTCTGAATAATATTACTCATCAAAAGAGCCACAACAAATCAGTTTTAAGATTTCTATGCTGCGCTTTCAGTAATAATGGCTGCCCCCCACTGCAAACCCACGTTCTGTGAGCTTCTATGTAATCTCTGGCATACCTAGGGGGGGACTTGAAAGTCTTAATCCAGTAAATAACTACTCACATCTACTTGAAGTTTAGGTGACTTGGATTTTTCTTTCAGTTCCTTCAGCTGTTCTGCTTGAAGGATCAATTGTTGTTTTTGTTCCTCAATCTCTCCCATGAGTTTTTGTTCATGTTCTTGTTGGAGCTGCGCTTGCTGGGAATAATAATTACAATACACCATTTTTTTTATTCATAGTTACTATGTACATCAAAATTGTGAATGTAGGTGAAATGCATCACGCAGGATTAATGTGCATTAAAACCGCAAATGTAAAGCTACAGTGATGGGTCACTTTTCTTTAAATAACAATCATAAATATTTTCATAGGTTGTTTGTGGTAGGGTCCAAATATACTTTATTTTAGAACAGGGTTTGGCAACTTGTGGCACACCAGCTGATATGGAACTAAGGGTCCGATTCTAGTTCACTTGCAGTGAACCGAATTTGGCTCCTGCCCCAATGGTCGTGGTATGCGCATTTCTGCGCAGGCGCAAACCCCAACTGCGAACGGCCTTTGCGATTTATATGCTTAGTGATACCCTAATCCTCTATAGTCCAAGCTTTCTGGTCAGCTGCTGACATTTCACACATAAGAGAGACTCAACTATATGGCCAACTGTGCACTAATAGGAGGAGATTTAATACGATGAGAGAGAAAGTGAGAGATTTGGTAAGAAATTGACAGTTTTTTTAAAGCGGCAATCATTTACACTGCAAAACCAAGGAAAAAATAAAAGAATAATCAGGATAAGGCTTGGATTTCTAGGTAAGCAGCTGCTCAAGGAAGGGTAGTCAGTCCCCCCACCAAGAAGAAAAATATACACAATCACGCCAAAAGCAGGAGAGCAGCGCTATAGAAAATTAATGTAATAACAAGTGTTTGATCAAAAAATGTTTTTACTGATAACCACATGTAATTATATTATATAAACACAATATCACATAAGGTAATAAAATATAAAATATAAAGACACTTTCATGTCTCAGGAATTTAATTGGGAATGATGGTGTTAGCCCAAGTGGAAAAGAGTCATAAGGTAAGTGCACTTTACCAATTCTTGTAAATCAATGCCAATACAATAGGCAATAGAAACAGAGGGGATGTAATAGGAGCACCTAACCCGTTTCACTGCCAACTGCAGCTTTACCTTTGATAAGGCTGCAGTTGGCAGTGAAACGCGTTAGCTGCTCCTTTCACGTCCAGGACCCAACACTGTGGATTCCCAGCCCTCCGTGGATACTCTGGCCATCAGCTCCTATTACATCCCCCTCTTTTTCTTCAATTGGCAGACCCCGTTCCTTGGACTCCTCTGGCGTCTTATTCCTCATCCGGCCACCTGTGTGAGAGGACGCAGGTCCTTGTTTGCGGACATTCTGCCTTTCCACCTCCAGCGTTTGCCGACAAGCTCCATATAATTAGTGAGGACTATCATCGCATGGGGACTGGAGTCTATTGTATTGGCATTGATTTACAAGAATTGGTAAAGTGCACTTACCTTATGACTCTTTTCCACTTGGGCTAACACCATCATTCCTAATTAAATTCCTAAGACGTGAAAGTGTTTTTATATATTATATTTTATTTCCTTATGTGATAATTGTGTTTATATCAATTGTTTATTACATGTGGTTATCAGTAAAAAGTTTTTTTTATCAAACACTTGTTATTATATTAATTTTCCATAGCACTGCTCTCATGCTTTTGGCATGATTGTGTGTACACTGCAAAACCAGTTTGATTTTGCAGTGTAAATGATTGCCGCTTTAAAAAAAATAATGAAGATTTCTTACCAAATCTCTCACTTTCTGAATCTCTCATCCTATTAAAATTCCTCCATAGTGCGCTTTTTTAACCAGAAAAAAAAACAAGAAAAAAAATAAACAACTTTAACAATAATTTTTATTTTATTTATATAGCACTTTTCTCCAGCAGGACTAAAAGTAACTTTACAAACATAAAAAACAACATAGATTGTACACAAATTTAGAATTAAAGCAAGTACAAAAACCACACAGAAATAATTAAAACAACAAAACCTAGTCAGCACAATAAGCAGCACTGGGTTGGTGCAGACATTTGGGTAATAACTTCCATGGGTCGTCCATTCCACCCCCAAATCATTCCGGATGAGGCAGCCATCTTGGGCGCACTATGTAGGATTACCATTACCCTGGGTGGAATAGGTTATGTCTAGAAGAGATGACACAAAATGGTTGATTGCAGGAGTCTATGCAAGGAGCAGGACCCCAATATTACAGTGTATTTTTCCTCCCATCCATGGATGTACCAAGTGAGGCAGCCATGTTGGGTGGATTACGAACACTGTGGGACATACGCCATACAAGGACCCAAGGCACATATGGGAAAACTGGCATGTGAGAATTTGTATTATATTTACCATATGAATAGAGCCACATGCAGTACATCTCGCCCACAGAGGAACCTGCGTATAGGCTACGCATACAATCGAGTGGAAGTACATGTTAAAAAAAATTGGTACTGAACAGTGAACAGCAGTTTCAGCAAAACAGTATACAGGCATGACCAGTAAACTAATGGGATACCCTAGGCATGAAAAAGCATTGGATCGCTCATCCTGTCCTTGAACCACAATGGGCAAACACTACCGAGGTTACAGTGAGAGGGGTGAGAATTTGTCCACTCTTCTGAATCAATCTACAATGTATATTTATATACATTTATATAGGGGAGAGTGGTGACAGTTGATCCCCTGGGAGACATGATCCCTCATTACAATCTCGCATTAGAGGAAGTGTTATTGAATTTTGTGAGATCACAAAAAGCAACTCAACAACATTTGTACTGAATAGTGTCAGTTGTACACGTATTTTGCTGTCCTAGCAATTTGTTTGTGTCTGGCAACATAATTTGTTATCTGGAGACGAGGTGTCTCCCACCACATGCTGGTGGGAGACACCTCGGACTGCAGGCTTTTCAGCTGAAGAGCAATGAGGCTGCAAAAGAAGAAATTGCAGAGTTTTGACTGACTCTCCCGAAAGGCGAGACATGGAGAAAGACGGGAAGAGGCCAACCTGCTACTGGTCGTGAAGAAGCGGAGGAAGAATTCCATGGACAATAGCACTCGTATCGTTACCTCTGAGGTGGAGGTTGCAACAGCTGACTAGGACGTTGCCGTCAAAACAGATTATATAAATTTGGACATAGAACCAAATGATTTTGTGGTTGGTTGGGTGGCAACAAGAAAAGTCCTCCCATTACTAAGTTGTTCAGGTAGTCTCTGTTAGTGAAGAGGAGGTAAAGCTGATCTTCTTACAAAAAAGACATAATACGAACCACTTTACTCCCCCCCCCCCCCCCTAAATTTTTTTAAAAAAGTGTAGCTAAAGAAGATCTTGTTATCAAGCTGCATTCTCCTGTTCCTCATGAAGCAAAACGACGTGTAGCACAATATGTCTGTTTTCATAAACACTACACAAAAGTCCATTGTGCATGTAAAGCTTGGGTAATGAATACTAATGAAAGTTCAGTAAAAATTGCATTATTTGTTTCCATTTCAAACAGCCACAAACACATGAATGCAACATTTCTCTACGGGACCATGTCTCCTTTACAGAGGGATCACATCTCCCAACCAAGTGGGAGATTTAATCCGTTTTTTCCACCAAATAGCAAATATTGATTTTAAACAGAACTTCTGTTCACATCATACAAGACCTAACCTTTGATGTACAATTGCCATGACTTACATTAACTGTTTGGTCATCACAAGCAACGTGGGGATCAACTGTCAATTTTAAAAAAAAGACAGAGTTCGGCTGGCCCACGCCTCTGCCAAACCCAGACTTTATTATAGTTACATAGTAGTTAAGGCCGAATAAAGATGTGAGTCCATCGAGTTCAACCCATAGTGGTAAAGAGCCGTTTTCTACTGAAAATGTCAGCTTCACCAAGGTTGGCATAGCTAATGGGAAGGGTATGTATGGGTAATATTTATAAACAGGATTCTATGGACCAATGCCTTCTGTTCAAGTCTGCAGACTCATGTTAAAGACAGTGTTAAGTCCTCACATATCCCTGCACACACAGCTCTGCTCCACAGTTGGATCACATAGGTGTGACTGATTAGCTAATAAGCACTTGGGAAGGAGTTCTGTTTTTTGTGTTTGGGTCAGGGAAATGGATGCCAGTTAGTTGCCCGGTGACTAGATAAGCGACAAGTGTCTAGTCAGTGACAGGGTCACTGGAATACTTTTGCTGGTGTGAGATGCCAATGCCGTCTGTCATCCTGACAATCCTGAATTAGCAGCGCTGTACATGTGGCACACATTAGAACAATACAGGGTACACAGATCTTAAAGCAACAGTAACTAAAAAGCTAAAACAGCACACAGGTAACATTCGGGGCAGTACGGACGGTGTAATGGTTAGCACTGAGGTCATTGGTTTGATTCCCACCATGGCTCTAACTGTGCAGAGTTTGTATATTCTTCCCATAATTGAGTGGGTTTCCTCCCACAATCCAAAAATATACTGGAAGGTTAAGTGGCTCTCAACAAAATTAACCCTAGAATATCTGTGTGTGCGTGTACATGTGGTAGGGAATATAGATTGTAAGCTCCACTGGCGCTGTGGAATATGTATGCGCTATATAAAAAACTGTTAATAAATAAAATAATAAATAAATGTAGCAGTGAAAGGAGATGTGGGTACAGACGGTGGCCAAGTAAGAGAGAGCTGTAATTGAAGTACGAGAGAAGAAGGCTGTGAGAACATGACGGAAGAGGGCCCGGCTCCACCAGTCCCTGAACCAGCGAAGCGTACAATCTATAGCCGCTACAACATGTACACACACAAATGCAGACCATTGTTTTTATACTGTGGGAGGAAACCGGATCCTCAGAGGAAATCCACTCTAGAATCAGGAGAACATACCAACTCTACAAAGGGTCATGGTGGATCCTGACTACTTTGAGGCATCGATGTTAACCACTACACCAACTCTGACGGTCTATAAATCCAGGACTCTCTATGACAGTACAATCAAACCAACAACTTTCTTTATGGTTAAAACTTATCCCTTCCAAATTGCTGAGACTCAAAAGATGGCATTGCGTGTTCTCTGTTAATTTGTGTCCAAACGTGTAGCGTTTCTTCAAATCTAACAAGTAACGTGTACAGTGAAACAATTGATTTCATTCATTTATATTCATCTATATTACAGACTGCCAAGCAAATTATTAATTGTTTGCACTGGGTTCTGACACTCTTAATAAATACCCCTCAAATGGTGGCTATTTACCTTAGTGCCCAATGGAAACCATTACATTCCCCTGTTGTATTCCTCTGGCTATAATGATGTGACATCACATTCTGGCTTAATCGCGTACAATGACTTTCCTATCAAGATGAAAAATTCTGGAGGCCGAAATCTCGTTTCTATTTAGTACAAAACCATTTATACTCATGTCTCCAAATAAAATAAAATGCCGCCTTTTCTATGTCACTGGAGTATACAGCAGCTACGTATTCATTAACAAAGTACAAAAATAGCTTAAAGCAAAAATGAGCTTTTCACCCTCTACTGAATACGATCAATATGTAACATATTTGTAGGCAATAAAATGTGTATATTTAGATGGAACACCAAGAGATGCATGAAGTCCATGCGGCTCGGTGGGATAATCCTATACTCAAGGGCCAGCAGATATAAGGATTGATCTTTTTGTTATCGTCCTTCCAGCATTTCGCACTCTCACGCCTTGCTATTGTCTCTGACTTTATTTGTGCTCTTGGTGACTTCTCTGTCCATCTGCCAGCATTGAAATGGCTGCACTTTAAGAGCACTTTGCTCTGTTTTCAAGTATTCCATTTGGACGCATTTCCACTTTTCACACCCTAAGCTGATATGAAGTTGCAGATGCATAGAGGTGTAACGTGGAAACAGAAATGAAAGAATAGCATAATAAATGGATACATTTAACAATATCATATAGGGGCAATTTGGCCGATTGGCAAATGGGGACTTGCATTGGGACGGCCAGGAAGGAAGACCCAATATTAGACTAAGATGCCTGGATTATGTAAAACATTGGAACCTCTGTCTGTACCGGATGGTACTCTGAGACAATTACATTTTCATCAATCTGCAGTTGCGATGTTTGACTGCGCACAGCCCTGAGAATCACAATAGCCCAACTTTGCTCATATTCATGAGTACTCCTGTGGGCTATGACCGCGAATATAAAATGTTGGTGAGTACAAGAGGTACCTGCACTTTGTCTGTCTCCATGCTGCACCGACAGCACTGCGGACCTTGAAGATAACTGAATCCACCCCTTAAGATGAGATACCCCTTTTAAATATAGGAGCATCCTTTGCCGTGTATTTTCCATATTCCATCCAAATCCTGGGGCAACAGTTAATATAAATTATTTTATTTGTTTTACTTTTCAATTGCTGTTGTTGTTACTTGATCTTGGATACAGTCTGTTCTATTGGCATATACTGCAAGGAAAAGCATTGGGCCATTTAGCACTCTCTACTGACTCCGCCTCTTCTCCCCAACCACAAATGCAGGAAACCGCTATAGGTCAGTGTAGGGATGGCCATCAATCCAATTGCCATAGTTGACGATAGTGCAACTGGTCATCAAAGGTAGCAAACTAATGTATAACCATCAATTGTTTTACATGTCGATGGTCATCCACTTTCTATACCTGTGGGCCAATCAGAACATGAGGGCGGGGCTTCACATTTATCAGGCGGAGCAATTCTAAGAGTGCCGACCCTTTGGGGAGGGAAATAAAAAACCTATTCAGTTATGCTGTGCCATTGATGGAGGGAAACCATCAACTATTCTACATTGGCCATAAACCTTTGATGATTTTGATGGTTGATGGCCATCCCAAGTTCACTGGCATATTCCTAGTGCCAGAGCATAAACATCACTTGTTACAGGGGTAATTGATTTCTAATGAGAATAAAATTAAAATGGGGGAAAAAACACACTAACAAGTAATTACAATGAACCTAAAAAAGCCGTAAATGATGACTGTGTTACTTAGAGAAGCCGCACAAATAAGATCAGTGTAAACAGCGCACATGCTGGAAAGTGTTTCCGAAGCTAAGCCCCTCTTGACCCGCTAACTGGTCTCATGTTTATGTAAACAGATTTGTTTTGTTTAATAAGCTTCTCTTCCTTTTCTATATATAATAGATTTGTGCTAATCTACGCCACATTACTGCTTCCATTGCTACTGAATCAACAAAACCATGCTGCGCTGTAACACAAAAATGCTATTATTGCCCACACATTAAAGCCTCGGAGCTGTGTGCAAATAGGCTGAGCTAGAAAATAAATATAAACCTTTGCATAGCCTCTGAATTACATGCAGGTGTCCAGGGCTTTCTATGTGTTTGTAACAAATCCAATCAAGGCCACAATTCAAACAAAGAACAAATGTGTGTTAACATTGGGGAAAGGAGGTTCGATGGTTTAATGTAATGGTTTCTTTAGAATTATTATTTATTTTATGTATCTAACCAGGAATATTGTAAAACAAATCCATTTCAAGTGCTCTATTTAAATACACAGAAGGGCAAGAGACAGCTGAGATAGCAGTCGAAAATGAAGCTCGTTGCCTTACGCTCTAATAATAAGGAAGGTCGGAACACATAAATACACGACTCACACTTACCAAGCTGTAATAAGGAACACTGGCCACAAATAAATATCAGTTAAAAGGTCTATGAGCACTAAAATTATGTTTTCAGATTGAATTTGTCTAATAAAGAAAATTAAGACTTGTGATTGGCAGAAATTTTGCCGGCAGCTTCTATGGCAACAAAAAAAAGAATCTAGATTAGTAATCAGTTCAACTCCATTGGAAACATATATCCTATATAGTAAAAGACTACTGCTCCTCGCCTCTATAAGGGGAATTGAAGTGTTTTGTGCACCAGCAGTCACTAGGTGGTGCCCAATAGATACATTTAAGTGTAGCTCTATTTGGTCGTGCACAGCCGCCGCCAGTGACATCACTGTTGTTTGACGGGCTGGTAACTATTACGGTTATAAATACCTTGCCGGATGGAAATAATACATAAATATAATAATGTAACATATTCTGAATATGATAAAAACAGCCGAGGGAAAGCGTACACAAAAATAATCCCTGACATCTGATGCACAATTAAAAAAAATCACTATTTTTGAAACTGTACTTAGCAGTAAGCATCAAATTAAATCAATTAAATGTAACCATTAAGATGTACACAGTATGTTGAGCTATCTCTAAAGCCCGGGGTAGAGATACACAATACAATAACAGAAAGATCCTCTACCAGGAACAGTTCCATTACTGGGGGATATGGACTGCACCAGGTGACAACATCCGAAAAGGATGACGCCAAAAAGGCAGATCTGCTCTACTATTTTGGTGTCATCCTCTCATATAGGGGGTTATTTTGGTTTACTCGCTCGTTCGCACGGGGAGCGATGTTTTGCTAATGCGCATCGCATTTCTGCGCATGTGCATACGCCAGATGCAAGCAGGTACGGTGAACTGCTACTCCGCCGTCCCGTTCGCATCCACCAGTGCGGGTGGAGGGAGAGGGGCAGTGGCGAGGGGACACGCCAATGGGAATGCCCAGCGGATCATGGGCATTCCCATAAAAACGTTGGACATTTCCATGGAAATTAGGCAGTGATGCGGCTGCCCATACAGGGAACGCGCAACACTAAGGCACCGGAGAGTGACTTCATATGATTTGGTCCCCGCATCCAAGGCTGCGGATGGATGTTTTTGCTAAATATCCATTCGTAGCCATGTGGGCAACTAGGCGAGTGAGGGGCGGGGGGGGGGGGGGGTGGCTGTACGAGCGGCGTTAAAACCAGCCCTGCATGTGGACTAGAATAACCTCCATAGTTTAACTGAGCAGCAGCATCCTTACTGTCCGAGAGCATTTGGGGCTGCCCAGCAGCTCCGGAAGGATTATGCAAGCTCCCAGCATGACGAGAACAAGGTCCCTCTGAACACAAGGCCACGGACACTTTCAAGACAATGTGGCTGGGACATTTGGCTTGACAGTTACTAGTAGACACATAAAGCTCTAGAACCCAATCTGATTGAGATACAAGACTTAAGGCCCCCATACACTAGGGCGACTTGTCCTTAGGACAAGTCGCCCCCGACTTCCCCCTGAGCTTCCCCGGCTGCTCCCCGGGGGAGCTTGATTAGATTGGCATTTGATGTGCCATTTTTTACATGTGATAAATCGTCTCGATTTATCACATGTAAAAAACCCGGGGAGCAGGGGGGGGGGGGGGGCTAAGAGGTGGGAGCTGGTGGGAGCAGGGGGGCTGGGGACGCTGCGGGGGACACGTCTGTGCAGCGAGAAGGTAGAGGGAGCAGGGGGGGCTGGAGACGCTGCGGGGGACACAGGCTGCATAGAGCCGGGCAGGGGGAGCCGGCCGGGAGCTGTCAGTAATGAATAAAAAAAAAAAGCCCATACAATGAATGGGCAGCCTGTGATTGGCTGCTGAGCGCTCTCTCAGCCAATTGCTGACTGGCTGAGAGAGCGCTCAGCCAATCACAGGCCGCCCATTCATTGTATGGGCATTTTTTTTTTATTCATTACTGACAGCTCCCGGCCGGCTCCCCCTGCCCGGCTCTATGCAGCCTGTGTCCCCCCGCAGCGTCTCCAGCCCCCCCTGCTCCCTCTACCTTCTCGCCGCACAGACGCTGTCCCCCGCAGCGTCCCCAGCAGCGGGGGACACAGACGTGTCCCCCGCAGCGTCCCCAGCCCCCCCTGCTCCCTCCACCGCCGTGCCGCCCCACTAGGTCCCAAGTCGGGTGGTCGGACGTGCAGCAGGTCCGACCACCCGACGCAGATCCGATGCGCACGGGACTGCGCATCGGATCTGAGGGGACATCAAAACTAGCCGATTTTGGTCCGATTTCGGCCAGATCCGACTGATCTGGCTGAAATCTGACCAAAATCGGCTAGTGTATGGGGGCCTTAACTCATTGATAAATACACAGGACAGTCTGGCACTTATGTAATAGCCTTTCAGATGCAGCTCGAGGAATGTTTAGTAGGTGCACCATTTTGCCGCTGCGGAATTCCCTCCTCTGGGGCATGTACAAGTATATCAAGGGCCAATATAAGGAACTGTCACGCACCCTCTTTTCTACTAGAAAGGAATCTAGGACGCGAGGGCATGAGTATAGATTAGAAGAAAAAAGATTTAATTCAGCTAGTAGAAAGAATTTCTTTACGGTCAGAACAGTCAAACTCTGGAACTCTCTTCCCAGAGAGGTGGTAACGGCTGGCTCATTAAATGCGTTCAAGGCAAAGTTGGACAAACATTTACTGGAGAAAAACATCCATGGGTACAAATAAGAAATATAATTTGTCTGTAAAATACCAGAACCTACCAAATCAGCAATGGATATCTATACCAGGTTGAACTAGATGGACGCAAGTCTTTTTTCAGCCTTACCTACTATGTAACTATGTAACAATGTTGACAAGTACAAAGAACACGCCACCACAGACGCATATTGGTAGGGGGCCTCCAAAAATGATCACACAGGGTGCTAGTAGGCCTACGGCCGGCACTGAAATCTCTGACAAGATTACAGAATACAGGAAAATGATTGACCTGTAAGAAGTGACCATGCTTACTGCTGTGCCCATCTGTTCTCCATATGTACTATTATGTGAATGGAGGTATTTTTATTGATGTGATGCAAAGCACTTATAGTTCTATGGTTGCATAGACATTAGTAACTCTTTAGGTTTTCTCCATATTCTGTGTGCTGCAAGGAAATGAAATTGAATTGAATGAAGTAATGGCATGCTGCGTATCACATAAAAAAGTTGCACTTTGATTGCAAGGTGGTGGTTGCTTTATTTGTATATGCATTAGGGCGGAGTGAAAAAAATGAAATTGAGAAATTCAAAATCGGCTAGTGTGGGAAAGTTGTGAATTGACCTGAATAAGAAACGTGCAAAAGCTTTTTGATCTGAGTCAGTGGTTTATTAAAATACTTGAGCTTAGTAAAAGAGACTACGAGCTTGTCCTAGTGCAAAGTGACTGACTTTGGCGAGAGAAAAAATCCCTGATAAATGACCCATTTTCATGGTTTCAATTGTGAATATGGTGTTTTCTCCGGAACGTGTTTTTATTTATTTATTTCTGGGAGAGGATGCTCTGTAATGCCCCTTTCCCACTGCAGCTAAAAAACGGTAAATTGCCAATTTTCAGCGCAATTTACCGTTTAAGGCTGCAGTGGGAAAGTGCCAGAGTTGAAATACCGTTTAAAGCTAAATGGTATTTCAACCCGTTTTTAAAGCAGAGTCCTACACGGCTAAATAACGTTTAAGAGGCAGTGGGAATGCCTCTTAAACGTTATTTAGCCTCCAGGCAGTCCCAGTGCCTGATGAGACCTAGTAGTTCTCACTTTGTGCATGTGTAATGAGTGCACGTGCATAATAAAGAGCCGCTCATTACATATGTGCATATGTAATGAGCGGCTCATTAGTATGCACGTGCATTCATTACATATGGGCAAAGTGAGAACTATTAGTTCTCATCAGGCACAGGGACTGCCAGTAGCCTGCATGGACCCTGCATGAATCCCCGCTGCCTCCCCACTACCCTGCATCCCCGTGCAGGTAAGTACAAGGGAGGTGGGGGCACAGGGGGGTTAGGCACTCTTTACACTTGGGGTGGGGGGGGGGGAGGGATTAGGCACTCTTTACACTGGGGGGGGGGGGAGGTTAGGCACTCTACATTTTACACGGTTCACTGCAATGGGAATGGTACTTAAATGGTATTTAAAACAGTAATCTGCTGCAGTGGGAATGCTTATACCGTTTTAAATACCATTTAAGATTACCAGTACTTTAAACTGGTCTGCAGTGGGAAATCAGCATAATTGATGTGATCAGGAAAAGAAACTTGGTGAAAAAAAACAGGGTAAATCCCTTTTGTTTGCCTTTAATAGAATAGTGCACCTACAGTATGTGTCTTCTAATGTCCAATAAACTCTTTACTGAATGCTCCAGTAAGTTCAGTAACAATGCATTACACTCTGTTCTTTAGGTGCAGGATTTAAAACACTTCTGTTTATTGTCTTTACTTGTGGCAGTTTGTTTTAAACATGAATTGGTCTGAAAAACAGTTTTGCATCCCCTATGATGGGAACATGAAAGGGCTGCATTACGGCATATAGTTATGCCAAAGATAAGCCAATATATTAACAGTTAAATACGTTGAAGTGTATTATGATGTAATAAACAAATACAACTAATGTTTAGTAATATTTAAAATGATGATACATTAAACAGTTTACACTGTTACTTGTAATACTTATTGTAACAGTTACTGTTTTTCAATAACAGACTGCAACAGTTATTTCTTATTAGCAAGATCTATTCTATTCTATTAAAGGCAAACAAAAGGGATTTTCCCCTGTTTTTTTTTTCACCAAGTTTCTTTTCCTGATCACATCAATTACAGAGCATCCTCTCCCAGAAAAAAAAAAAAAACACGTTCCGGCGAAAACACCATATTCACAATTGAAACCATGAAAATGGGTCATTTGTCAGGGATTTTTTCTCCCGCCAAAGTCAGTCACTTTGCACTAGGACAAGCTCGTACTCTCTTTTACTAAGCTAAAGTATTTTAATAAACCACTCTAAGACAGCATGACATAATTTTAACTAGATCGGAGCATCTTCACAGTATTCGTCATTTTCACCAAAAAAGTGAAACTTCAGGCCTCTTGCCAGAACAGAAGATGTTTTTGCACGTTTCTTATTCAGGTCAAGTCATAACTTTCCCACACTAGCCGATTTTGAATATCTCAATTTCAGTTTTTTTCACTCCGCCCTAATATGCATAGAGAATGTCTCCAGAAGCAGCATAGGTGCAGTCATTAAGGCACATTTGTGCTAATAAGGCTGATGGCAAACAGGTAAGTGGTTCTTAGACACAACTATACATACATACATACATACATACATACATACATTGCCTGTGATCAGACAGAAGTGCAAATAGGCTGCAATGTTGTTTTAGAGGTCATCAACATCAAAGCTTATCTAAGCAATGTGTTGGGTGCCCACCTTTGCAGGGCAATGGGCCACACAGAACCAGGACTGCCATCAGAAATCATGGGGTCTGGGCAGTGCCATATTAAGGCCCCCTCCGCCTTGTCATTACTGGACGCAAACTGCACATGAGAATATTACACTGTCAAAACAGAGTAATGGCAGTATAAACTTGGTCAATGGGTAACTGCAGGAGGGGGGGGGGGATTAATATATATATAAAACATGAAAAGCCTGCATTTGTCCCTCTGTACCTTACTCTGTAGTAGACCTCAGAGGCTCAGCACTGCCTCGGATTAAAAAACCCTCCCATGATGAGGCCACTGCATCAGCATCATTAATCATTGTCACATTGCCAGATAGGTGAAGCTGCAGCACTACCCCTCTCCCATGCCAACCACAGGGGGGGCCCTAGATAGAGGGGGGCGCAGGGGTACTAACCCCCAAGCCCCCCCTTTCATCTGGCCATGGGTCTGGGACTTACAAAATAGGCAGGGCCCCTTCTCAAACTACTCTCCATCTAATTCGGTGGTGCTCAACCTCGGTCCAACAGTTCACGTTTTCCAGGTCTCCACACAGAATCACAAGTGAAGTAATTAGCCCCACCTGTGGATCTTTGAAGATGTGTCAGTGAATAATGAGTGCACCTGTGCACTTGCAGGGTGACCTGGAAAACGTGAACTGTTGGGGGGTACCGAGGACCAAGGTTGAGAACCACTGCTCTAATTGCTTCAAGGGAAATGTAAGCCTTTTTTTTTTTTTAAATATACTTGATAGACCCCAGTCACAGGTCTCCTTTCTGTCCAGTTTCCCCCGATGGATGCCCTGCAAACGATAACACAGAAGATGGGCCGGCTGACCAATGGAGAGTCAATTGGTAGAAGGGGAGGGGATGGGTTTGACTAGCTAGATGATAAAAAAGGAAGTTTGTCAAATGTTAGGCTCCAACGCTGTGGCTGGTTTATTTGACTTCTATAAAAGACTATAAATTATTATTCAGCATTCAACCAGGGGCAACTGTTTCCTATTAACCAAGACAAATGCCCCACACCTGTTGTGTGTGAAAGACACAGACCCTGGGTAAGACAAACAAGTGTCCTTTGAACAAACAAATACAAATAAATAATGCACGTGGGAGATTACAACAGTAAACTATTTCACCGCTTAGGCGGAACTTAGAGCCTATGAAAATGAAATATAAAGCACTCATGTTTTATTGAGGAGTAGCAGCCAGCACTTGTTCTGATTCACAGCAAGAGTGAAGTGGTTTGGTCTCAGCATTGATAAGCAGCATTAACATATTCATTAGGCTGGTACGTCCCTGGAAGACAGAAGGTGTCAATGTCTGCTTCATTCATAGAAGGGGTTTTGATAAATTGTATTGCCGAGCGGATTTAACCTAGGCAATAATGACTTTTCAAAGCCAAGCCGGCATGCCTGCATATGGGAGTGAATGGAATAATAACATCAAAAATATACAACCCGACCGTTTCCCAAACACAACAAAAAAAAAAAAAGAAGGAAGGATTAAGAGGAATACATTGCGGAGTGATGAAAGGGGCAATCTAGCACCTGTGTGGTTGTAAACTTGCCGGTCCTTCACCTAAATCTGCATATGATTAAAGCACTAATTATGATCATGTTCACAATCCACCTAAACTAGAGAACGATGATGATAGTTTGAAGTTACCTAAATACATGAATAATTAAAACCCTTACATACAAAGAACCAACAAAGGGCCTGATTCAGACGGGGCCGGATACGGCCCCGTTTCTGATGGTGGAGGGCTGCGCATGTGAGAATATGCTCATGTGCAAACCCACCCTTGCCGTCCGACCCCCTCGCCCTATTCTATGTTCCGGGGGGATCTTTTCCATCAGAGGATGACAAGGATTCCCCGAACGGCAAGGTTTACCGCTAATGCGCTAGCCCACTGCATATAGCGGCGACCCTCGCTGTTTTGACAGCCGCACTTGATGTTTCCGGCTCGCTGAAAATAACCTAGGAGGTGGAAACAGCGAGTGCAGTGGGGGTGATTTGAATACTGACCCGTGAGCTGTGATGGCGAGCTATCGGCACTGTTCACCATCATAGCTCGCCAAAGGAAAATGAATATACCGTAATATATCTAATGGCCTGATTCAGAGATGGCTGCATTGTCGATGTTGGAGACAGTTGAGCGATATTTTGAAACTGCGTATGCATCTAAAGCACAGGGCGCATGTGTTACAATGGTCTTGCGTTTGCTGTCGCTATGAGGAGTCATTTCCAAAGTCACTGACAGTCAGGCATCATTTACAGGGCCGTAGAGAGATTGCCAGGGGACTGGTCAGGTCATTTTTACAAAATGTGAAAAAAAAAAAAGAAAATGTCAATTTGTGTTGTGTGCCACAGGGTGATGCATACATGAATGAGGGGGAAGGTGGGGGTCGGGGACATCCTGATCCGGGGCGGGGTTGGTGATTGCTGTGGCAGCAGCCTCCATGGACCAGCCACCAACCGAATAGGGGAAGGTAAGGGGAAAGCAGCATATCTGGGTCTCAACATAAATCCAGGTAACTGCAACACTTGAATATCTTTGCACAGCTGCTGAGTATAGCATTGCATCTATGACTGCATTATGGTTCATCCTTGAATCATGCCCTAATCCAGTTATGGGAAAACGGATACACATTACAGGTAGTGACTGCAACTAGAAGAGGCCCCATGGTGTCCATAATTTCTGTAATGCATTAAAACAATATATTAAATAAAAGACTCCAATAAACTATTAGCAGGCACTGTAACATATCACACAATCTATAACAAAGCTGAAAATTCAATGTAACTTGTGAAAGACGCACCTCAAAACACCAACACTCACCGCACTCTGGGAGAACCTCCTGCTACTAATCTAGTAAACTGCGCCAAATTCCTTACTGTGTTTTGGTGATCTAAAAGGAAATCAGACAAATCCTACCATTGGAGGAAAGGGGGGGGGGGGGGGGGGGGGGGGCGCTATATGGTGCAGGCTGTATGTCCCTCCTCCTCCTCCTCCTCTGACCTACAATAAGCCATTGGCTCTGTGGAGGTGGTCAAGCAATGCGGAGGTAATCGGGTTTGAAATGGGGCTGTTTCCATTTAAAAAGACAGAGAACCCTATACCCATACATATGATGGAAACAGGTTTTCTTGAGGGTGCAACCACATGTCCACTTTGACATGAGAAATCTGAAGCCTTCTGCCTTTCTGAGGATTTTTAAACTCCAATTTACAGAGTATTCCACATTAAACACAGACATGGGTGAATGATACCAACATACATGCGGAACAAATCTAATTGAAAGATTCAATATTTTTTTTCTAATGAGGCATTTTGTGGTTCTTAGTTTTGCTCCTGAATTATCACTACAGATAATGGTACTAGATGCAAATCTCTTGTATAAGTATCCTATAAATACCGTAAATGATATGTACTCCAGCAATAAGGACCTGTCCTCCCTCATCCGCCCCCAGCAATGATTTCTTCCCTGTGGAGCTTATCGGGCAGATAATAGCTGTCATTGCTGTGGACTGGTCTGTTGTAACTTCTCCCCTGGTCACTGACAGCTCTATCCTATGATGTTATACCGCTGTGCATGTCCTCCCTAGTGCTGCCAGACCAGTGCATGTGTTTCTATGGGCAGGTGCCCAATTACACAAATGTACAGCATTAGCATCTGTAAACTCTACTTCTAGCACATCATGGCTCTAAAGGTGTGCACACACGGGGGGGATTATTGCAAATATCGCTGGAAATATGGTCACTGAGCGACCATATTGCCCGCGAGTGGAGTGTGCACTGGCGATATATCGCCGGGTGCGCGCTCCCGTTTTTACCCCCGTAGTGATCGCTAGTCGCAGGAACATGCTCCTGTGACCAGCTGATTTCCACTGCCGGGCTTCCCCGGCAGTTTCAATTTCATCAGCGACCATCTCTGAAAAACCCCCTGTCGACTTTGCCCATGTCGACCTATCGCTTGTGTCATACCATCTCATGCCATACCATCCACTAGGGCGTGGTGGGAGAATAAAATAGTGTGCCAAGTGCAGTGAGGCACCACGCCTGAAGCATGGTGAGCGCAGCGAGCCATGCGAGGGGATGCGGTACTACGTTTCAGTGCCTATGTCGACTGTGTCGACATTCGGGTAAAAAAACAGTGAAAAACCCCATGTCGACCTTTTGACTGTCGACCTTAACCATGTCGACCTCATTCTTGTGTTGACCTAATGACCTGTCAACCTAGACCCATGTTGACCTTTCAGCATGTTGACCGAATGGTGTAGACCCAGTGCTTGTCGGCCATCTTCTTGTAGACCTAATGATCCATACCTGCCCAAGAACCCTGGTCACCAATCCCAGAGTATAATGTGCTATATTGTGAACCCGTGCAATGGCAAAACCATTCATCACTATACAGCAAAGTTTCCTAAACACCGTCCTCAAGGCGCCCTAACGGTATATCCATGGCTCAGCACAGATGGTTAAATCAAATTGATTGAGGTACTAAATAAGTCACCTGTGGTCAAGCATGGATATACTTATAACCTGGACCGCTGGCGTGCCTTCAGGACTGAGTTTGGGAACCTCTGCCATATAGCACATTAGTGGGGAAGCCAGAAACACGCACACACACACACACACACACACACACACACACACACACACACACTACCTTTATTTATATGGTGTCACCAAGTGTCCATAAAGCTGCAGAGAAAAGAATATTTTCACCGTACAAAGTACAAATCATGTAAGGGAATAGTACTAACAGTGAAATAAGATAAAATAAGACACATTCAATAAATGTATGACTTTGGCCTGGTACACACCAGAACGATTAGGGCACGATTAGGGCAAATTTCGACGGTTGTAACGACGGTTGTGCCTGAATTGGTGCACAATCGTTTGTATTTTACTCACGATCCTGGTCGTTTGCGATTGGATGCGCGCTCCCGGCACGTCGTATGTCGCATTGGAGATTTTGCCTCCTGCAGCAGAATCAGCCGATCCGACCGCTGATTGTGTGCTGATTTTATGCACATCGTTAGCACATTGTGTGCGCTTACGTCGTCGCGACCATCCATCCGATCCGGGTTGTTTACGCCAGAGATCCAGGACACTCCCACCGCAGCCATATTGGAGCCTCGTGAATGCAGCAGAGATCACACGACGTCTGCTCCAGCGTGCACCGGACTGCAGGTATGTTTCTGTCAGGCCACTGCAGTCCACCCTACCCCCCCGTGTACCCGCTGCCCACCAATGTGTTTTGCGATCAGGCCACTGCAGTCCACCCTACCCCCCCGTGTACCCGCTGCCCACCAATGTGTTTTGCGATCAGGCCACTGCAGTCCACCCTACCCCCCCCCGTGTACCCGCTGCCCACCAATGTGTATTGCTATCAGGCCACTGCAGTCCACCCCACCACCCTGTGTACCCGCTGCCCACCAATGTGTATTGCGATCAGGCCACTGCAGTCCACCCTACCCCCCCGTGTACCCGCTGCCCACCAATGTGTATTGCTATCAGGCCACTGCAGTCCACCCCACCACCCTGTGTACCCGCTGCCCACCAATGTGTATTGCCATCAGGCCACTGCAGTCCACCCTACCCCCCCGTGTACCCGCTGCCCACCAATGTGTATTGCTATCAGGCCACTGCAGTCCACCCCACCACCCTGTGTACCCGCTGCCCACCAATGTGTATTGCGATCAGGCCACTGCAGTCCACCCTACCCCCCCGTGTACCCGCTGCCCACCAATGTGTATTGCTATCAGGCCACTGCAGTCCACCCCCCCCCCCCCTGTACCCGCTGCCCACCAATGGCAAAGGCCCCAGATGCATTATGCCACCACAGCCCACTATGCTCCCCTGCGGCCTACCCACTACACAGTATGCCACCACAGGCCACCCCACCCCCCTGCGGCCTACCCACTACCCAAAGCATAATGTTACCATCCAGCTGCCCTTTTGCAGGTGATGTTCTCCCACCCCAGGATTTAAAAAAGTTTTGTAAACAAAATATTATAATAATATTTATTAAAATTTGTTTAATAATTTTGAAACCAAACATGTATTCTTAATAATAATAATATACAGTGTATTGAAACATATTTACATATACTGTTTATATGAAGACAACTTGTTTTGTCAAAAAGTATGTACATAGGTTTTTTCAAAATCTATTCATTTTTTACAGAAATGGCCCAGGCGATTGCCAAGGAACACGAATTTATAGAGGCGTTCCTTGAGAAATATAGGGAGCTGGACTGCCTTTGGAAAACTAAATCGAAGGAGTACAGCAATAAAATTAAAAGAGCTCAAGCGCTTCAGGAGCTGGCCCAATTCAGCAAGAGCTACAATCCCGAGGCTGATGAGGACCGTGTTCCTTAAAGAACACAAGAAAATTCAATCGTCCAAAAGGTCCGGTGCAGGAACTGCAGATGTATACGAGACGTCTTTATGGTACTACAACCTGCTGACCTTCACGTTGAGCCATGAGGTGCCAAGGTCGGGACTCTACCTAATGGTGGAGAGTGAGGCAGACGATGTGTTTGTGGGCCTGGATGAAAGTTCCCAGCCGTTGTCGGTAAGTACTGGTCCAATGTGTATACACCCCTTCCTCCTTTGTTTGTTTTAGGCTCCTATAGAGCATTCCTTTGCGGTCCCATCATTTTTTAAATGTGGTCTTCCTGCCAGGGGACAGCACCAACGCCATTAAAGTACTCCTTATATTGGTCCCTGACCTGTTTGGCTCTTGCTGTCCCCCGGTACTGCTGGGCCGGCGTCTCCAGGGACACGATTGGTGCAACCTCCCTAGGCTCGTCTGGGTCCTCCTGTGGTGCTGGTCCTGCCGGCCGATGGGCCCTTTCTTTGCGCCGAAGTAGATTGTGCAGGACACAGCACGCCATGACGGCCCAGTCGATTTTATCCAGCCGCAGGTTGATGGCTGTGTGGAAAATGCGGAATCTACTAGCCATAATTCCAAATGCACTTTCCACAAGCCGCCGTGCCCTGGAGAGCCTGTAATTGAAGACCCGTTTGTCGTGGTCAAGACCACGTTTGGCATAGGGCTTCATGATGTGTTCATGAAGCCCAAATGCCTCGTCCGCCACGAAAACAAAGTTCAGCCCATGCTTCGTTTCTTTGACTGTGGGCAAGTGCAGGGTGTTGGAGGCGAGCCTCTGGTAGAACTTTGTGTCCTTCAAAGTTCCACCATCTGAAGCCCGCCCATTCCTGCCGACATCCACAAAGATATATTCATAGTTCGCATTTACCACAGCCATCAGCACAATACTGAAGTACCCCTTGTAGTTGAAGTAGTAGGAACCACTGTGGGGTGGCTGATTGATGCGGACGTGTTTCCCATCAATGGCTCCTCCACAATTAGGGAAGTTCCACGCCTCGTCGAATTCAGCAGCGATGTTTTGCCACTCCTGCACGGTGATGGGGAACTGGAACAAAAAAGAAAAGGAGATGTTAACTAATTGTTGTTATTTTCTTTTCAACAGACAACAAGCACAGAGAAAGAGGTTGGCCACACCTCAACCCCTACCCCAACCCCATCGCCAACCCCTGAGCCACCTGCAATTGACTCATCTGGAACAATCTGTGGAGTGCCAGAAACCCCCACCCCGCCACAACTATTCTCAAAAAAGAAAAAACGCAGGACCAAGACAGTCCCTGACCCAGACCCGGATGATGATATACTTATACGAGCAGAGCAGGTGCTGCGTAGGCCCCCTGACCAGTATGACACCTTCGGCAAATACGTGGCTGAGGGCTTGCGGAAGTTGAATCCGGAACAACAGATGGCGTTCGAACGTCTCACTAGCGAACTCCTGTTTAGGGGCCGTCTTGGCCTTCTGACAATTCAAACCAAATTAGTTGGACTTCTCCCATGGCAGGAGACGCCATCTACTAGTAGTGCCGTACCCTCACCAGCACTTGCCTCATTGCCTGAAACCACCCCACCGAGTGCGCAATCCTGTACCCAACCGGCTACACCTCCTCGCTACAGTCACCTGTATACATCATTGTTGAGTGACAGCACGGACCAAGACGAAACACCGGTTTTACAAGATTTATAAGCACATTCCATACAATTATTTCAAAGTTGGCATGGAGTAGTATGGCACACGGTGCTTGTCGTGGAGATAATGGCTATGGTGACCTGTTGCATACCGCAGAACAATGGGGCCGGGACCATTGCATCTGTGGTATGCAACAGGTAATCCTGATGGCCCTTTCATTATCTGCGCTACAAGCACCGTCTGTCATACTGCTCCATACCACAAGGCAATGAGGCATTGGTTTGGTTTTATGTTAATACTTGTTAGGGCACTTTGCCTAGGTTTTATATATTATGTGTGTTTTTGCTATAGGTCCATGCATGGAGCAGTATGGCACATGGTGCATGTTGCGCAGACAAAGAAAGGACCTTCATGCTACTGTGGCGCACAGTGCAGAGTAATGGGGCCGGGACCAATGCTTCTGTACTATGTGCCATGCATGCATGAGGGTGCTTTCATTGTCTGCGCTACATGTGCCGTCTGCCATACTGCCCCTTAACGCACGGCAATTAGGCATTTCATGTGCCGTCTGCCATACTGCCCCTTAACGCACGGCAATTAGGCATTTCTGTGGTTTTAAGGTAATTCTTTTACTTGTTAGGGCACTTTGCCTGGGTTTTATATATTATGTGTGTTTTTGCTATAGGTCCATGCATGGGGCAGTATGGCACATGGTGCATGTTGCGCAGACAAAGAAAGGACCTTCATGATACTGTGGCGCACAGTGCAGAGCAATGGGGCCGGGACCAATGCTTCTGTACTATGTGCCATGCATGCATGAGGGTGCTTTCATTGTCTGCGCTACATGTGCCGTCTGCCATACCGCCCCTTACCGCATTGCAAACTTCATTAACATTTTATAGCAATATTTTAAAAAAACACAAAGCACTTTTTTAAATTATGTGTACTCAATGTGCAGTATGGCACATGGTACATGTGGTGCAGACAAAGGACAGGGCCACGTGGCGCATAGTGCATATCAATGGGGCCGGGACTATTGCATCTGCACTATGCGCCACGTGAGGTGGAGGGCACATGCATTATCTGCGCTACAAGCACCATGTGGCATACTGATCTCTACCTCATGGCAGACCAAAGCCATTACAATTGTTTTTTTGGGGGGGGGGGTATTTGCATTACTGTTTTTGCACTTTTTATATTTATACTTGAAAAAATACATTTATAAGTATTTGTGAATCTGACGGTTAAATTATTTAAATAAAAAAAATAATGTTTTCACTACAATTGTGTGCTGCATTTTTCCTTACCTTGCAATACTGATGCTGCAGGACCTTCACAATCGATTTACAGGTCTCCGGTATAATCATGCCCAAAGCTTGCGGGGAGATGATGGCTCCAAACTTGAGGTCCGCCAGCGATCGTCCTGTTGCCAGAAACCTGAGGGTCACCACCAGCCGGTCCTCAGCAGGGATAGCCATGCGGTACTTGGTATCCTGCTTCTGGATGAGGGGGGTGACAAGACGCAGCAGCTCCTGGAAGGTCTCATCGTCCATGCGAAGAAAATTCCTATAATCCTGGGGATTATTCTCGCGAATCTCCATCAACAGGGGCATATGAGACCGCGCCTGTCGGCCTAGGAGCCACTGCTTGGTCCAGCAGGACCGAGCCTTCCTACGCTGGGCCCTCATCCTCCTCACCCTGAGGACAGCGTAGGAAAGCAGGAATTCTTGCTGGAAAGAATCCATAATGCAAAAATCAGAATGGGAAAAATAAAAGCACACTTTGTAATGCCAGGCAAAAACAAAGCAGACCAAAATAACAATGTGCAGCGTTCAGCAGGTATACACCAAGCCTCACTAGTCACAAAGCAGAAATGAGGTCCTTTAAAAAGGCTACTGGTCTTTGTCCCCCCTCTGCTAGCCCAGCCCCTTTAATTACATGTCATAAACGACCATGGCCAGTGCACACACGATCTACTCACGATCTGCACATCCGATGGTCGTACGACTGTCGGGAGCGACGTCGTATCGTATCTACATCGTAATTACATCGTTTGCAAAAGAAACACGATCGTTAGCACATCGTGAGTAGGCCGCGGGAGAGCGCTCCAGGGAAGTGCACGTTAAATCGTTAGCCGATCGTTAGACGATCCTGATCTTTCTGGTGTGTATGGGGCCTTTCTTAGTGACAATGAATCACAATGACCCAGTTCCCCAGGGTGAGCAGACTGGAAGGAACATTGGCCCTCATTTAGCTTGGGCCACAGACCTGCAAAAATGGCGCATGCGCTCGATTTCTTAAATTGCAAAAAATGTGACGCGGTCTGAGGCGCAACTGGGGGCAGCAATGGGGTGTTGCATGGGGAGTCACAGTCTGGGGGGCTACCAATAATTTGCGAATACATCATAATATAGTGAAGCGGTCACACAAAAGCTTGCGTTTGTGGGGAGGGACACAGCACGTGGCGCGTCCTTTCCCTGTGCTGGGTGCCCCCCTCCACAGGCTACCACTGCCAGTTGTCATTTTTCAAAATTACAACTGATGCTGAGTGATGCCCATTGACAACAACCATGAATGGAAGTGCACTGGGGACATGTGTAGTGCGAAGGTGATAAGGTCCTGCTCGTGAGAGTGTACAGACAAAGGGGCAGATGTATTAAGCAATAAAAAGAGATAAACTAAAGAGTGATAAACGTCCAGCCAATCAGCTCCCAACTGTCATTTATCAAACACAGCTCATAACATGTCAATTTGGAACTGATTGGCTAGACTTTTGTCACACTTTATCACCTTTGCGTTTATCTCTTTTCAAGGCTTAATACATCTGCCCCCCAAGGAGATGGATACAACTGGTAACTGAACTGGGACGAAACAAGTGTGTGTGTGGGGGGGGGGGGGGGTGCAGAGGGATGAGAGCTAAGATAATGAGGACTAAGCTAAAGCAGCGACTGTAGCAGTAGAAACCAGATGTGAGCTGCAATGGCAGCGGGGAGAAGGAGGCCGCTGATGACGTCAGCGGCTCTTCCTCTCAACGGCTGGGGAACACCTGCATTTTCTGGGGCAGGGTTCCCCAAACGGCCGCAGGGTGTCAATTACTGTGTAAGCAGATGGCTGCCTTTGCATGGAAGGTTTGCGAATGCACGGTTGTCTGATAATTGGCAGGTGTTTCGAATTCACAGCCGCGCAATCAGAATCAGGCCGTTAGGCCATCCCCTAAGGTTAGAGGAAAGGATTCTTCACAGGTAGAGCAGTCAAGATTTGGAGTTCTCTGTCAGAAAAGGTTTTAATGGCTGCATCAAATTAAACCTTAAAATTTTTTTTAGCAGATTGCGGATACGACCGTAAATTGCAATGTTAGTAGGAGAGTCCAGTAAGGGAATTAACAACCAAAAAACACAGTGAGTGAAATTTAATTGGATGAGAGATTTAGAAAGTGAGAGATTTGGTAAGAAATCTCCTGTTATTTAAAGCGGCAATCATTTACACTTCAAAATCAAACAGTTTTTTTTTGTTTTTTTTTCTGCAGTGTAAATGATTGCCGCTTTTAAAAAACTGGAGATTTCTTATTAAATCTCTCACTTTCTGAATCTCTCATCCTATTAAAGGCCCCCATACACTAGGGCGACTTGTCCTTAGGACAAGTCGCCCCCGACTTCCCCCTGAGCTTCCCCGGCTACTCCCCGGGGGAGCTTGATTAGATTGGCACTTGATGTGCCATTTTTTACATGTGATAAATCGTCTCGATTTATCACATGTAAAAAACCCGGGGAGCAGGGGGGGGGGGGGGGGGCTACAGAGCAGGGCTGCTGGTGGGAGCAGGTGGGGCTGGGGACGCTGCGGGGGACACAGGCGGCATAGAGCCGGGCAGAGGGAGCCGGGAGCTGTCAGTGCTAGAAAAAAAAGCCCATACAATGAATGGGCAGAATGTGATTGGCTGAGCGCTCTCTCAGCCAATTGCTGACTGGCTGAGAGAGCGCTCAGCCATTCACAGGCCGCCCATTCACTGTATGGGCTTTTTTTTTTTATTCAGTACTGACAGCTCCCGGCTCCTGCCCGGCTCTATGCCGCCTGTGTCCCCCGCAGCGTCCCCAGCCCCCCTGCTCCCTCCACCGCCGCGCCGCCCCACTAGGTCCCAAGTCGGGTGGTCGGACGTGCAGCAGGTCCGACCACCCGACGCAGATCCGATGCGCACGGGACCGCGCATCGGATCTGAGGGGACATCAAAACTAGCCGATTTTGGTCCGATTTCGGCCAGATCCGACTGATCTGGCCGAAATCTGACCAAAATCGGCTAGTGTATGGGGGCCTTAAATTTCACCCAGGAATTTTGGGTACATACAGTAGTTATTTTCTAAGGGAATTATCCTCCAACAGATCAACTTTCCAGAAAAACAAAACAAAATAAGAATCATTAAGATGGGCACATTCCTAAACAGTTTTGGTAACATACAGTATTATCGCTGCTGCAATTTAAACCTTAAATAAAATATTTCTCTAAACTTGAATCGTTAAGCGATTGGCTTAATTATACAAGTGATTCTAATTAATATGAAGTGTTGTTCAGAAACAGCAATTTACTGGTAACATATTTACCTGGTTATTAATCTATTATTTGTTAGATAACAGGTACAGGTTTGCCTTATCGCAGCATGTGCCTGGTTCTCACCAAGTGTCATGATTTCTGGAAATAAGTGTGATTGATACGGTAAGTAAACAATTCTGGAGTAAGTACAAGTTGTACGCAATTAGGCTAATTCATTGATAGTTGGTTCATATGTATTTGAAGCGGCAGAAATCCCCCCAAGCCTAGACTCTGAAATATGGTATGTGATTATTCACACACACTATGGGGGGGGTATTCTGATTCAATTGGCCCTCTGCACCTTCGCCTGGGGGACCGATTGTTTGCGACTGCACTTGCGCATAGCAGTGGGGTGAGGCAGGTGAGGTACAGCCTTTCCTGACATACTAATGTATACGCCGGAGTTTGGAGTTCATAAAGTATGTCAAAAGTACAAAGACTATATATTAAAAAATCTTATTTTTCTAATAATTTTTATAGTCAAAACTCTGGAGTAAAAAGTCTATGGCAGGTGAGGCAGTGCCTCACCTGGATACCTTTTCTGCACATCTCTTATCAAAACTCAGTGAATCTCCAGCAGTATATACTGCTTCATATGTATACCGGTATACACAAACATTGGGGTGGGTATGGGGTAGGGGTCACAAACAAAGACTAACACTGTCTCTTTGACACCACGACTATCCTGAAGAAGCCTTTTGACAGGCGAAACTAGTTGATGAAGTGAGTATTTGGACTTGCCTCAGCCTGGAAAAGGTAAAGAAAGTGCACCACGTGTTATATACCACAAAATCGCACACAGAAACCCTCTACAGAGTACAGGGTTTTGCCCTATTACTGGTACCAAAGAGACAGTGTTAGTCTTTGTTTGTGACTCCTACCCCATACCCACCCCAATGTTTGTGTATTCCGGTACTAGGATTAATAGATAACAAGCTACAGGGTTTTTTTACGTCTGATTTTTAAAAACTGTATTTTAACCTGTTATTTAATTGTTCATGTATTGTTTATATAAATGAAAATGTCAGTGTATTTTATAACCTCAAATAAATCTTAATTTGGTTGCAAAAAATCGTCAACGAAAGTTATTACTAAAGTCCTAGTGTATCCAAGCGCAGGGTGACACCGCAAGGTGTAAACTACACACTATTAATTTAAAAGAGGTATCCTGTAGTATACCTCATAAACCTACAGCTGGAACACCAGAACACAGTCTACAGCGCAGTCTCCCCCACCACTATCGACCCTGTTATTTTCTTGTTTTTCGCTCATCTATGTATTGTCAGGTGCTGGGGAACCTTTGTGGCTCCATATAAATAAATACAATAACAATATTACGTAGTGTTCTGGGTGTAATGGAATTTTGGAGCTGCTACTTACCATATTAGCACGTTATGTGCCATTGGTCACTCCAGCCTTACAGAGAGCACGGGGAAAGAGAGGGCAGGTAGGAAACAGAGAGGGACAAAGATCGCGAGAACGTAAGGGCAGGTAGGGTGGCGGTGGTATAGATATCAAGACAGGGCAAAGATCAATAAAAGGTGAGGGGGACAGAGATAGGGTCACATGGGAAAAAAAGGCCAAACAGAGAGCTGAGAGACCATGAACCGTTCCACTGGTGATATAATGAGTGATATCATTGCCTGCAGAGGGCAATTAATGCAATTTGGCGCAACATTGCCGGATGATGGAGCTGGTGCATTGTTGTAGTGGAAAAAAAAAACTAACCTATGAATCAATCCGAAATTTGGTATGGCGTTGTTTGAAAGATGCTAGTACACGATAGTAATACCAACTTCCTCAACAACGCCACCTGACTTCAAACACAGGTACTTATTGATCCACCCTTGTACATAAACTGTATAGACAGGAGGTAGGCAACATGTGGTACTCCATTATGCTTTGGAACTACACATCCCAGCATGCCCAGCCACACATTTACTGTGATATCATGCCACATCCCAGCACAAATGATTGCATGCTGTCCCACAGAACTAATTTGTGCTTAGCTTCAGCTGTCCACTGTGCAATTACGGATAACTGCATCAGGACAATAATTGCACAGTGTATGGCTACCTTATGGTAAAGGTTGTCTAGTGGTAGCACCAGAACTGACCAAGGATGATATAATATATCACTGAATGTAGATCACAATCATTTATTTGATTTATTTACAGTTTCTTATATAGTGCAGCATATTCCGTTGTGCAATACAATTAGAAACAGTGATAAGATTAGGTTTTGCTGCATAGTCCCTTACAGCTTTTGTGAAACATTATGGGGGTTATTCTAGTCCATTCTTTCTGACAAAATCCTTCTCAGATGGACAAAACCATGTGCACTGCGGGTGGGGCAGATGTAACTTGTGCAGAGGGAATTAGATTTGGGTGGGGTTTTTCTTCAAAGTGAGATCTACATTGCAGTGTAAAATCATGCAGTCAGTATTTTCCCTGCACAGAAACAAAATAACTCACCCAAATCTAATTCTCTCTGCACATGTTACATCTGCACCCCTGCAGTGCACATGGTTTTGTCCATCTAAGAAGGATTTTGTCAGAAAGAATGAACTAGAATAAACCCATATGTGCTGATGTGGTCTCATAAGAACACATTGCTCCACAGAAACTTCTGATGCAGTTATACAAGTTCACTGGCTGCTGGTTTGCACAAGTCTCAAACAGGTTCCAGTCAGAATGACAGGTTCTGTATGTCGATATTCAGAATGTCGACACATACTAATATTTCACACCAAGATGTCGACAATACATGATTAGACCAAAATAAGCATAAAAATGTCAACAATGTTACAAGTGGACATTATGAATAAGTCAACATTTATGAATAACGGCATTTTACCTGTCAACATAATGTTCATGCCGATATTTAGACGGTTTACAATCCATTAGAGCGAGGTATTGCATGCGGTATTTCGTATGCGATACCCCGCCAACTCACCCGGCAGTTCCCAGGCGTCAGGATTGCATGCGATATATCGTATGCGGTCCTTCTACATATGGGCCCTTATTTTGGTTCACTCGCCAAGGCAACTTCCTTCTCAAATGGACAAAACCATGTGCACTGCAGGGGGGGGGTGAGGCAGATGTAACCTGTGCATGTAACCTGTGCATCACTCAAATCTTTCTGTACAAGTGACATCTGCCCCACCTGCAGTGCACATGGTATGGTCCATTTTAGAAGGAATTTGCTTTTGCGAGTGAACCAGAATAAGGGTCTTGATGTATCGTGTGCAACCCCAGTCCTGGCTGCGGGATCTCTGGCTACGATCTGATGCACACAGGACCGCGCATCGGATTGGAATCGGAGAAAAAGCACGTCCGATTTGACACCACACCAGTCTCAAACAGACTGAACCCATTGCAATGCTAGAACACCCAGCTATTGCATTTTACACTGTGAAACAGGAGAGAGTCAGTGAGGAAATTACATCACCGAGGGCCTTATTTTGGTTCACTCTTAGAGGCAAATTCCTTCTTAGATGGGTAAAACCATGTGCGCTGCAGGGGGGCAAATGTAACATGTGTAGAGAGAATTAGATTTTGGTGATTATTTTGTTTCTGTGCAGGGAAAATACTGGCTGCTTTATTTCTACACTGCAATATATATCTCACTTTGAAGAAAAACCCCACCCAAATCTAATTCTATCTGCACATGTTATATCTGCCCCACCTGCAGTGCACATGGTTTTACCCATCTAAGAAGGATTTTGCCTCTAAGAGTGAACCAAAATAAGGCCCCGAGTCTAATCATTCCACACTCATCTCCTTTCTGATCTCGAGCTGACCTCCCAATTAAAGTGCAGTGTGTAAAGTGCTCCGTAACAAATGATTGTACCTTTTTCTCTTTTTCCTCCAGCTTTGATCTCAGAACATTTTCCATATCTTGTCTTTGTTGCTGTAACTGTAAATATAAATATGAATTTAGAAATGTTTAACAGTAATTATCCCCATTATAAAGCAACTGTCACATCTAAACAATGGAAGAAGACAGCTGATCTATTTACTGGTTCCTAATGACATCACTAATGACATCACTAAGCCATGACAAAATATGAAAAGTAAAAATGTTTTGCAGATGGTAAAGCACGCGCACACACGCACGCACGCACAATTGAATACAATAATCTCTAACCTGGTGTTCTGACATAGTTACCACAGTAGTAATAACCAGACCATAGCATTTGGTATAGTACAAGGCTACCTGTTGGCTGCTTGTGTGTCCTTGTAAATATGCTGAATAACAACATTAACATTTATATTATATTGTTCACAAAGGGCAGAAGCTCATGTTGTAGACAAGTTCAATTGCCATAAGCAACCATTAATATTCGTATGATTACTCTTATTAGTATTATTATTATTGTTCATATATGACCACCAGGGGCAGCATAAGCTGAGAAAACCAACAGCAACGTAACTGCCCTATTCATACTCTACAAGAGAACATATAATACTTGGTTGCTCGGCAGAACCTACCATTTGCACATCATTGAGTATGTTATGAAGTTGAAGTAAGAAGGATCACAGACTGCTAAGTAATGATTACACTCTCTGAGATGTTTCGCTAGGGTGACCAACTCATCCCTTTAATCCGGGACACATATTAATTACACAGGTTCTGTGGCAGTTTAAAACCAGGTGAAAGCCAGCCACAGATCCTGTGTAATTAATGATGCCCCCGTCTTCGTTCTAGCACTCGTAAATAAAAATCAGCTGACGGCGACAATGGAATGATTTCTCCTGCTAGCGGAGGCATGCGAGGGGATGTGTTCTCCTTACACACTTCCTCGCCATGTTACCAAGGAGAATTGGAGGCAGCGAAAGGGCGAGCGTTTGGATGGGCGGCATCAAGCCGCTCGCTAAGCAGCGAAGGGTCTGTGCTTAGCAAGCGGTAATGAATCACCCCCTTTAGCTCCATCCACGGCTTTAGTAAGCAAACCCCTAAATGTAGTGTCCATTTATGGGAACAGTAGGTGCTCTAACCCTAGTCACCCACAAAATGCATGATAACATACAAATTAGTATTTAAACCAAATAAAGGGAAATGAGAACTACAAGAAGCCTATTATTATTATTGCAATGACTGATGCCGATTGGATTTCATAGACAAATTTAAAAAGATAAAATAATGACAATGGAACATTTTGTCTGATGGCAGCTGACTCCCGGCTGATTTAAAAGTCACTGAGTTAAAGTGGAAAACATAGATTTAAGGAACACGGATGTCCGTCTAAAGGTGTCAGAACATTAAAGTCCTGCTTCAAAACAAACACGTGATAATTCAGAAACTGTACCAAACAATAACCAAAAATGCCATCATTTATTGTCACATAAATGACTGTGACACGGTTCCCAAAACTGTATCAGTGACAATAGGACTAGAGCTTCAGCACCATCTCAACAGGCCAAAAGTCATCTCATTATGGAGTTCAATATGATGCCACAAAATCATTGATGCCTAGTCGTATGCCCTCACCAGTTGGTTTCATAGAAAGCCCCTATTGTAATCCTTTTTCATGAATTTCTAAAACATTGAGCCCAACAATACACAAGGCAGAGCCTAACAAAATGGAATCCGTAAAGTTGCCATGACTTGGCACGGAGCTTGACAAGCAGCGAGAAAGTGGCTCTATACATGTCTAAGGACTCCCTGATCCGGTGTCAGTGAGCGTTCTCCTGCGAACAGTGTCATATTCTTCTGCAGAGCATGCATAATGCGAAGCACAAGCTGTGTCTTATTTTATATTATAACCAAGGCACGCTGCTAGTTTAACAAAGGCATTTTACAGCTCGGGCTGGCATAGGCTGGTCAGATCATACATAGATGAAGACTCGTGGGTAAGATAACAACTCAGTACTCAGATTATGTCACTGTAATTATTATTATTATTATTATTATTAAACCATTGATTTATTATTATGCCATGCAAGTGTCTCAGAATTGCTTGGAGCTGTTCCCCGATGCCTCGGTCGGCTGCGGGGCTTGTGCAGTTTGCTTAAAATTGAGAGATGCAAATCAGGCTTGTAGTATAAACTCTTTAAAGGTATTGTGTCAGGGACAACATACTTCCTCATATAAGTATTGTGGAGGATCCGGTCCAGGTTTTAGAGCAGCAGCAGGAAAACTGATGTGATCAAGGTTGGGCTGATTAGCAGCACCTGTGCTTTCCTGATGTAAGTGATGACAGAGGGTCAATATTCCGGGTGGTGGAATAGCTGCCCAGGTGATACGTTAGCTATGGTAGGGAACATTGGAACATTGGCCTTTATTCTGATCTGATCGCAGTACAAATTTGTTTGGAAAATGGGCAAAACCATGTGCACTGCAGGTGGGGCAGATGTAACATGTGCAGAGAGGGTTACATTTGGGCGCGGTGTGTTGAAATTGAAATCTAAATTGCAGTGTAAAAATAATGCAGCCAGTATTTACCCTGCACAGAAACAAAATAACTCACACAAATCTAACTCTCTCTGCACATGTTACATCTGCCCCAGCTGCAGTGCACAAGGTTTTGCCCATTTTCCAAAAACATTTGTACTGCGATCAGATCTGAATAAAGGCCATTGTGAGGAGTCTGAACTAGGCTGTGATGCCTGTATGCTGCAATGCTGTAACCCATCCCTGCGTAACCTGCTACCAAATAAAGACCAAGGGGGGTATTCAATGTCAGGGGAATGGCTGTGGAGCAAGCTTGACAGCCGTGCCCCTGTCCCGTTCTCGCTTCGCTCGCCTGGAGCTCGGCAGTCGGGATTCAATGTCCCGGCTGCCGAGCGTCGAGAAGGGGGCGTGGCCACGAGTTGATGACGAAAATAGACGAGCTCCGGCCAGGAGCTTGCCTATTTCTGGCTTTTCTCGGCAGAACGAACCCGACAGCTTGTGCTGTCGGGCTCGTTCTGCGCAAAACCCCTGTTCAATGCTGTCGGGGACGACAGCATTGAATAGGGCCCCGCAGCCATCTCCCCCGTCGGGAGATGGCTGCGGGAGCACGCCTAACATTGAATACCCCCCCAAGACTTCATCTTATCCAGTGTCTGTGATTCCTTGTCGCAGTATTTAAAAATTCAAAGCTAATACATCATTTTGATATACCATCTTCACATTACTTGGTAATCAGCTCTGCTGAATTAGACACCGTTGCCATCTTTAAAATAAAATCAGGGACACACTTCACTTACCGCCCGGCTCCCCCATGCCCCCTTCCACTGTGCTTCTTCACATCCAGACACCGGTGGCCAATTAATATGCGGCACCGGGTGGTGAGCCATTCAGAGCTTGCGTACCGACAGCCGCTCTGATTGGCTAATGGTACGTGAACTCTGATTGGCTCACCACCCGGTGCAGCATATTAATTGTCCGCCAGCATCCTGTTGTGAAGAAGTATACGCTTAGGGAGCAGGGCTTTGTTCAGCCACTGCAGCTGCAGCGCAGACAGCACAGTGGAGGGGGAGGTGGGGGGGGGGGGGGGTGCGGAGTTGCCCAGGCTCTTCCCTCTCTCTCTCAGAGAGGCCGGGCCTGGGACAGCTGTACCCACAGCACCTACTGATGGCGGCCCTGAATATGATCACAAGAGATTTGTAGGTAATGTCTTACCAAAGTAGTTGCAGCAGATTTTTCATTATCAATTTCAATTTTCAATTGTTCTTGAGCCATAGACAACTACAATAAATAAGAAAAATTATAAATGAGGTACTTTATTGGGACATATACAGTAATAGTAAGCCCGTTTGAAGCAAATGCTTTGAAAGCTAGTCTGCTACCTTGTGTTTGCCTCTGTGTTTGTGCATGTGTGAGAGAGAAAGAGATGTAGTTTCACTCGCTGCCAGATGGCAGTGTTTCGGAGACACAAAAACAGACACTAAACGTATATATATATATATATATATATAAACTCCAACACTGACCCAGCACTCCAATAAACCAATATACGGTGCCCTGGTGCCTCCAATCCGATGCCTTGCAGCAACAATATACCAGAGTATCCCGGCGAGCGGGGGGAGGTAAGTGGCACTCACGGGTCTGCAGTAATCAATAACAGAGGCCAATGGCAGGAAGTAGTAACGATCAACGTTTCAGTTTTATTAAACCTTTGTCAAGATCTTGACAAAGGTTTAGTAAAACCGAAACGTTGATCGTTACTACTTCATGCCATTGGCCTTTGTTATTGATTACTGCAGACCCGTGAGTGCCACTTACCTCCCCCGCTCGCCGGGATACTCTGGTATATATATATATATATATATATATATATATATATATATACTACCACAATAGTGTCAGGCGCCCTATGCTTAGAATTATAATTTCTGTCTTTCCTTAGTTAGCTTTTTCTCAAAAAAACCATACATTTATTAGCATATAAAAAACATTGTTTATTAAAACAAGACTTTCTTAAAACCAGATTTCTCTTGACACTGAAGTATGCTTTGTTTTTAAAGATGAAACCCAACGCGTTTTGTCTTCAAGCAAGACTTCATCAGGGGTAAAAATATTTATACAGTGGTCTCTGTTTGGACTGGGATGGAAATTGTTATAAAGGTGTTTCCTTGGACTTTTTGAATATCTCAGGTCTTATATATGAGCCTTATGGCGGTGTATTTCACTCCTGTAGACAAATATGGAAATTGGACCGAACTGGTGTTGACCTTCTTTTCGTCCAATCGGACCAAATGGTGGTATACGTAGCCTACCAGAAATATATATGATACTTTTATATCCTGTTAGTATATCTATCTCTGATACACTTCTCAATAGGGACTGTTTGTAGGGTATTTTTTCCGTAGTCCAGTCTTTTTATACAAAATAGGTCTTACTTCAACAGACTCCAAAAAAAAAAAAATTATTTTATATATAGAAATATGTCCTTATAAGGACATGATGAATATAAAACCTGCCTATGGATCTGTATATATAGTAATAGTAGTTCCTGATCGGGTGGTGCTTGTGTTCTCCTCAGAGTCCAAAGTGCAAGTGGTGCTACAAACAGTCCCTATTGAGAAGTGTATCAGAGATAGATATACTAACAGGATATAAAAGTATCATATATATTTCTGGTAGGCTACGTATACCACCATTTGGTCCGATTGGACGAAAAGAAGGTCAACACCAGTTCGGTCCAATTTCCATATTTGTCTACAGGAGTGAAATACACCGCCATAAGGCTCATATATAAGACCTGAGATATTCAAAAAGTCCAAGGAAACACCTTTATAACAATTTCCATCCCAGTCCAAACAGAGACCACTGTATAAATATTTTTACCCCTGATGAAGTCTTGCTTGAAGACGAAACGCGTTGGGTTTCATCTTTAAAAACAAAGCATACTCCAGTGTCAAGAGAAATCTGGTTTTAAGAAAGTCTTGTTTTAATAAACAATATTTTTTATATGCTAATATATGTTTGGTTTTTTTGAGAAAAAGCTAACTAAGGAAAGACAGAAATTATCATTCTAAGCATAGGGCGCCTGACACTATTGTGGTAGTATTGGGTAGATAAAGCTCCGCTAGTAGGGAGCCTAGTGTCATTGGCGACCACAAATCTATAGCGCAATTTCAGGAATTTTGTTGTTGTTTATATATATATCTCTTATATATTTAGCCAGATCTGTCACTCAACCCCTGTGGAGAACGTTCCTGTGTAGAACAGTTTCACTTTCATGTGTATGACGTTCCACCCCCTTGATCACCTCTCCCCGCCCAGCCAGGGCTACAGTACACGCCCACCATCCACCATTACTCCACAGCCACCATCCACCATTACTCCTGCACATCCCTACCCTCTGCCAGGACCCCCGCGACCCCCCTCCCGTGAATCGCGGGACCCCCCGCGACCCCCCCCTCCCGCGATTTGCGGGACCCCCCGCGACCCCCCCTCCCGCGATTCGCGGGACCCCCCGCGACCCCCCCCTCCCGCGAATCGCGGGACCCCCCGCGCCCCCCCTCCCGCGAATCGCGGGACCCCCGCGACCCCCCTCCCGCGATTCGCGGGACCCCCCCTCCCGCGATTCGCGGGACCCCCGCGACCCCCCCTCCCGCGATTTGCGGGACCCCCGTGACCCCCCCTCCCGCCATTCGCGGGACCCCGCACCCCCCCTCCCGCGATTCGCGGGACCCCCGCTTTCCACCCTTCCGCGAGTCGCGGGACCCCCGCGACCCCCCCTCCCGTGATTCGCGGGACCCCCGCGAACCCCCCCTCTCGCGATTCGCGGGACCCCCGCGAACCCCCCCTCCCGCGATTCGCGGGACCCCCGCGACCACCCCGGTATCCGGACTATTGTTAGACAGCACTTACATCGACAGCCATTACATCGACACCATTAGTTCGACAGCTCAATAGGTCGACATGGTTTTAGGTCGACATACCATTAGGTCGACATGTCATTATGTCGACAGCTCATTAGGTCGACAGCTCATTAGGTCGACATGTTTTTAGGTCGACACTGCCATTAGGTCGACAGTGTCTATGTCGACAGTCAAAAGGTCGACATGGGTTTTATCACTGTTTATTGAGCCGACATGTGCCCACAGGCGGTATTTCATGCCCTACTATCCACTAGGGCGTGGTGGGAGAATAAAATAGTGTGCCGAGCGCAGCGAGGCACCGTGCCCCAAGCATAGCGAGCGGCTGCGGTACACTTCAAACTGTGTCCATGTCGACTGTGTCGACATTTCGGCCAAAAAAACTGTGAAAAAACCCATGTCGACATTTTGACTGTCGACATAGACTCTGTCGACCTAATGGCAGTGTCGACCTAAAAACATGTCGAACTAATGAGCTGTCGACCTAATGAGCTGTCGACCTAATGACATGTCGACCTAATGGTATGTCGACCTAAAACCATGTCGACCTATTGAGCTGTCGAACTAATGGTGTCGATGTAATGGCTGTAGATGTAAGTGCTGTCTAATATCCGTCCCAGACCCGACCACCCCCTCCCGCGATTCGCTGGACCTCCGCGACCACCCCCTCCCGCGAAACGCGGGACCCCCGCGACCCTCCCGCAAATCGGGGGACCCCAGCGACCCCTCCCTCCCGCGAGCCCCCTCCCAGGACCCCTGCATCCTCCCCTCCCGCGATTCGCGGGACCCCTGCGACCCCCCCTCCCGGCATTAAAAGGGCCCCCCGCGACCCCCCTCCCGCGATTCACGGCACCCCCCCCCCTACTGTGATTTGCGACCCCCCTCCCGCAATTCGCGCCGCCCCCTCCCGCGATTCACGGAACCCCCCGTAGCGCCCCCCTCCCGCGATTTGCGGGCCCCCTCGGCACTTCTCGCGATTTGCGACCGCCCCCTAATTCACACATTCGGGGACCCCACCTCCCGCGATTCATGCCCCCCTCACGCAATTCACGGCACCCCCCACACCCCCCTTCCTGCGATTCGCAACCCCCCACGACCCCCCCTCCCGCGATTCACGAAACCCCCCGTAGCGCCCCCCTCCCGCGATTTGCGGGCCCCCCGGCACCTCTCGCGATTTGCGACCGCACCGTAATTCACACATTCGGGGACCCCCCCTCCCGCGATTCATGCCCCCCTCACGCAATTCACGGCACACCCCATACCCCCCTTCCTGCGATTCGGAACCCCCCACGACCCCCCCTCCCGCGATTCATGCCCCCTCCCGCGATTCACGGACCCCCGCACCACCCCCCTGCGCCCACCCTCCCTTGATTCACGCCCCCCTCATGCAATTCACGGCAACCCCCCTCCTGCGATTCGCAGCCCCCCCACGACCCCCCCCTCCTGCGATTCATGACCCCTCCCGTGATTCACGGACCCCCGCACCACCCCCCCTTGACTCACGGCACCCCACGCGCCCCTCCCGCAATTCACGGACCTCCGCAACCCCCCCTCCCGCAATTCACTAACCCCGACAACCCCCCTCCCGCAATTTGCGGACCCCCCTTCCCACGATTCAAGCCCCCCGCGCCCCTGCCCACGATTTGCGGACCCCCTCCCGCTAACCGCGGATCCCCACACACCACCCCCCCTCCCGCAATTTGCAGACCCCCCAGACCCCCTTCCGGCAATTCCACCCCCCAGCGGACCACCGCGACCCCCGCTCCCGCATTTCACGTACCCCCGTGACAATGGGGGATCCTGTACCACCACAAGCAGGTACCGCCCCTAGGTGGGAAATCCGGCCCTGGCTGCCGCACTGCAGGTTTCCCCACTGCCCTCTGCACCAGCGCCACAACTTTTATCAATGTCTTGCCCACATACCACTATTATACAGCCTCCTGCTCTCATGCACGCTCACTCCCTCCCAGTGGGAAGAGACGCTCACCCACTGCCGGGAGCTGCATACTGTCCCCCACCCTCCTCCAGTTCTAGGGATGCCCATCGACCATCAATGATTTTCAAATAATCGATGGTTTATGGCCGATGTTGAATACTTTTGCCATCAATTAGGAAGGACACTGCCCTGCCTCCTGTTCTCCTGCCCCGTAACTTCCGCCAGTGGAGACCCGCTCACACTGTGTTGCCCACATTCCCCTATCATGCTTTACCGCCCAGCCTCCTGCTCTCATGCACCCTAACTCCCACCCAGTCGGAGGAGACACTGACTCCTGTATTTCTGTGCTGCCACGCTGGACCCTCACCCACTGGCAGAAGCTGCACAGTGTCCACCACCCTCTTTAGTCCCCCGTATGCCCACACACCCCTATCACTACCCAGCTTCCTGCTCTCCTGAACCGTAACTTCCACCACTGGATAATCGCTGACGCTGTGTTGCCCACATACCCCTATCATGCCTCATATCCCAGCCTCCTGCTCTCATGCACCCTAACTCCCACCCAGTAGGAGGAGACACTGACTCAGGGCCACCGTCCGGTACTCCTGTGCTGCCACGCTGGACCCTCACCCACTGCCAGAAGCTGCAATACAGGGCATCTTTCATACAATTTTAACCATATTTCTCACAATACAAATGTTCACAAATTAAGGGGCGTAGCCCCTTACGCCGGTGTGAAGAGCGCCCGTAGGGCGCGATGAATCACCTAGTATATATATATATATATATATATATATATATACATACTGTATAGATGATATTGTATAATTGCATTTTGCATTTCAGTTGAGTTCCAGAACACTGTAACAAAGAAATGATGGAGGCTTTGGCATTCAGTCGCAGTCATTTACTATGGCCAATGGATCTCCCCAGAAATCAGCCCCGGAAACTGGGACTCATCCGTGATTTCTTATATCTGCCCGAGGTTAGCCGAGAAAAAACACTAATAAGGTCGACAGCCAATAGGTCAAAAGGCCATAGGTTGAAATACTGACTGAAAAATATTGTGAAATTCGCAAAATTATAAAAATATTTTTCAGGCCTAATTGTATTCCCAACAAACAAAGAGATTTACTATTAATATCCTAGTTAAAAGCCCCCAAAAATGACATATTCTGCAATGTACTTTCACTTAGAGCTGTGACAATTTTTAGCCCCAAACACTCTACCCTACTCCCAGTCCCGATCTGCTCCTACCTCCAATCTTTGTTGCCACCGCTCCCTACCTCCATATCCAGCAAGTGCGAAACAGATCAGTGTCCCTGGAAACATTGCTTTGCTTTCCGCTATGACACCTTTTAGCATTAAAAGGAGTAATTTGGTCCATCGAGTGCCCTCTAGTGGTCAGTGGCGGTACTTCACCTCATGGAGGTGGGGAGTACATAGCCTTTTATATATATCAGGCCAGGCCAACTTGTGGCTATCCGGCTGTTGTGTAACTACACATCCCAGCATGCCTTGCCACGTATTTACTATTACTACTAGCAAAACTGAGACAAGGAATGCTGGGACCAGTTTCACAACAGCGAGCCCCGCGAGGGGACGCGGATACCTTCACAGGTAAACGCGGCCCTACGCGGGCTTCACAGGTATCCGCGTCCCCTCGCGGGGCTCGCTGCGCTAGCCACGCTTCGGGCTCGGTGGCTCGCCACACTATTCTATTCTCAACTCCACGCCGACGTGGATAGTGGGGGTATGAAAAGGTCGGAGGACGCGTACCGCCGCCCCTCGCGGGCTCGCTGTGCTCGCCACGCTTCGGGTTCGCGTGGATCGTGGGGTGTCGTTAACAATTGTGGGGGACATTTCACTGCTAAGGGTGCCTATTTGGGCTCTGTGGCCCATTTAACATTGTTTCCTATGGCAAAATCGCGGGCATTGAGGCATTGAAGTGAAAAATCGGGTCCATTGAAAAATTTAACATTGATCCCTATGGGAAATCGCAGGCATCGCGTCGGTCGCGTCGCACCCGTTACTTTAGTGCATACGATGGACGCGATGGGACGCCGTCCTAGGTAAAGAGTACCCTATATATATATATATATATATATATATATATATATCTCGTCCAGTAACACAGTAACTTTTAAGAGTGACAATTAGACTCCTATACTAACACATGCGACTGTTATAAGAACTGTACTGGTAATGTCTATATTTGTACTGTGCATTGGAACGTCCTGGCATATCTTGTGTGATAAAGGGTTCTATGTACTAAACCTTAAAAAGAGGTAAAGTCAGTGACTTAGATAAAGTACCAACCAAACAGCTGCTAATTGCATGTTATAGGCTGTCTATGTACTAAGGCTCAGAGAGAGAGAGAGAGAGAGAGAGAGCGAGAGAGAGATAAAGTGGACAGAGGTAAAGCACTAGCCATTCAGCTCCAACTGCCATGTTACAAGCAATGTTTGAAAAATGGCATTTATGAGCCGGCTGGTTGGTCATTTATCTCCGTCCACATTATCTCTCTCCGAGGCTTAGTACATAGACTCCGATGATACTAAGCACTATGGTAAGAATAATCATCCATTCAATTGTGTCTTTAGGAGAAAGTGGTCGGCAATTAATGGTGGCGCTCAGGGTTCTGTGATCTAATGCTGGAGATGGAAACTGGCACATCAGATTATAATTGCTGCTGAAGGGGATCCGTACCGAGTGTGTGAATAGGCATTTTGCCATCAGAAAGAAGAAAACTAGCATTTAAGTGTCTTCATTACTCATAAACCAGATAAAGTGACAGAAACCGATTGAAAAGCATTTAAACAGAAAACCTAATAATAATGTCACATTCACTTCTCCAATAGTTACATTTCAATTTAAGCGATTAACATCAAGCTACACTGTAACACTTAAGTGAGATTGCATGGATAATAATGTAATTAAATGAACTGTGTCCTTGCGTTACTTCATTACATAATGCCGCTATATTTACCCCCTCAAAGCCTGACTTCAATGCACATCTCACTTTGATAGGCTGCTTGTCATCTTTTCATCCCCTTCAAATGAGCCATCAATCTGGACATACAAAACGGTTTTGTTCGCTGGTCTTTTTTTTTTTGGCCAGTTTTGTTGCAGATCGAGAGAATGCTACAGGCTGGCTATTAACATACCTAAAAAAGCCATCACTTAATGTCAAAAGTCACACCTTCTCAATGGTCCTTTGGTCCTCTTCTATTCTGGTTTTCATGGCGCCCACATCCAGATCTGGAACAATGGAGAAAAAGAGGCAGAGCGTGAAATCCCATTGCCTAGACTATGAATTCAGGGCATGCAGCGGAGGTCAGCCTGTAAACCCTGGCCATTGCTGAGTGTCCGAGTGCTCTGGCATTACTCTGACCCTCACCGCTGCTCTTGACATTCAAGGTCCTTTTCCTGCTGTTTGGCCGGCTGCTCGGAGAGAAATTAAGAAGTAAGTTCAAGAGCCAAGTGTGGCTTGGATGACCTGCTGCTTTTCATCAATACCAGTACTGGACATCCTTGCTGTTAGTCACAGCAAATACGACATGCTTTAGCAGGTGGTCCTCTGGGGATGAAAGGGTCTGGCGTGAAAAGATAAGGAGCCCCATTAAATCATATGAAAAACCTGTGCCGAATATGGTTCTTGTCCCACTTAATGAACACATTTTGCTATAATAATTAGTCATGTGGTTTTTTTAGGATTGTTATTCTCCTAGGGTTCTAACAATTAATATCGGATCAGATCTTTGCTGAATGGAACAGAAGAGAGAATGTGGAAGCGTAAAAACACTTGTGATTTCATCCTATTTGATCAGAACATCCAATCATGTTGTTATAAGTATAGCACTAACGTGATCAATAGTTTATTTCCATATCATTTAAAAATATTGTCCAGAAATGTGATTGGCCAGGTCTAACATATATTTCCTTATTTATTTTTCAGCACAGTTTGATCATTTTCCTCCTGGAGACAATTTCAAGATAATAATTAAGAACCTGGTTCTAGGTGTTGTATCACTGTGAAAGTGAATAGATTGTCTACATCCGTGAAAGAAAACAACAATCAACAGCGCATGTGTCTAATACCGCTTTCACACTGCCAAAACGTTTTAAAAAACGGTATTTTGAAACGGTATTTAAAACGGGTCTGAGCCTTCACATTGCAGTAGATTACCGTTTTAAATATCGTTAAAGTACCATTCACATCAGTCAACCCGTTTAATCTCCTGAACACGTTTCAAGGCCGCCAGCCTATCACAGGTCTGTAGTCTGTTGTTTTTACTAAATACCGTTTCAGAGCCATTCTCACTGCATAAAAAAGGCCTCTGAAACGTGTAGGACTCTGCTTTTTAAACATTTTTAAATACCGGTTACCTTTAACCAGTAAATGAACTCTTGTGCTTTCCCACTGCAGCCTTAACCGTTTTAAAATGGAAAAAAAACGGCAATATACCGTTTAACAAGTGCGGTGTTAAAGGGGTATAAAGTTGCCCATAAACTGTACAATTATTGTATGCAATTTGGACTAGATCGCATCGCATACGTTTTGCAATGCAATGAGATGCAATGCAATGCAATCTAGTACAAAAAGTATGTGCAGCACATACTTTCTGAGCTGTGCGATGGGATGTGCGCAGGAGTGCGCATCTCATCGCACCCTGCAATTGTACCGTGTATGGGCAACTTTACTCTAACTCACAGAGATCGCTCCAACGAGTGGTTTGATTGGGCTTTTCACAGAGCACAATTTCTGTTAAATAGTCGTTTGTAAGCGGCGGCTATGTATTTATAAAGCACAGCTCCATGTTGTGAAAGCGTTGTGGGAGTTGGAAGACAATTTAACTTTCAATAGTGATTGTAGCGTTCGGTTGGAGAGAGGACATCTGTTTCTAAAGGATTATTGGTACTTATGTATTATCTGGGCGCCCGATTTTTTCATTGCATGCCACTACTTAAGGCAGGGGTGGCCAAACCGGTCCTCGAGATCTACCAACGGTCCACGTTTTCCAGGTTACCTAGCTGGTGCACAGCTGTAGTCATTACCAACTGTCACATTTTCAAACCTGCTGCATTCATTCCTACTATAGATCCACAGGTTGCCTGGAAAAGGACAGGTTTGGCCACCCCTGACTTAAGGCATGCGATGCGATTTTTCATTGTAAAGACCCGATTTTTAATTGTATAGTCCAACTACGCATGGAGTTGATTTTATATAGTGCCCGAAGTGTGGCGAGGGGACGCGGATTACTTTACATGTATTCTGCGTCCCCTCTCCACGCTTCGGGCTCGGTGGCTCACTGCGCTCGCCACACTATATAAAATGAACTCCAAGCGTAGTTGGTTAGTGGGGGTATGAAATCACCCATGGGTAACTATACAATTAAAAATCGGGTCTTTACAATGAAAAATCGCATCGCATGAATTGTATGCCACTATATTGCATGCGATTCGATGAAAAAATCGGGCGCCCAGATATTACATAAGTACCGGATTATTTGCACAGGGATGGTGCAAATACAGATATTACTGATGACAGCTGCACTTACAGAGGAAAACCCAATGGGCAGGATGGGCGCCACTTTCAGACAGACATAGGGATTTTTTGGCGGTCTCACATTTGATAACGAAAGTACAATGCCTTCGCCATACACTCCAGCGTCTAACGGTGGCAATCTTCCTGTTTGGCCCCCCTTTGCACTGTGCTCCCCTTGCATCTTTCACAAAATTCTTAATTAAACTCCCAAAGTTTAAACAAAAATTAGACATTTAGGTATTATTACTACATAAAGTCCTATGGGTTGTGCTTTGGATATGTTTGTACACAGATTACTTAAAGTGAATATATGTACTTTACGTCCACAGATTGTCAAAAATGGCAACGGATTTGACAATCCAGCGTCCATCTTTGACCATGCAGATTTGACTTTAAAAAGTGTAATCTGCCTAGTGGGAAGTCTGGGCCGGAAACAGCCAGGATTGAATACTGATGGCCGATATTTCTGACTGTCCGGATTGTATACTCCCCAAAGAAAAGGTTAGATGTTGTTAAATATACCATTACACATGATTCAAAATTGTAAATAATATTATTACATTTATCAAAATTGCTATTTTAGCTTCTATACGTGGCGGGCATATGGGCCATGTTGCTCATAAATGCCACTTCAACATTCATATTACATGAACTAAGATGAATGAACTATTATTACTTGGAGCATGGTGAGGGGGGTGCATTGCGGCAGGGAGGTAAGGCGCTCTTGGCGTTAATGTAGGCCGCTACCCAAAGACCTCTGCGCGTCTTTACCTAATGAGCGGATATGTTTTACTTTCTCCTTCAGAGCGGTTTCCAGCTGGAGGACTCTGTCCTGCATCACCGCCGCCTCTTCCTGCAGCTCCTGGTTTTCCATCAGCAGCTTCTCTTTCTCCAAGTCATCTTCCGGCTGGAAAACGATCTGCAATATTTAGACAGCCTTTTATTTTAAGGGACAGTACAAAGCGGTTTTGAGGATGCCGCTGAGCCGTAATAATTATCCGGCATGGTCGGGATGTAATTGCCTGAATTCTGCTGCATATTTAGAATATGAATAAGAACAGAAAAATAGGGTAAAAAAAAAAAAGTTCTTAAAAGACGCCAATACATTACATACAAAGACTATAAACACATGGGGACATTTTTATTGACAGGGATAATGCCTATCATACTGTTTCTGTGCCCTCATCATTCAGGTCAATTTAATATGGAGGCTGTGTCCAGAAAGGCAGCTGCGGCCTGCACACCCACACTGCCCTGTATGTGTATAGCAAAGTGCTGCTTGTAACTAAGCAGAAGCAGGGAGAATTGTGGCCGGGCAACACTGGGGGGGTTGCAGAGTGCAGTCATTGGGAGAGGGGGGGGGGGACTTGTTGTCTTTGTACCGTTCCTCTGTGACAGTACTGCTAGTGTCACAAGGAGCACATCACATGTCAAAGCAGTGAAGTTTTCAGCCTGGAAACCGCATGGAGTCCATCAGGCCCACTGATATCAACACAGTTGGCTTTCTACTTGGTCCTGAAGCCACCCGGAGGCCATTCATATTCTGAACATTAACGTGGCTTTGCATGCTTGTCACACATAGCGCTGTGCCGGCGTCTAATGCTATTGAGCACTTCGCTTTAAAACTCTGGGCAAACAGTGATTACCTTGTAAGACGGCTTGAGGATAACGCCCAACAAAAGGCTTTAAAGTTATCATTTTAGTAAAGCAAGCTCATTTGCATTTTTATTATGCATTTCCTTTTGTTTGGATCTTGCCACTTCTATTATGAAAAAGTCTTTTTCTAGTGCAGTCGAGGCGTATTGCTACTGATATCCTCATTCATGTGCCTGGTGCAAAGCCTTTCAGATTGTGTTCCTGCTGTCTAGACACATGTACTGTATATTTCCAACTATTTTGCGACAGATATCTAGAGTCACAATACAGTATTTGCACCACTGTGCAAATATAGACTACTAGTAAGCCCGCTCAAAGCAAAAGCTTCGAAAACTACTCTGCTACCTTCTGTGTTTGTGCACGTGTGAGAAAGAGATGTAGTTTCACTCTCTGACAGCAGATGGCAGTGTTTCGGAGACTCACGGACACTAGACATAGATATAGATGATATAAAGGAAATGTAAGCACCGATACTATTCCCAGTGTGTGCGTGTTTTACATACATATTTAAATATTAATAATTATATATATATATATATATATATATATATATATATACACACACACAAACAAATATTATATAGACACACACAAACAAATATTATATAGACATACACACATAAATAGATAAAGCACAAGACCAGCACTCAAGTTAAGAAACTTGGGCCTTATTTAGGTTGGATCGCTTATGTGATTATCAGGAAACTGTGCTCGCACAGGCCCTGTGATTGCATCTCAGAAATGTGAACACCTCTGCCTTAGTGACAGGCAGAGGTATCAGTGGGGAGGGAAGGGGGCATAGGCATTAAAGAAAACAGGGGGCGTGTCAAAGCCTGCATAAGGTAAGATGAACATCCCATTTGATGGTAACAATGTTCATCTAAAGCTGCAATCTCATCAATGTTTTAGCAATCGCAAAGGCAGGAAGGAGGTGGTATGCACTTCCCCCTTCATTTGTATTGCATTGAGTTGCATTTCATTTGCATTGCATACAACACACGATCCAACCAGAATAAGGCCCTTAGAATGTATTGGGGTATTCAATCTGGTATTCCAACTGTCGGAACGTCCCGTCAGTCTGAATAATTCGGTATTCAATGTACTATCTGTCGAGTGATGGAAAGTCCAAATTGTCGTAAATGGATGCGAATTGTCCGAAAATAGCTGTGAATCGGCAATCGGCGTCCGTTTTCAACAAAACAGACCTGACTATAAAAGTGCCAATATCGAATACCCGAATTGTATGATAAAACTCATCCCATTTGGAGAAGATTCCCAGCACCCCAGATTGTGCAGAACATCATTACTGTGACTCCCCCCACCTCTAAAGCCACCATTGTCAAGGAAGTCCAGGTACAGAGCATTTTATACTGTAGCTAATGGAATGGGTCATGTTGGAGAGTATACATTAGTCATTGGTCACATGGCGGTGACTGTAATAGACCCAGAGTGGTTTCATTTGTGATAATTGTTGTTGCTGGGCTCTAGTACTATCTACAAATCCCCGGAAGGAAAGGGATGTACAGTTGAAATGGTCATCAGGTACCTGCTACAAATAGCATGAAATTTATGTTTTCACAACAAGAAATTATTTATTTTTGATGACTGATCTGATGAGGTGAGTGCCCGTTATATTATATATTTTAATATTATTGTTGTTTACTCAAGGATTCTACAGGGCCTAAAAAAAAATGAGCAAATCAAGAAAACAAAGACTTACAGCACAAGATAACGTAGGGCAGGTACAAGGTGTATAAACATTGCTGCATCAGGAAACAGGACACTAATATAAACACTATGGTGGCAGAAACCATAGGTTATGTGGTGTTGTAGGGAGCATAGAGTAGAAGATTGTCTAAGTAACAGAAGGAAAAGCACATGAGGGGAGAGGGCCCTGCTCGTTTGATCTTACATTCTAAAGGGGAGGGGCAGACACAGATATGGTAGACAGTGAGCATGACTCAGAGGGTTTAGGATGAGAGATGTCTGCGGTTGAGAAAGAAATGGGGTCTTGAGAGCTCACTTAAGGTTTTGTAGAGAGGCTGAGAGTCTGATTGGGCGAGGTATAGAATTCCAGCAGTAGCGAGCACCAATATATTAGACACAGTAATGGGAGGAAGAGATAAGTTGGCAAGAGAGTAGACATGTAGACTGATGGTGGGTGGTGTATAAAGAGAAATGAGGTCAGATATGTAAATGGGGCTTTGTAAGTGAGTGTTAGAAGCTTGAATTGTATTAAGAAGTAGAAGAAGGACAGCCATTGAAGGGCTTGCAGCAAAAAAGAGGTGGCGGCCATAGTACATTTGGAGAGGAAGATGAGTCGGACAGCAGCATAGAGAGGTGATTATTATGGGCCCTACACATGGTGCGATATTTAGGCATTTTCTGAGAGATTTTACATTATGTCACTAATTTGCTCAGAAAATGGCTGTGTGTGTGTGTGTGTGTAGGCCACACAGCCATCTTAAGTAGCGGCCCTGCAGGTCTTCATCTTCTGACGATTAAATAACCTGCATGCAGGTTATTAATTGGTCGGGGCCAGTGTTCTCAATGGGAGAACACTTCCCCTGACACCTCGCTCAGCGGACATCGCTGTGCACTGCTGTGTGCCGAGAGACCTGAGCGTTCTGAGCGAAGCAGCATTGCTCAGATAGCTCTCTCTCCACACGTCGGTACGTGTGTAGGGCCCATTACAGAGACCAGATAGGAGGAGATTACAGTAGTCACAGTATAAGCCTTAGAGATAAAGTATCAGTCATTTAGCTCCTAAAGCCCAAGGTGTGTTTGAACCCGCACCCTGCACCTAGATATAGCGCTAGGGACCCCCAATATACAGAGAAGCCTTGACGCGGCTTGGGGGCATAGCATACACCTGCGCAGGTATATGTAACCAATATCTCTGAATTCTATTATTATGTAGTGTTCAAGATTGGTTACTATCATTGCTCAGTGTGCTGAGGGAAAAAAATGTCTTGTTTTACTTACCCAGTATTTAACCCCTCCCTCATGCACCTGAGTGATATTACTGAACTAATTGAGCATCTACCACTATCTGTATGCATGTTGTTAGAGGCAGAAGGGAGCCCATATTTGGAGGAGATATGGGTCCTGATATGCCACATGGAGTAGTCTGGGGTTGCTCCAAGGTAGGTAGCTCTTAGTTTGGATATATTAAGTAAGGAGCCATTATCATGTGGCTCCTTGCTGGTTAATCGTAGACCGTATTTAGGGTAACGGTGGTGTGGGGTGCGGTGCTCCTGGACTGGATGGGCTGGGTGGCTTTAGTGCGGCATGCCCTTACATTCTATTAACACTTTTCCCTCACTAACACTATCTCTCTCCTATTTTAATTACATTTCATTTATCTCTCTTTATATATAGCTTCGGCTTCTTATCATAATATAATTATTAGCACTTAGTATCTCACTGGCATGCCGCACTGGGCTTCCCAGCTTATGATAGTTTTTGGGGTGCCGCACCCTGCACCTAGATATAGCGCTAGGGACCCCCAATATACAGAGAAGCCTTGACGCGGCTTGGGGGCATAGCATACACCTCCGCAGGTATATGTAACCAATATCTCTGAATTCTATTATCATGTAGTGTTCTAGATTGGTTACTAGCATTGCTCAGTGTGCTGAGGGAAAAAATGTCTTGTTTTACTTACCCAGTATTAAACCCTCCCTCATGCACCTGGGTAATGTTACTGAACTAATTGAGCATCTACCACTATCTGTATGTGTTTGAAAAATGACAGGAGCTGGTTAATTGGTACTTTATCTCTCTCCAAGGCTTAGTACGAAGATACCATAGAGTCAAAGCGCCCTAGAGTATCAGAATGTTTTCTCAGAACCCTACGGCCAAAAGTTACTTATTAAGAAATCCAGAAAAAATATTAAATTAAGTAAATTGTGTTGATATTTCATCCTTAGGTTCCACTCCATGGGCCTTATTCTGCTTGGAGCGGCCAAACGTGCGTACGTTCGCCATTACCGCACGCTAGCCGTACGCGGCCGTTGGGGTTAAGTCCACCCACAAATCAGCCGCTTACGTACGGGCAGAAATACCGTAGAAGGGGAGTGGCGTACAAATGAGCGTACGGCAACGTACGCGGACGGCCCAGCCCTTGCACTCCGACAACAGGCGTACAACTGAGCGTACGGCGCCGTGTACGGCCGTCTTTCCTCCGTCTCCCCACCGACTTCTTGCGGAGATCTGAGCGTACGCCAGTTTGCACGGACGGGTCCCTATTGTTTTCAATGGAAAACTCAGCTTATGTCACCGCTCGTGAGAGTGAGCGTACGTCCGTGCACGCTGGCATACCCTTCACATATATGGACCTGCAAATCTTGCCTCTCAACTACTAATCTGACAATTGATTAATTAATCTATTTGTTATTCACTTATTGTTTTCTATTAACTCAATTGTCTACCTTAATAAAGACCTAATAAAACTACATTTTAACCCTCATTACATGTATATTTGTTATGTTCTAATGTGGCATTTTAATCACTATCTATGTGTCCCCATATTGCTGTTACTTTTAAATCAAGTTATGTTGGTGTTTCTGTATATGTACTAAATTATGTACGTAATTACTTTGTCCAAAATGTGTAACATGTATACCTACCCTGATGTTATGTGTGATGTTTTAATCGAACAACATTAAACATTCATGCATTTTCACTATGTGTTATTTTACTCAAAAACACACACATTCACACATCAATCATTACCCCTCACCTCAAATTACAAGTATAACTTACAGTACACATCTGTATGTACCTACCCTTACACGCCCTCTAACATATTTATTAGTAAAAACACAGGCAATTTCGAACTGTAATCAAACTTTTATTTTATACCAAAAAAAAAAGGGGGGGGGATAAATAAAAAATTAAAGGCGGGCCTCCAGAAGCCCAAAAAGGAGCTGGAGGTAGACAAGGGTCAGCATTATTTCCCTCATTATTGCTGCCACCTCCTCCTGCTGCTGTTCAGTGTCTGTAATGAAGGGATAAAACAAAAAAATAATATATAACATACACAAATGTTTGTTGTATTTGTACATAATAAAAAGTTCAGAGTTATGTGTGAAGGCCACATACATTTAGAAACTACATTGAAGATGGGTCTGCTGTAAACACAGTACTAAAAAAAAATATGTTAACACACACATACTGTACATAGTAAATAACATTAATTCAATTACTCCTTCATCAATGAATGTATGCTGTATCCCAATTGGTACTTTGGTTTTGGGGGACTCTCCTCTAACCTCACAATTAGCCTGTGCTATTTAAGGGTTATGACATTGTTGTGGCTTAAGCACTCCTTAGTATTTTAAATTTAGGACATTGCTGTACAAATTATAGGCCTACAGCTATGTTTGTAAAGCATGCATCCGCATGGCCTCACACACTATTACCAAAACAATCTCTACATTTAAGTTGCACCAGTGGCAGATTAAGCCTTTGGGGGGCCCGGGGTACTTTAGAGCGGGGGGCCCCCTTGCACTTGTCATTACTGGCCGCACACTGCATGGGCGAATATTATACTGTCAAAACATAGAGTAAAGGCAGAATAAACTTGGTCAATGGTTACCTGCAGGGGATATATATATATATATATATATATATATATATATATATATATATATATATATATATATATATATATATATAGACAGGGGGTTGGCGGCACTCGGAATAATAATAGACACCATATATATATATATATACACACACCACATGAAAAGCCTGTGTTTGTCCCTCTGCCCCTTACTCTGGAGGAGACCTCACAGTCCTAGTGCTGCCTCTGATTAAAAACCCTCCTATGACTAAGCTGCTGCTGCTGTTCTCCATGGACCTGAGAAGCATGTAATGAGCTCCACCAATCAGAGCTCAGCACAAACTTCTCAGCCTCTGTCCTCTGGTGCAAAGTGTCATGGGACTTAGTCAACTCCCAGAAATGCACTGCACACTTGTGCAATCAGTGTGCCTTGCCTCCCGATGCTCAGCACCATAAATCATTGTCACATTGGCAGATAGGTGAAGCTGCAGCACTACCCCACCCATGCACAAAACATTTAGCTAAAAAAGAAAAAAAACAACTTACACATTTTTTTGGTCAAAAATACATGACAACCACAGGGGGCCCCTAGCTAGAGGGGGGCCCAGGGGCACTGACCCCTTGTGCCTCCATTATAATCCGGCCCTGTGTTGCACATCATGCTGGGAACTGGAGTTACCCAACACCTGGAGCCACATAACTACCACACCACTAATGTCGGATATCTCATTGGATGTACTGTTATGTCAATTATTCAAGGGGTGAGGCATGGCCACACTCAAAAAAACCACCAAGGGGACCCTTGTTCCTGGAGAAGGACAGGACACACCTCATGGTCGCCCTGCAGTGATATGTTGCAACTAATGTTGATGTTGGATACACATATGTGGTTGTTGTGATTGTTGATGTGTAGAAATGTGTAGGTAAACATTAGACAAATTATTTACTTACGGCTACTTGAGCCATCCTGGTCACCGCTGGTTGGCTGTGCGGTGGTTGGGGGGGTCTGGAGCAACAAGAATGATGGTCCCGGAGTCTGGACCACGGTAGTGGCTGTTACTGGGGAGTGGAGAGGTTTGGGGGTGGGTGGTGGAGAGGTATAGGGGGGTTGGAAATGGGGTGGGGAGGGGGGGGGGTGGGGGTTGGGGAGGTGGTGGGGGTGGGGGTTGTGGAGGGGGAAGGGGATGGGGAAATTGTGTGGGTCCAAACAGCACCCTGTGTCTCTTCTTCTTCCTCCTCCTCTTCTTCCTCCTCCTCCTCTTTCTTCTCCTCCTCTTCCTCTTCCTCCTCTTCCTCCTCCTCCTCTTTCTTCTCCTCCTCTTCCTCTTCCTCCTCCTCCTCTTTCTTCTCCTCCTCTTCCTCTTCCTCCTCCTCCTCTTCCTCCTCCTCCTCCTCTTCCTCCTCCTCCTCTTCCTCTTCCTCTTCCTCCTCCTCTGGCTGCTCCGGGGCTGCCTGGTCCCGGCGTGCCTGCTCCCGGGCTTCTCTGGCGGCTCTTGCCCGTGCTGCAATGTTCATGTTGATGGCATAGAAATCGAAGATTGGGATTCATAAAAAAGGGGGAAAGAAAAATTCACATTAGTCATGCTCATAACCTTCCAAATGATCATTGCTGTGATATTTCAGACATTTATCATGCTAACTATTTGATATCCTACACCAAAAAACTGAGCAACTACTTAAACCCCCCCTATACCCCCCATATACACCCCATATACACCCATATACACCCCCATATACACCCCATATACACCCATATACACCCCATATACACCCCATATACACCCCCCTATACCCCCCATATACACCCCATATACACCCCATATACACCCCCCTATACCCCCCCATATACACCCATATACACCCCCCTATACCCCCCATATACCCCCATATACACCCCATATACACCCATATACACCCCCCTATACCCCCCATATACACCCATATACACCCATATACACCCATATACACCCCCCTATACCCCCCTATACACCCCTATACACCCCCCTATACCCCCCATATACACCCATATACACCCCCATATACACCCATATACACCCCCATACTCAGCAACCTATTTTTAAAAAGTACACACAACATTGCTAAAAAACGCAGACATACTAGTAATCAAAACTTACATCGGGCAATATGGCGGCGAAGGCTGCACAGTAGAACGGGCTGCCGCCGGCGCAGGTCTGACCAGCGCCGCTCAACCTGCCCCAGGCTTCTGCGGACGCCGGTCGTGGAAAATATCAGGCGGCGGGCAGCATTATACGCCCGCCGCTTGTCCGCATTCGAAACATATGGGCCCCTGGGCCCCAGGTGACGGTCCATGACGTGGACCAGGGCCAACAGCTCAGGGGTCGAGAATGGCCTAGCTCTGTTTGCTGTCATGGTGGCAATGGCGCAGTTATTAATTGCAGGTACATATATCACTTTTGGTGCTTGCTGATTGGTTGAAAAAATTGTTTGTTTGGTATTAACTTTATTAATCCCTCTTACATTAACAAACTGGATGCGAATAGAAACTTACGCGGACCGTTCCGATATACACACCACAACCAACAGCATGCATTCAATGTATAGAGAGGAACTGTATATATACAGTGTGCGGAAAATAATACACGCACCCCCGTCTACTCATAACTACGCTGCTTAAAGGGGGCTCAATACACCGATTGCCATGAAGAGAAAAGTACTGTATATATAGTATGCGGAAATTAATACACGCAACCGTCTACTTATAACTACGCTGCTTAAAGGGGGCACGATACACCGATATGCATGGAGAGGAGTACTGTATATACAGTAGGCGGAAAATAATACACGCAACCCTCTACTTATAGCTACGCTGCCTAAAGGGCCACAATGCAACATGTTGCTGTATGACAATTTCATACACATTACATATGTAAGGAAAGCATTATATCGTGATGTTTTGAAATGTGACTCACAAAGCATACACGAACTCCAACAGATACCAGCTGACAACACTCGTCATTGGAATGACAGGTGCCCACATTTCACGATGTAGCACAATGCTCCACAACCTGTGTATGTGCATATACAGGTGTTTGATCAGGTGCGTTGAGACCTGCGCAATTTAAGCGGGAATTATCGGCGGGAAATATCGGCGTAAATTTGCATCTACATTGCGGGAAAAAATATACGCCCCCTTGTTCATGGCGGGAGATTAACATATAAATATTCAGTCAGATGCAGCCCACAATTGCTGCAAACATGTCTGACTCAGACGATTCTGCAGCAGAGGACGCTCTGCAGAGAGCTACAGCAGAATCCATGCTTGATGCACTCAACAAGAGGGAACAGGAGCGGAGAAGGAGGGCCCAAGAGAGGAGTCGCCTGCAAGATCAAGCGGGCCCCTCAGTAACAGGCCCTGGTGAACCTCCACCAGCTCCACAAGGGCCAAGCAACCAGCCAGAACAAGAGGTTGCATCTCTCCAAACAGGTGTGACCCAGCAGGTGCATGGTGAGAGAACTGGGGCCACCAGAAAACGTGCTGCAACATCTAGGGTGATGACTGAGCAGGATACCACCACCAGAAGGAGAAACCCTGCATTTGTAGAGGCCGAAATGCGAATTCTAGTGCCCAGGGCACGCAAATGGATTGAATTGGCAACCAGGAAGCCGGGTGCCAGTGCAAGGAGAAACCTTTGGGACAAGATCACAGAGGAAGTGAACCAGGTGTCACCAGTGGTCAGAACTTGGGACGCGGTGAAGAAAAGGTTAGTGTGTTTGTCAGGGCAATTTTTCAGCAGTCTCCAGCAGGAACTGAGGCCCTTATTCTAGTTCACTCTTTCTGCCCAAATATTTCTTAGATGGACAAAACCATGTGCACTGCAGGTGAGGCAGGTGTTACTTGTGCAGAGATAATCAGATTTGGGTGGGGTTTTACACCTGCCTCACCTGCAGTGCACATGGTTTTGTCCATCAAAGAAATATTTGGCCACACATGGCAAAAAAACATAAGATCAGCCACACTAGGAAATGTCACGTAGCTAGGGGTACCACATAGTCCCTTTAATTCCGGACACATATTAATTAAACAGGTTCTGTGGCTGGCTGACTTCAAGACTCCACTTCACCTAATTTTAAACTGCCACAGAACCTGTGTAAGTAACATGTGTCCGGAATTAAAGGGACTAGGTGGTAACCCTACACGTAGCACAGTGGTGCACATATCTCATGGTGATATTTTTATTTTTAAACTTGTAGGTGGACTGACTTCAAAAGTGCCCTGAAGAGGAAGATGACTGACCGGTACAACCACAGCATGTCCACCGGGAGCGGTCCTATGCCTGACCATTTGGAATATACCCCCCTGGAGCTGGACTCCTGTGACGTGATCGATGTGGGGGAGATCAGGGGGATCTCCAATATGGACAGTGAGCTCCCGGCGGAGGTCTTTGCTGCTGCTTTTGATGGTAAGTCACAGTAATGCATTGTATTTAGAAAGATATTTTTTATTGCGTATGTGATGGTGACATTGTTTTCAATTCTTATCCTAGCAGAAGCAGAAAGTCAGGATGTACCGGCAGCATCTTCCTCTGCAGAGCCACAGGTGGAGCAGGTGGTCCAGCCTGCACCAAGACGTCGCCCCCAGCCCCAGCCACAGGAGACATGGAGTGAGAGCCTGTTGGTGACGCTGGACAGGATCGAGCAGCAAGGGGTGGATGCTGCGATCCGTCAGCAGCAGGTGGCGGATTTTCTGGCGGAGTGGAAGGCCACAAACCAGCTGCAGGTTGAGGCGTTGAACCGCATTAATGAAACTCTGGCGGCTGGCATGCTAAGCATTGGCCAACACCTCAGCCGCCAGAATGAACTTCTTGCGGAGCAGCTGTCCACCGCCAGGTCCCTAAGGGACAATCCCCCATCTGCTGCCCCACCCCAAGCTGCTCCCCAACCTTCCACCTCGGCTGACCCTCCTGTGTCGACTAGGGGAAGACGCCGAAAGCCAGCTGACCCAAAGGCCCCTGTCCCCATCTAAAAGGGGCAAAAAAGGGCCCAAATGAGACCTGGTTCACTTCCTCTGTGGTTGGAGCCCAAAGGTTTAAATTGCACTGGACATCCGCTTCCTGAGTTGCCCATCGATCCATTTGCGTGCCATGGGCATGAAAGTTCGTATTTTGACCTCTACAAATGCAGGATATTTTTTTTTGGTGGTGTGTATCTTGCTTAGTATTCACCCTGGTTGTTGCAGTACGTATTCTGGTGTCCCCATTTCTTTCACCATTGCATTTGCAGGGTAACACATGTTTGGAGATATGCAACCTCTTGTTCTGGCTGTTTTATTATTTGTGTGTCTATTTTATTTGTTTATTTGATTTCTCACATTAAAGTGTCAAGCTGTGATGCTGAACAGCAAATAAATTTATTTTACAAATTAAAACAAAATTGTGGTATGTGTAATTTCTTGTGTGAAACAAATACTAGATTTATGTGTACTTACTGACCAGGGTATTTTTGAACATTTGTTGAAGTGTGGTCGAAGTTTCCCATGTGTAACCCTCTCCATGGCCATTCCCATGTTCCTATCCAACTTTTCCCTGCTAATTAGTTTGTGTCAGCACATGTGCAGAGCAACTTAATAGGTGAGAAAGCAGTTTGTGTGCAGGTAAGGTAGCTCCTACAGTAGTAGGTAAAAGCAGGTCCAGAACAATGCTTTCCTCATGGAGTGGGTGAGGCAGACAAACAAGGGTGAAAAGGTACATTTGTGTAGGAATGCATATGTGTCCTCCCTAAAAAAAGATGTGTGAATGGGCCAAACATGATCAATTAGCTTGTGAACAAACATGCATAACTTTTTAAATATATATGATTTGACAGTGTCATAAGCAGATGTAGGAATCCTTTGTTAGAGAGATGAGAGTGCAATAATGTGATTGGTGGCATCTTACATCCAGAGTGTAGTCAAATCCAAATCATAGCAGATGAGATAGTGGTACAGGTCATTATTTTGGGTACTATACAAAGATTGTGTGGAAAATAGTGGTCATGGGCTTAAAACATTGCTGAAACATCCTTTGTAGGTGTTAGATGTGGTTTATGTTATTGTATCCTAAATACAAAACCTATGTTAGTATTAGAGTGAACACGTTGACACATGTCGACTTGTGTAGATTGAGTGTGCTACTGCGTAAAGTCTATGAAAGCAGGTAGTGAATGTGTCTGTTTAGCAAATACCTACCTTAGCGTATAAAAAGATTCTTACCTTAAATTAAACAAACCTTTAAATGTGGAGAAGTATAGAAACATAAGCTTCCAATGTGTTTGCGTGCTGTATGTGTGGCTTGCAGGCAGTGAAATCATGGTTTGGAGTTAATGGTTCTGCAGCATTGCTTATTACATTCAGGTGTATGTGTTTGAGTAGTAATCAGCGTTAATTAGCCAACTCAGGCGCACGCTGGCATGCGGTATCTGTAGGGGTGGTTTTAGCTGGCGGTTGGCGGCCGCCTGTTTGGTGTCCGAAACGAACGGTGCCTTAGTCGATCGTGCGGTAGTAGCACCGCTCATTTTTGGTGCACACCCCCGTGTACGCCCATATTTACTCCCATTTTCCCTCATTATTTCGGCCGCTCCCATCAACACGCCCCTATGCCGCCCCATTACCCGTACGCTCGCGTACAGGTTTTTTCGCACGTTGAGACACCGGCCGTAAGCGTTGTGGAGTGTTCGCGCCGGCGCATTAGCGTATCTGCACATGCGCAGATCGTAAAAAAACCCGGGACGTACGCGTACGGCCCGGACGCTCCAAGCAGAATAAGGCCCCATATGTGGTGAGGGACAGGATTCACTTGTATTTGTCCACATATTTTATTTTTGGAGGTTACATCCACTGGGTTTGCCTAGTACGTTGACCATAAATAATTGGAGTTGGTCCTGGACCACCAACCCGGGGCATTTTGCGTTACAGCCATTTCAATTGCCTTTCAGGATCGCGGTTGAAAGCGGTTATAGGCCACCAAACATGAGCGCAACCCGCCTGCATTTAACTGGACACCCCCAATACTACTCACAAACGCTCCCCGACTGTCAATACTTTGTGAATAAATCCACACTGTGACTGTCATCGCAAGGCCAATGTGGCACATGCCTGGTGCAACTTATACGTGTGTGCAGTGGCAAAAAACTGCCGATCTTTAAATCAGGCATTAAACGCACCTGTAAGAGGTAGGGAAGAAGTGGAGCTGAAGAGAGGAAGTACCCTGGGCACCAGGCCCTGAAGTTGGGAGGGAGGATATGGCTGTTGTGGAGACACATACTGTACCTGAGAGGGGTGCCTTATTCTGTCACTGATACCTAAGAGGGGGGACATACCCAATTTTCTCTCTACCGTCACAGACAGACCCCTGTGAATGAGCCATTACTTTCACTTACATGATACCACTTGTATACTGTATTAGTGACCCACCCCTCCTTCGCTCGGGGACATGTTTTCTAATAACAGTGATGTAGCCAAAGCTCAGTGGGTCGCTAGTCTGCTGTATAAATGTATAAAAATTCTAGAGTAACGTGCCTGAATATATTTACTAAAGGTCATTTTTAGTCAGATTGTTAATCCATTGTGGGCTTTCAGGGTTAAAATGGTATTGACAGTGTCTAGGTGGAAAGTCAATAGGTCAACATACATATAGTTGACATGGTAGACACACGAAAAGGTCGACATGAGGTTTTTTTCTGAACTTTCCTGATACTTTACCATCCATCTAGTGTGCGCAGCTGTAATGGAGCAAGGCACTTTGCCTGACGCACGGCGAGCAGAGCGAGGTACACTATTTTGGGTTCCACGTGCTGAAACCTACAAATTGCAACATACAATGTCATGTTGACCATTTTCAAGTCAATCTTTGCCTGTGTCTACCTTTTGTATAGGTCAACCAATTGGTATTGACCTTTTGACGCTCCACAATTTATACCATAAATAACCGATAAATAACTAACGGAAAAATAAATAATTTTAACGTTAGTATAATTTTAATCAATTTGAAATTGAGAGAAATAGAGAGAGAAGGAGAGTGAGATGGAAAGTGAGAGAGAGGGGGGTTGGGGAAGAGACAGTGTCAGAGAGAGAGAGAGAGAGAAAGAGAGTGCCAAAAGAAGAGAGAGCGACAGGGAGAAACAGTGTCAAGGGGAGAGGAAACGTCAGGGAGAGAGAGAGAAAGATCGATAGACAGTGTTAGGGAGAGATAATAAGCAAGAGTGGGAGTGTACAGGAGAGAAAACGATAGTGGGGGTATAGTAGAAATGGGGATAGAGAGTTGGGAAGAGAAATAGGGGGAAAGAATGATAGTGTAAGAGAGAGAAATGGTGTCAGAGAGAGAGGGAGAGACTGTTAGAGAGAGGCTGTGTCGGGAAGAGAGAGGGAAAGCGGCAGTGCCAGAGAGAGAAAGACAGTATTAGGAAGAAAGAGTGTCAGGGAGAGAGACAGTCAGGGAGAGAGAGAGAGATTGTCAGACAGAAAGACAGTGTCAGGGACAGAGAGACAGTGGCAGGGAGAGTGGGAGAGCCAGTGTCAGGGACAGTGAGAGAGACAGTGTCAGGGAGAGTGAGAGAGACAGTGTCTGGGAGAGAGTAAAAAAAGCAAGAGAGTGCCCGGGGATGGAGAGGGGGATAAAGAGAGGGTAGAAAGGGGGGGCGAGAGGGGGAGAAAGGGAAAGAGAGAGGGTCAGAAGAAGGAGAGAGAGATGGATAGTGAGGGGGTAGAGAGTAATAGAGAGAGGAGAGGGAGATCAAAGGAGAGAGAGAGAGATTGAGGGTGGTGGTGGTACAGAGATAGAGGGGGTATTTAATTAGGTGCCAAATTTTCCAACAGTTAAAAATAATCAGTTTTTGCTGTTTTTAGGTCGAATTTACATTCAAACTAAACAATTAAAGTGACTATTTTTTCGACTGACGAAAACTCCGGCAAGGTCGAAAAACATATGGATAGGCAAATTCACTAAACTCATCTCGACCAGAAAAGTCAATCAGGTGCAAAAATTGTAAGATCACCTTTTAGAATTATTATTATTAATAATGGTTGACGTTAACTCTATAAAGCTAATGGCTGCTCTCAGGTAGCAAACAGGAGAATTGCTACGGTAAGTAGAGACTATACAAGAGAATATATACAGAGATTAGTACCCCTGTAATTATCTCCGAGAGCGCCACACAATTGGAAAAAACATATATGTCGTCAAAAATATTTTATTAATATTTTATTAATATAGATATAAACAGTATAAATAGTAGATTTATATTGGTATAGATTTATACTGTTTATATCTATATTAACCCCTTCCCGACATATGACGTACATTTACGTCATATGTCGGTTGCGGGGGAATCAAGCCAGCCCACGGAGTGAGCTGGCTTGAAAGAGAGCAGGTAATGGCTGTATATTACAGCCAGGTACCTGCTCTCACGGCCACGAGCGGCGAGTTCGCCGATCGTGGCCGTTTAACCCTTTAAGCACCGCGGGCAAAGCGCCCGCAGTGCTTAAATAGCTGATCGGAGGGGGGGCGCCCCCCTCCGGCGCCGATCGGGGCCCCACGCGGCGAGATCGGAGGGTGCCGATCGGTTGCCATGGCAGCCAGGGGTCTAATGTAGACCCCTGTGCTGGCCGTGTCAGCATTCCTATTACATCCTGCCTGAGGCAGGATGTAATAGGAAGTGCTGAAAATCACTATGTTCAGCCATAGAGCTCTATGGCTGAACCTAGTACAGGCGATCGCGCCCCCTAGTGGTCAAGTACACTAGGGGGCCTTGTAGTAAAAGTAAAAAAAAAAAAAAAAATAAGTTTAAAAATAAAAAAAAAATAAAAAAATATTAAAAGTTCAAATCACCCCCCTTTCCCCATTTCACAAATAAAAATAAATAAAAAATAAAAAAAAATAAACATATTTGGTATCGCCGCGTTCCTAAAAGTCCGATCTATTAAAATATAACATTAGTTATCCCGCGCGGTTAAAGGCGTAAACGGAAAATAATTCCCAACGCCAAAACTACGTTTTTTGGTCGCATCGCCTACCCAAAAAAAAATAACTAAAAGAGATCAGAAAGTCGCCCATATCCCATAATGGTATTAATTAAAAAGTACACTTCAGCCCGCAAAAAATGAGCCCTCACCCAGGTCCGTAGGTGGAAAAATAAAAAAGTTATAAGCCGCAGAACATGGCGACGCGACGCAAATTAGAAAAACCGTAAAAGTTTCTATTTTTTTTTTTAGTGGTAAAACATAACGAAAACTATATAAGTTTGGTATCACCGGAATCGTAACAACCCATAGAATAAAGATAACCCATCATTTTAAACGAACTATGAACTCCAAAAAAACCGTAACCAGCGCAAAATTGTGGAATTGCGTTTTTTTTCTTTTTTACCCCACATTGAATTATTTCCTGATTCCCCAGAATATTATACGGTATAGTAAATGGTACCATTAAAAAGTACAACTTGTCCCGCAAAAAAAAAAAGCCCTCATGTGTCTATATAGCCGGAAAATTAAAAAAGTTACGCTTATTTGAACGCGAGGAGGAAAAAAAAAAAAAAAATTTACAAAAAAGGCCTCGTCGGGAACGGGTTAAGAAAATATTTTTTACGACATATATGTTTTTTTCCAATTGTGTGGCGTTCTCGGAGATATTTACAGGGGTACTAATCTCTGTATATATTCTCTTGTACGGATCGCCAAATTACCTCAGTACTACACAACATTTTCTCTCATCAGTAATTACACTGAAAAGGGCATGTTTGTAGTCCTTTGGAAATGAATTTTAAGCATTTTTATCACTGATTTATGAAACAATTTGATGAGCAATTAAAGTGCTGTAGTTACACTGACACTTGATAGTAGCCTATTAATTCTTCAGAATGCTGAACATTTATTAACTAATCTTTATCTTTTGCGCCATCATCTGTCATAGGAGGGAACTGCAAGTAATTAAATATTCAGACTCCTGTCTATGAAGATGCTCATTAGGAGGATGAACAATGAGACAGTCCTCTGTAGCTATAGTCATCTGTTACACTTTAATTTTCAGGTTTTTGTTATAGTATTCTCCAGGCCATCTGTCCACAGAGGGAGATTTTGACTTACTGAAGCCAATGAGTTTAAAAAAAGACAACATGCTTGATTGTCATCTCTCTCTATTCAGTTCTCTATTACGACTATCAGCATTTATCACGTGCGTGTGTATATATATATATATATATATATCAGTATAGAGAGCACTCACCAGTCTTCAAATAAGATGCAAATAAAAGGCTTTTAATACATCACCAAAGTTTCATGCCAGTAGTCGACGTTTCGAGCCTCGCAGGGCCCTTTGTCAAGACAGACAGGATGGGTCACAGCCCCAGAAGTTATTTCACCATTGGTACATGCAGGCATATGAAACCTGTCAAAGCCAATCAAGACTCATGGCTCACTAAGAAGAATGGGTGCTATAAATGCCTTGGTTGTGCCACCTGTCGGGTACTTATCACTGGCACCTATTTCTGCCATCCACATAGTGGCACCAAGATCTATTTGAGACACCGGTTATACTGTCAGCTGGATCACCTGGTGTACTACTTGATTTGCCCATGTGGCCTCATGTATGTGGGGAAGACTATTCGGACTCTGCGTGAAAGGATCAATCAACATCGATCCTCTATCAGATTGGCCTACTCCACAGGCTCCACTGACAAACCAGTGGCAGCCCACTTTGTTAAAGAGAAACATCAGTTGTCAACTTTGAGATGTATGGCCATTGACTGGATTCCCCCTCCTCCAAGAGGTGGCGATAGGGGGCTGCTGCTTCTAAGAAAGGAGGCCCAGTGGATCCATCGATTGGACACTGTGGCGCCTAAGGGTTTAAATGAGAAAACTCACATGAACATTTTTCTCTGAAATAATCATGTTCTAAGCTCTTGCACGAAGCAATATATAAATTGTGTCCTGACTGTTATATACCCTTAGTGGGATAATATTTTTCTCTAATGTAGTATTTTTTTCAATGAGGTAATGAATTATGTATCCACCACCTGAAGTAAAAGTAAAATTGATATGTGCCAAGACTCTAAAAATAATTTTTAGATGAGGGGAATTCTGATAGGCTGCAGTGTGATTGGTCTCTTGACCTCCGCTTGGCCTGCCCTGATCTCCCTCCTGTTTTTAAATTATATGTTGTGTGTTGTTTGTTTGTGCCTTTAATACTAGTTTGTGCACCTGAGACAGGTAGTCCCTACACCTATTCGCTGGTTCTAGTCTATTTAAAATATGGTATTGCGCTATGAGTAATGGCTGTGCGTTCCAGCTATTGATATGGAACGCATACAGCTGCGCTGCAGCTTAATAGCTGAGTGAGCGGTAACTTAGCAACCTCCAGTAACAAGGAAGTGAAGGTATGATGCTGATGTATGTAGACGGCAGCTGCATATGACGCGCTGTCCGTCTATTGGTTCGAGGAACTTCCTGTAGATGCGTTCCAGCGCAGTGGAACGCACGCTATCTTATTAAGGAGTTATACTGTGATAGAAGTTCTTATATTAGCGGGACTTCTCAAGACAAGTAAGCACTTTATATCTCTGTATGCTTTCGCTAATGTTATAATATTGTAGTGTGATTCTGGATTGGATTTATAAGTATGAAAGCGATATGAGCGATTGGTGATGGTACTTCCTGTCTCAGGGGGATATAAACCCTGCATGTACCAATGGTGAAATAACTTCTGGGGCTGTGACCCATCCTGTCTGTCTTGACAAAGGGCCCTGCGAGGCTCGAAACGTCGACTACTGGCATGAAACTTTGGTGATGTATTAAAAGCCTTTTATTTGCATCTTATTTGAAGACTGGTGAGTGCTCTCTATACTGATATATATTGTGGCTGTACCCCCTCCTGGACTGTAGCCTGAGTGTGGCACCCCAGCAGTTGTTTCATGAGGATTGAGTGTGCCGGTTCCACAAAACTCTATGTATATGGAAATAGTGCAATTTGATAGCCCTGCTTCCTGAACTGTGCACCCATTGGATACAATTTACTGCGCAAGATTGACAAATGGATTATTGAGGATATTTCAAGTTACATTGACTGCGTTGTGACCTATAGATGGGAAAGCGTGACTCCTCCAGAAGTACATTCTTTTCACCTGATTTGTATGATATGCTGCATATTAGCTGTCTTCAATCTAGTGTTTGTTTTTAGTCAGAGTCTCGGCTGTAGCATAAAATTCTGATAGTATCTTTTGTTGGTTATACTGTGAACTCTTTTGTCCTCAAATGGCTACAGGCTTCTTGGGGTTTGATGAGATTGCCCTGAGTGATGCGGAGAATGTGCAAATTAGCTTGACTGACGATGAAATAGACAAGTTTTTATTTACTGAACTTGATTTTGCTCAATTACCATCGGCAACTGCCAATGACCACTTCCACAAGCTACACAGATTAAAAAGAAGGGAAATTGATTTAACCCTCCACGGTCAATTCCTCTCTGAGTATTACCGCAAGAAGCGGATACCTAGAGGCTTTAGAGTACATAACACTCCCACCATCGGTCGACGTAATCCGTCCTTCTGTGTCCGATGGTGTGGAGTGTTAAATAAATGTTCTCTTGACCTGTTGGCTCTGGTGGTTGAAGAAGTGGGCATTGAGCTCAATAAAACTAAAACTGAGATTGCCGATTATGAGAAAGAATTTTTGCACATCTTGAAGGCTGACAAGTCTGAAGACTGGTTGGGACGGATTCAGTCCCAGATTGATAAATATAAAGCAGACTTGATAGCCTTTAAGAGGAAGAAACTTGAGACTGTGGAGGGTGATTATCAGAGGCATACTGTGTATAAATGGTTGACGGGGGAGGGGTCATCCCAACAATACAACCAGAGGGGAGGTTTTAGATCAAGACAACCACGTTATAGGGAACCTGATTCCCAAGTGTCTAACTCCTCGTCTGAAACAGACACTGGTGATAGCCTACCACCCCTGAGGGGTACTTCATATCAACAGCCCAACTCTGCGCCTTTTTTAGACCAAGGCCCCAGACCCGCACGCAGAGACGTGCTAAGCCGTCGTGCCAAAGACCGCATCCGCGGAGGGGCGGGATATCAAGGCGGAGGGCGTCAAAAAAACTACAGGGGGTACAGGAATTAATATTTAATCTGTCAGCAAGGGAACTTACTGACCCTAAAAAAACCCTCCTCTCCAAAGGTCTGAATTTTATACCCACCAATAGATTTGATTCATTTCAGTGGTCAATTGACCATTTTAAAATGGGTAGAAAACTCAGACTTAGAGAGTATTTCGATAACAAAACCACACAGTTGCCATCCACCACTCCTCCAGTACAGAAAAAAGTGTTTAAAAAGCCTAGCACCTATGACCCTGTTAGTACCAATGCCAGCTTAAAAACCTTTCTGAGAGTGATAGACCAGCAATGTAAAGACTCAGCCAATAAAAATAGGATCTCTGATAATCTCTCCCCTGCTGAGAGAATAGCACTTAGAGAATTACAAGATGACACCTCAATAGTGGTACGTAGTGCCGACAAGGGTGGCTCTATAGTGTTACAAAATTTTGTGGATTATGATCTTGAAATTAAAAGACAATTGGCTGATGATAAGACCTATCTAAAATTGTCCGCCAACCCTATGGGGACTATCAAACTTAAGGTTGATGAGATGATTCGGGTAGGAGTGGTACAGGGATGGATTGACGAGGAGACTAAGGAATACTTAACAGTGGAACACCCGGTATGCCCTATAATCTATACGCTGCCGAAGATCCACAAGTCCCTCGTCAATCCTCCCGGGCGTCCTATCATCTCTGCCCGAGGATCTATTTTACAGCCTCTGGCTAAATTGTTAGATCACTATCTTCAACCGCTGGTCCAACTGACTCCAACTTACCTCAAAGACACCTCACAGTTCCTGAGTGAAATCAATGGTCTGGGGGTGTTGGAGCCTGAATGCCTTCTGTGTACTCTAGACGTTAATTCGTTGTATACGATCATTCCACACACAGAAGGCATTGAAGCTGTCAAAGCAGCTATGGTCAAAGGGCCCTATTCAGGACCTCCAACTGAGTATATGTTAAGTTTGTTGGATATGGTGCTTAAATATAATCACTTCCTCTATCAAGATGTTTACTATATGCAGCTGGCGGGGACGGCGATGGGGTCCAATGTGGCCCCCGCCTTCGCCAATCTGTATATGCATGAATATGAGCAGACACACATTTTTCCGCATTTCTCAGGGCAGATCAAATACTTCAAAAGATACATCGATGATGTATTTATGATTTGGGTAGGTGATGAATTATCCTTTTTGAATATGGTCACGTTACTTAACAGTCTGGACACACCAGTACGCTTTACCTCAAGCTCAGATTTGCATGCTATGAACTTTTTGGACATTACGGTCCTCAAGAATGGGGCACTGTTGGGGTACACTTTGTACAAAAAACCAACTGACAGGAATACTCTTCTCTGGGCTACAAGTCATCACCCAGATTCGTTAAAATCCAATCTGCCCATCTCGCAATTCCTACGGGTAATGCGGAACAATTCTGAGAAAAAAACTATGGAGGTTCAGCTTACAGAATGCAAGCAAAGATTTGCAGATAGGGGGTACAGTCTGAAAACTATCAGTAGAAGCCTCACTAAAGCCAGAAAAAAATTCTCTGAGCAGCAGAAAAAGTCTAAAGAGCCGACGGCTAATTCAAGGATAATTTTCAATACACACTGCGATACTAATTTCAATAACACCAAACGTATCATTAAGAAACAGTGGTCCTTGATAACGTCTGATCAAGCCTTTAGAAAAATGGGCACAGCTCCTCCCCTTCTAAGTGTCAACAGGGGTCCCAATTTGAAAGATCATCTATTGAGACCCAATATGAAACCTGTCAAAGCCAATCAAGACTCATGGCTCACTAAGAAGAATGGGTGCTATAAATGCCTTGGTTGTGCCACCTGTCGGGTACTTATCACTGGCACCTATTTCTGCCATCCACATAGTGGCACCAAGATCTATTTGAGACACCGGTTATACTGTCAGCTGGATCACCTGGTGTACTACTTGATTTGCCCATGTGGCCTCATGTATGTGGGGAAGACTATTCGGACTCTGCGTGAAAGGATCAATCAACATCGATCCTCTATCAGATTGGCCTACTCCACAGGCTCCACTGACAAACCAGTGGCAGCCCACTTTGTTAAAGAGAAACATCAGTTGTCAACTTTGAGATGTATGGCCATTGACTGGATTCCCCCTCCTCCAAGAGGTGGCGATAGGGGGCTGCTGCTTCTAAGAAAGGAGGCCCAGTGGATCCATCGATTGGACACTGTGGCGCCTAAGGGTTTAAATGAGAAAACTCACATGAACATTTTTCTCTGAAATAATCATGTTCTAAGCTCTTGCACGAAGCAATATATAAATTGTGTCCTGACTGTTATATACCCTTAGTGGGATAATATTTTTCTCTAATGTAGTATTTTTTTCAATGAGGTAATGAATTATGTATCCACCACCTGAAGTAAAAGTAAAATTGATATGTGCCAAGACTCTAAAAATAATTTTTAGATGAGGGGAATTCTGATAGGCTGCAGTGTGATTGGTCTCTTGACCTCCGCTTGGCCTGCCCTGATCTCCCTCCTGTTTTTAAATTATATGTTGTGTGTTGTTTGTTTGTGCCTTTAATACTAGTTTGTGCACCTGAGACAGGTAGTCCCTACACCTATTCGCTGGTTCTAGTCTATTTAAAATATGGTATTGCGCTATGAGTAATGGCTGTGCGTTCCAGCTATTGATATGGAACGCATACAGCTGCGCTGCAGCTTAATAGCTGAGTGAGCGGTAACTTAGCAACCTCCAGTAACAAGGAAGTGAAGGTATGATGCTGATGTATGTAGACGGCAGCTGCATATGACGCGCTGTCCGTCTATTGGTTCGAGGAACTTCCTGTAGATGCGTTCCAGCGCAGTGGAACGCACGCTATCTTATTAAGGAGTTATACTGTGATAGAAGTTCTTATATTAGCGGGACTTCTCAAGACAAGTAAGCACTTTATATCTCTGTATGCTTTCGCTAATGTTATAATATTGTAGTGTGATTCTGGATTGGATTTATAAGTATGAAAGCGATATGAGCGATTGGTGATGGTACTTCCTGTCTCAGGGGGATATAAACCCTGCATGTACCAATGGTGAAATAACTTCTGGGGCTGTGACCCATCCTGTCTGTCTTGACAAAGGGCCCTGCGAGGCTCGAAACGTCGACTACTGGCATGAAACTTTGGTGATGTATTAAAAGCCTTTTATTTGCATCTTATTTGAAGACTGGTGAGTGCTCTCTATACTGATATATATTGTGGCTGTACCCCCTCCTGGACTGTAGCCTGAGTGTGGCACCCCAGCAGTTGTTTCATGAGGATTGAGTGTGCCGGTTCCACAAAACTCTATATATATATATATATATATATATACACGGGGGCGAATTTAGGGGTCAGGCCGCCCCTAGGCACAACATTTCCCCCCCCCCCCCCCCCCCAATTTAATACAATCATTATTAAGGTATAAGTCTATATATATATATATATATATATATATATATATATATATATATATATATAAAAATATATATATATATAGATTACATACAAAATTGTACTGTAGCCGACCACAAAAAAATGTAAAGCAGTCTGGACTGCTAACTGTATGGGGGGCCTGGACGGAGGGAGGGTGAATTAACTTTATGTGCAGTCTCAGTCAGTCTCTCTCACACTGACTGACTGCAGGGAGGTTAACGCTGCTCAGCCTAGCTGCTTTCCCCGCCGGCGGCAGTGAGCTACAGCAATTTAGCTCAGCTCACCCAGCGGCGAAGCTAGACGCGCAGGGGGGCCGTCGGAGATAGCCGGTGATGTACTCTGCATGGCAGAGCGGGTGGGCAGCGGCGGGTGACGAGTGGCACTGCCCCGACATATGATGAATCATGTCGGCGGCGGCACCACTTGCCGCTGCCCACCTGCTCTGCCATGCTGCTATTTAAAAGAACACCAGCCGCCCTGAGACCCGTGCCTCACGGGCCTAGGCATAAATCCGGCCCTGTATATATATATATATATATATAATCCGGGGTGTATCTACACCTATATCGGTGTAGAATATCCAGCACTCTCCCAAGTATGAATTCCAAACAAGTTGGTAAAATCCAAATAGAAAAAGTTTATTCAATTTGCACACGATGTCACGTAGATAAGTTCACACGTGTTTTGTAGAACATGCCCCGACGTTTCGATCCCACTAGAGGGGATCTTTCTCAAGAGGCCTACAATACACAGTGAAGGTAACTTATCAATAAATATTATCATAGAAACATTTTTCAAAAGAAAAAGATAAATGTACATATAGTCACAATTATGCAAAAGAACAAGAGATATCTTACTTTAGGTTCAATAGTGCAATGAAATCAACGTAGAATCAAGGGGAAAACCCTGGGTAACCGGAGCAGCTGCTACATGATGCTGCCCGGGCCCAGCTATTTATTCACTCTGAAAGTTAATGCAGCACACGGACGCAGCGTCCGCGTGCTGACAGCGCTACTTCCGGGACCGGAAGTTCGGGACCGGAAGTTGACGTGCGGTGACCCGCACTGCTGGAACGCACGGCTACCCGTCGCTGACGGGGGCCGTGTGTGCGCTCTGAGAACAAGTTTCTCAGCAACGATATTAAGGTGGCTCTAGACAATATAGATGGTATGAGGAGCACTATGATTTTGGATATGCGCTGTGGATCTTTATGTCAAAAAAAGGGGGGTATATTGGTGTCCTTAAAGTGGTGGACTAATATAACAGAGTAAAAAGCTGGGGGCGGTATAAAAATAAGAGCCTAGTGTTATCATTCAAACAATGTGAAAATGTTCTCATTAGAGATATAATTATAGACAATTTACTGGCTAATATTTGGTTGAACTGTTGCTGGAGAAATACGTAATTTTTAATAAAGATAATATTAATGTATTTATTGTTTATGTCATTTTTTATTTATTATTTATTTTTTATTTTTATTTTATTTTCTTGGCTTTATTGTTCTAATTACAGAGGGAGAGTCATTAGTATCCCAGTGTACGCTGTGAAAAAATAACAAAAAAACAAAAAAAACATTTTTAGCATATATATACACACACAAAGAACATGTTTCTATATTAAGAAACTATTTGTATATATATATACATTTTTGCATATATCCTCATATATATCTTTTAACTTCTTCTAGCTCAAAAAGACCCAATAAGGGAATTCTTGTGAACCAATCACTACAAGGGTATAATCAAGATGAATAATTAGTTTGTTTTGGAACTATTTATGAGAAAAGGACAGTTATTCTCAAAAAAACTTCCTATGGTACAGTAACCTGTCTATGACAGAAAAAATGGAAAGAGGGATATTTGCAAAAAAAATTTGTGATAAGGGAATTCCTCAGCGTTATACCTAGAGAGGATTTAGTATATACATATAGATCAGAAAAAACAGAAAAAACAGAAAAAACAGAACAACACTGAAAAAAGTCCATAGTATGATGGCATTATTTTAAGAAAATATTGTAAGGATTGTTCTCGTTAAGGCCCCTCGGGGCAAGTGTCCCAAGTTGATGGATCCACTTGCTTTCTCTCTTCTTGAGTAGCAGGCCACGATCCCCTCCGCGGATAGGTGGTGGTATCCAATCTATCAATCGGCAACGGAGTGTAGATACCTGGTGGCCGGCTTGTAAGAAGTGACGGGGTATCGGAAGGTCAGCTTTACCTGTCTCTAAAGCTGTTCTCACTGATTTTCGGTGATTGGCCATGCGTTCACGGAATTTCCTAGATGTCATCCCGACATATGCCAGTCCGCATGGGCAATTTAATAAATATACGACATAGTCCATCTGGCAATGGAGTCGGTGTCTAATCTTTATGGCTTTACCAGAGTGTGGATGAGGGAATGTTGTCCCTGAGATCAGACTGTTACAGGTGGTGCACCCTGTGCAGCGAAAACAGCCTGGTCTTCTGGAATGTAGCCAGGTGGTATTTTGCTCCAAATTCGGAGTGGCCATTGGTCGCATGAGAAGCTCTTTTAGGTTTGGACCTTTCTTATAGGCCATCATTGGGGGTCCAAATCTCTGGAGTTTTAGAGTGTGATCCGTGGCTACAATTGGCCAATGCTTCTTAATGCTCTTTTGGATGTTAGCTGAAGTGTGGTCATACTTGTTCACATAAATCATCCTGGGTGACGCTTTCTGCTGTTCAATTTGTGTTGGAGCAAGTTGTTTTGTTATTATATTATGTCTGGCTTTGCGTAAACATCTTTTCAATGTGGTTTTGGCGTAGCCTCGTTCGATAAATCTATCCGTCATTTCTGCCAGTTGTCTTTCCATTATTATGGGCACAGTGTTATTTCTAATCACCCTCATATACTGCGAAATGGGGAGATTTTCCTTCAAAGTAGGAGGATGCTGACTTTCTACAGAAAGCAAAGTGTTGCGATCTGTCGATTTCCGAAACACACTCGTCTGTAAAGTGCCATTGGAGAGGGTCACAGTGATGTCCAGGAAATTTATTGATTTAGAGTCGATCACATGGGTCAATCTAATTGGGCCATTGATATTATTAAGCTCGAACAACATTTCCTGGAAGATTTCAATTGAACCGGACCAAACGAGGAAGATATCGTCTATAAACCTTTTATAGTATCTGATATACTTCTGATATTTCGCCAGTATGTTCGTCTTTTCGTAGTCACACATATAGAGACCCGCATATGCTGGGGCTAGATTAGAGCCCATAGCGGTGCCAGACACTTGGACGTAGTATTTCCCGTTATACAAAAAGTGATTACAGGTGAGTATAAGCCTTGCTAGATCGACCAGAAAGGCTGTTGGTGGTACACACTTAGGTCTTGTATCAAGATACTTCTGTAGAACCTTAAGGCCTTCTTCATGCGGTATCACCGTATACAGCGAGCTGACATCCATAGTGGCCAGTAACAACTCCCCTGTGAGGTCAACGCATTTCAACTTGTCAATAAAGTCCTCAGTGTCACGGATATATGTATTACTATTGGTGATCAATGGTTGCAAGTGGTGATCTACCAATTTAGCTAATGGTTGGAGTAATGATGCTCTAGCGGAAATGATTGGCCTGCCCGGCGGTTGGTGCAAAGATTTATGGATTTTTGGTAGAGTATAAATAATTGGGCATACTGGGAAATTTACTGTTAAAAAGTCATGATTCTCTTTGGACAGCCAGCCGGCCATGAGTCCTTGTTGCAGGAGAGAGTCAACTTTTCTTTTAAATTCAGGTATGGGATTTTGTTTAACCAATTTGTATGTACTCTCGTCAGAGAGTTGTCGGATGATTTCATTGTGGTAATCTTGCCAGTCTTGGAGAACAACGGCACCGCCTTTGTCGGCCGGTCTGATTACTAAGTTGTTATTTAGTTTCAATTCGTTGAGGGCTTTGCGTTCTTCAAGACTCAGGTTGTAGTATCTTGGTTTTTCTGGGAGTAGTTGAGCTTCTTGTTCAATTAATCTATTGAAGGTTCTGATACTGGGGTTCGTGGAACCTGGGTCAAAAGTTGAAACTGGTCGAAATCTGGATCTCTCTGTTGGCGTATTGGAATCTCCGAATTGTTCTCGTAGGCGTAGTTTACGGCTAAACTTAAATAAATCAAGTTTAGCCGTAAACTACGACTACGAGAACAATTCGGAGATTCCAATACGCCAACAGAGAGATCCAGATTTCGACCAGTTTCAACTTTTGACCCAGGTTCCACGAACCCCAGTATCAGAACCTTCAATAGATTAATTGAACAAGAAGCTCAACTACTCCCAGAAAAACCAAGATACTACAACCTGAGTCTTGAAGAACGCAAAGCCCTCAACGAATTGAAACTAAATAACAACTTAGTAATCAGACCGGCCGACAAAGGCGGTGCCGTTGTTCTCCAAGACTGGCAAGATTACCACAATGAAATCATCCGACAACTCTCTGACGAGAGTACATACAAATTGGTTAAACAAAATCCCATACCTGAATTTAAAAGAAAAGTTGACTCTCTCCTGCAACAAGGACTCATGGCCGGCTGGCTGTCCAAAGAGAATCATGACTTTTTAACAGTAAATTTCCCAGTATGCCCAATTATTTATACTCTACCAAAAATCCATAAATCTTTGCACCAACCGCCGGGCAGGCCAATCATTTCCGCTAGAGCATCATTACTCCAACCATTAGCTAAATTGGTAGATCACCACTTGCAACCATTGATCACCAATAGTAATACATATATCCGTGACACTGAGGACTTTATTGACAAGTTGAAATGCGTTGACCTCACAGGGGAGTTGTTACTGGCCACTATGGATGTCAGCTCGCTGTATACGGTGATACCGCATGAAGAAGGCCTTAAGGTTCTACAGAAGTATCTTGATACAAGACCTAAGTGTGTACCACCAACAGCCTTTCTGGTCGATCTAGCAAGGCTTATACTCACCTGTAATCACTTTTTGTATAACGGGAAATACTACGTCCAAGTGTCTGGCACCGCTATGGGCTCTAATCTAGCCCCAGCATATGCGGGTCTCTATATGTGTGACTACGAAAATACGAACATACTGGCGAAATATCAGAAGTATATCAGATACTATAAAAGGTTTATAGACGATATCTTCCTCGTTTGGTCCGGTTCAATTGAAATCTTCCAGGAAATGTTGTTCGAGCTTAATAATATCAATGGCCCAATTAGATTGACCCATGTGATCGACTCTAAATCAATAAATTTCCTGGACATCACTGTGACCCTCTCCAATGGCACTTTACAGACGAGTGTGTTTCGGAAATCGACAGATCGCAACACTTTGCTTTCTGTAGAAAGTCAGCATCCTCCTACTTTGAAGGAAAATCTCCCCATTTCGCAGTATATGAGGGTGATTAGAAATAACACTGTGCCCATAATAATGGAAAGACAACTGGCAGAAATGACGGATAGATTTATCGAACGAGGCTACGCCAAAACCACATTGAAAAGATGTTTACGCAAAGCCAGACATAATATAATAACAAAACAACTTGCTCCAACACAAATTGAACAGCAGAAAGCGTCACCCAGGATGATTTATGTGAACAAGTATGACCACACTTCAGCTAACATCCAAAAGAGCATTAAGAAGCATTGGCCAATTGTAGCCACGGATCACACTCTAAAACTCCAGAGATTTGGACCCCCAATGATGGCCTATAAGAAAGGTCCAAACCTAAAAGAGCTTCTCATGCGACCAATGGCCACTCCGAATTTGGAGCAAAATACCACCTGGCTACATTCCAGAAGACCAGGCTGTTTTCGCTGCACAGGGTGCACCACCTGTAACAGTCTGATCTCAGGGACAACATTCCCTCATCCACACTCTGGTAAAGCCATAAAGATTAGACACCGACTCCATTGCCAGATGGACTATGTCGTATATTTATTAAATTGCCCATGCGGACTGGCATATGTCGGGATGACATCTAGGAAATTCCGTGAACGCATGGCCAATCACCGAAAATCAGTGAGAACAGCTTTAGAGACAGGTAAAGCTGACCTTCCGATACCCCGTCACTTCTTACAAGCCGGCCACCAGGTATCTACACTCCGTTGCCGATTGATAGATTGGATACCACCACCTATCCGCGGAGGGGATCGTGGCCTGCTACTCAAGAAGAGAGAAAGCAAGTGGATCCATCAACTTGGGACACTTGCCCCGAGGGGCCTTAACGAGAACAATCCTTACAATATTTTCTTAAAATAATGCCATCATACTATGGACTTTTTTCAGTGTTGTTCTGTTTTTTCTGTTTTTTCTGTTTTTTCTGATCTATATGTATATACTAAATCCTCTCTAGGTATAACGCTGAGGAATTCCCTTATCACAAATTTTTTTTGCAAATATCCCTCTTTCCATTTTTTCTGTCATAGACAGGTTACTGTACCATAGGAAGTTTTTTTGAGAATAACTGTCCTTTTCTCATAAATAGTTCCAAAACAAACTAATTATTCATCTTGATTATACCCTTGTAGTGATTGGTTCACAAGAATTCCCTTATTGGGTCTTCTTGAGCTAGAAGAAGTTAAAAGATATATATGAGGATATATGCAAAAATGTATATATATATACAAATAGTTTCTTAATATAGAAACATGTTCTTTGTGTGTGTATATATATGCTAAAAATGTTTTTTTTGTTTTTTTGTTATTTTTTCACAGCGTACACTGGGATACTAATGACTCTCCCTCTGTAATTAGAACAATAAAGCCAAGAAAATAAAATAAAAATAAAAAATAAATAATAAATAAAAAATAAAAAATGACATAAACAATAAATACATTAATATTATCTTTATTAAAAATTACGTATTTCTCCAGCAACAGTTCAACCAAATATTAGCCAGTAAATTGTCTATAATTATATCTCTAATGAGAACATTTTCACATTGTTTGAATGATAACACTAGGCTCTTATTTTTATACCGCCCCCAGCTTTTTACTCTGTTATATTAGTCCACCACTTTAAGGACACCAATATACCCCCCTTTTTTTGACATAAAGATCCACAGCGCATATCCAAAATCATAGTGCTCCTCATACCATCTATATTGTCTAGAGCCACCTTAATATCGTTGCTGAGAAACTTGTTCTCAGAGCGCACACACGGCCCCCGTCAGCGACGGGTAGCCGTGCGTTCCAGCAGTGCGGGTCACCGCACGTCAACTTCCGGTCCCGAACTTCCGGTCCCGGAAGTAGCGCTGTCAGCACGCGGACGCTGCGTCCGTGTGCTGCATTAACTTTCAGAGTGAATAAATAGCTGGGCCCGGGCAGCATCATGTAGCAGCTGCTCTGGTTACCCAGGGTTTTCCTCTTGATTCTACGTTGATTTCATTGCACTATTGAACCTAAAGTAAGATATCTCTTGTTCTTTTGCATAATTGTGACTATATGTACATTTATCTTTTTCTTTTGAAAAATGTTTCTATGATAATATTTATTGATAAGTTACCTTCACTGTGTATTGTAGGCCTCTTGAGAAAGATCCCCTCTAGTGGGATCGAAACGTCGGGGCATGTTCTACAAAACACGTGTGAACTTATCTACGTGACATCGTGTGCAAATTGAATAAACTTTTTCTATTTGGATTTTACCAACTTGTTTGGAATTCATACTTGGGAGAGTGCTGGATATTCTACACCGATATAGGTGTAGATACACCCCGGATTATAATTGGACATACGTTTCACACGCATCTCCTTTATCTGGCACCCCGTGACATCTCAATCGTTAGTGAGAGTGCGGTCTATACCTGGAACTATATATATATATATATATAATTTTCGGAAAAGTCCGCACTCATATATTGCATCACAAGCAAGGGGGGGTGCTCCTACAGATGACTGAACATCAAGGTATATCGGAGGTGAAAAAGGGCACTCACCATTTGTTAAAAGTAATTTTAGTACTTTATTTCATCACAATGAAAAAAGCTGACGTACCATCGACGTGACGTGACGTTTCGGTCTTGTGACAGACCATCATCAGGATTCCATGCAGCTTACAAACAGCAACTGTCAGACATGCAACCTGGCATCCATCCCTGGGGAGGATACACCTGTACTGCCCCACCGGGCCAGCTTAAATACCCATGTGCAGGAAGTGACATCATCTCCCATGCATTTCCATATGTACCCAATCAGTCTCTAAAACATAATATAAATGCTTCACAGAGTTTACCAACCAGCAGGTGTAGGTGACACCCTAAAAACCGCCATTCTAATAGTAGTGAGAACGTAGTAAATCGTGTGTAAATACACTTACCACGCTAACAGCCGCCGGACCGGAAGTGCGTCAGCCCGGAAATGCCTTGCGTTCCAGCTAGACTAGGAAGTAGCCTGGATGCGTTCCACAGCGCTCCGTAAACCCGGAAGTGAGCTGTGTCGCATCTACACGATCAGGGGATACCACAACACAGTCTGTCCATTAACCAGGAAGCAACTTGCGTTCCAACCAGCGTCATGTGCGTCATTCCTTTTTCCCTTTTTCTCATTTTTATGATTAATTTTTACATTGCCTTAGTTCGGATTTTTTTATTTTTGAAGTTGTAGTGGGTGTCTCCAGGTTGTTCCTTTTCTTTATTATATTTTTTTTGTGCTCTTTATGGTTTTTGTCGTTATATTTGTGTTCACTGTGTATATACATTTATGATGAAGTACTATCGGTACCTATGAGAATATTGGATATGATCTATTTAGGTCTTTAAACAGACTGGATATGACTTAATCATTAATTATGGTTTGATTTTTTTTCACCTGTATTGTTTTTTTATATGGGGCACCGATAATTAATTAACATAATTCTAAATCTCTTTCCACTATGAATTTACATTATTTATGGTAAAAAAAAATTTCTTCTTAAAATATAAAAATACAAAAAGTATAAAATCAAAAATTATAAAAACATAAAATCATGCTAAAATAGAATGCTTTGAGCCTCCTGTTATGGTTCGATTAATCAATACCACATCGGTTGGATGTGATATAAAAAAATTTTTTTACTACTATTATTATTATTATTATTATTATTTTGTATTATTATTATTTTTCATGTATGTATTTATTTTTTGTTATGTATGTACTTTTCAAGCCATTGTGAGTGCTGCCCACTGGGCTGGTTTGAATTACCTATCCATACCTATAATCAGTCTCCCGTTTTATTAGTTTTTTTCATTTTTTAATAAGTTGCCAATGGGTGATAAGTGCCAACATACAGTGTCCATAGCATATAAACTGCACACCAAAAGCACATGATATAGTGTGATTGTCCACCTGTCAGTTAGGCAGGTGGAACGCACATGACGCTGGTTGGAACGCAAGTTGCTTCCTGGTTAATGGACAGACTGTGTTGTGGTATCCCCTGATCGTGTAGATGCGACACAGCTCACTTCCGGGTTTACGGAGCGCTGTGGAACGCATCCAGGCTACTTCCTAGTCTAGCTGGAACGCAAGGCATTTCCGGGCTGACGCACTTCCGGTCCGGCGGCTGTTAGCGTGGTAAGTGTATTTACACACGATTTACTACGTTCTCACTACTATTAGAATGGCGGTTTTTAGGGTGTCACCTACACCTGCTGGTTGGTAAACTCTGTGAAGCATTTATATTATGTTTTAGAGACTGATTGGGTACATATGGAAATGCATGGGAGATGATGTCACTTCCTGCACATGGGTATTTAAGCTGGCCCGGTGGGGCAGTACAGGTGTATCCTCCCCAGGGATGGATGCCAGGTTGCATGTCTGACAGTTGCTGTTTGTAAGCTGCATGGAATCCTGATGATGGTCTGTCACAAGACCGAAACGTCACGTCACGTCGATGGTACGTCAGCTTTTTTCATTGTGATGAAATAAAGTACTAAAATTACTTTTAACAAATGGTGAGTGCCCTTTTTCACCTCCGATATATATATATATATATATATATACATACATACATGAGTTAAGGATTTGTATGTGTATATCATTATGTGCTTGTAATAGATGGAATGCTTTTGCATAATGGTTTTGATATTAAGTCAGAAGTTCTTTACAGATCTTTTATTTACATTCCTTACACAACAAGCCAAGCAACCTTTAAGCATGTATTTGATAATGATTTAATTTGCAAGACACATTCTGCACCCATCTACAGACAGGTACACCTACCACTCAGTCATTCCAGTTTGGCTGTAGGTCCAGTGCTGTATAACAGGGGAAAGGCATGGTGGCCATTTTCCCAGTGATTTGTGCATACACAGTAGAGATTTCTCCAGGAACAAAGCCTGTGCACCATGTTTATGGAGATCTGCATTTGCACAGAAGCAAAGCCAGAATCTGCTGCACTGCCAGAGAGGTCGAGGGCCCACATGGATCCTGCACAAGGGCTGTATTCTCTCTTTAACTACCCCGGCAGAGCTCAAAGGAGGGGTTCCAAAGACTCTCTGCTCAAAACATTATATGCTATGTGACTGTGATTGCCCTAAAAATTAGATCACGCTGTGTAGAATAATCACTTACAACAACCTGAATAGGAAGGCTGAAGGGTGGGAAGGCTGCAGTAACACGCTGAAAGGCAGGAAGGCTGAAGTAACACACTGAAAGGCAGGAAGGCTGCACTAACATGTTGTATGTTGGGAAGGCTGCAGTAACACGCTGTAGGGTGGGAAGGCTGCAGTAACACGCTGTAGAGTGGGAAGTCTGCAGTAACACGCTGTAGAGTGGGAAGGTTGCAGTAACACGCTGAAAGGCAGGAAGGCTGCAGTAACACGCTGCATGCGGAAAAGCTGATGTTACAAGCTAAAAGTTGGGAATGCTGTAGTAACACACTTAAAGGCGGGAAGGCTGTGGTAATGCATACCTCCCAACTGTCACGATTTTAGAGGGACAGTCCCGATTTTCGGGTCCTGTCCCGCTGTCCCACCCGCGGCAGGCATTGTCCCGCTGCGGGGGGTGGCAGTTGGGAGACCCCCCAAACTAAACTAGCGTCTATTCTCGTATGAAAATGAGGTCGCGGCTAATTAGCATAAGCCGCACCCTCATTTGCATACGCCCCGCCCCCTTTTCGGACGCTCGGGCGAGTGTCCCTATTTCTTCAGGTTAAAAGTTGGGAGGTATGGTAATGTGCTAAAAGGCGGGAAGGGTGTAGGAAAGGCGGGAAGACAGTAGTAACACACCAAAAGGTGGGAAGACAGTAGTAACACACCAAAGGCGGGAAGACAGTAGTAACACACCAAAAGGCGGGAAGACAGTAGTAACATGCCAAAAGGAGGGAAGACAGTAGTAACACACCAAAAGGTGGGAAGACAGTAGTAACACACCAAAAGGCGGGAAGACAGTAGTAACACACCAAAAGGTGGGAAGACAGTAGTAACTAACACATCAAAAGGTGGGAAGGTGGTAGTAACATGCCAAAAAGCGGGAAGACAGTAGTAACATCCCCAAAGGCAGTAGAAACATGCCAAAATGCAGGAAGGCCGCAGTAACACGCCAAAAGGCGGGAAGGCCACAATGACATACCAAAACGTGGGAAGGCCACAGTAACAGGCCACAATAGGGGAAAGCCACAGTAAGACGCCGAAAGGCGGGAAGGCTGTAGTAACATGCCAAAAGTCGGTGATAACACGCTGAAAAGCAGTAGTAACACCTTGAAAGGCAGAAAGGCTGTAGTAACACTTTGAAAGGCAGGAAGACTCTAGTAACATGCTGAAAGGAGGTAGAAACACGCTGAAAGGCGGGAAGGGTGTAATAACATGCTGAAAGGCGGAGAGGGTGTAGTAACATACTAAAAGGCGGAGAGGGTGTAGTAACATGCTAAAAGGCAGAGAGGGTGTAGTAACATGCTGAAAGGCAGAAGTAACAAGCTGAAAGACGGTAGCAACACGCCAAACAGCTGGAAGGTTGTAGTAACACACCGAAAAGGCGGGCAGGCTGTAGGAACACTATGATAGGCAGACAGACAGTAGGAACACGCTGAAAGGCAGGCAGGCTGTAGGAACACGCAGAAAGGCTGTTATAACACGCTGAAAGGTGGGAAGGCTGTATTGATACATTTAAAGGCATGACTGATACAGTAACACGCTGAAAGGTGGAAAGGCTGTAGTAACACACTGAAAGGCAGGAAGGTTGCAGTAACACGCTGAAAGGTGGAAAGGCTGTAGTAACACGCTGAATGGTGGGAAGGCTGTAGTAACACGTGAAAGGCAGGAAGGCTGTAGTAACACGCTGAAGGACAAGAAGGCTGAAGTAACATGTGAAAGGCAGGAAGACTGTAGTAACACGTGAAAGGCAGGAAGACTGTAGTAACACATGAAAGGCAGGAAGACTGTAGTAACACGTGAAAGGCAGGAAGACTGTACTAACAGGAAGTGCTACACACAGCTTTGATACCAACAAAATAAGACAACAACAGAAAGGGAACCAACCGGAGGGTAACAATTTTTACCAAAACTTTTAACATTTTCCTTTAGTTATTTCCTAAATAATTTCCCCAATATTTTTGCTGGTTCAATAGATCTCAGTTAAACTATTCATGCCCTTACTGTCATATAATCATACGTCAAAAATCTCAACACAACCATCCCATAAGTATAAACCGAATGACTCAATCTCAATCAATGTTTTAAAGTGATCTTGTTCAACTTTAACAAAATTAGGAAACTCTAGGCCTCTGTGTGCCAACTGCGTATGGGAGTGATGGACAGTCCGGCCCCCCTTCCTATTGTATGTAGAGTTTAGACTGTTAAGGGATACTGATACTAAATTAAGGTTCAATACGTTCCACTGATTTTTTAATGATGAACTATTTATGCAGTTTAATAGACATTATGAAGATGTTTTAATTACTAAAAATAACATTATTTAATTTTTCATTTAATAGATCCCTGCCTGCACCTATTTCTATCATAATCCAAAAAATGTGCAAAACAATTAACATACCCTGCCAGTGGCGACCTAAGTAGTGCACCCCAGCTTGTTGCCTTGGGTGGTTCCTCTGCAGGCAGGATATGTGCAGGGATATATTATACTATTACACAAGTGTCTGTTTTCCCATATATGCATTAATTCTAGGGTGGCCAATCCCGGGATCGGGATCGGCGGGATCCCGGGATTTGGCCCCCAAAACGCCGGGATTTCAATCCCGGGATTGGAATTTCCAATCCCGGGATTTCGGGATTAAACTGCGCATGCGCAGTTTAATGCCGGGCAGCGTCTGAGCACTCAGACGCTGCCCGGCTTCTCCCATACCCCGCAGTGCGCAGCGTGACGAGGTCACGCTGCGAGGTCACGCTGCGCAGGGCACAGCCGCACATCCACGGCTGCCCGCCCGCCCAGCGCTCCCGGCCAAACGCCCGATCGCCCACCCACCCAGCGCTGACGCCCGCCCGCCCACCCACCCACCCAGCGCTGACGCCCGCCTACCCACCCAGCGCTGACGCCCGCCCGCTCACCGGCACCCAGCGCTGACGCCGCCCGCTCACCGGCACCCAGCGCTGACGCCCGCCCGCTCACCGGCACCCAGCGCTGACGCCCGCCCGCTCACCGGCACCCAGCGCTCGCCCGCTCACCGGCACCCAGCGCTCCCTGACAACCGCCCACCCACCCAGCGCTCGGGCGCCCATGGTGTATTTTTATTATTAGGGAAGCCAATCCCGGGATCCCGGGAATCCCGGGATTGAGCATTTTTCAATCCCGAATCCCGGGATTGAAAAAATGCCCCGGGATTGGCATCCCTAATTAATTCCTTAGTGTTTATTCTAGCATCCGCCATATTTGAAAACCCATGCAGTTCCTCTTCCCTGCCTGGGGTGTCTCTGTCTATTGTAGTGCTTCTAGCACAGTGTGGTCTGTATATCAGCACTGATATGCAAACCAGACATGTGCTAGAAACACCACAGCAGACAGCGACACCCCAGGCAGGGAAGAGGAACTGCATGGGTTTTCAAATATGGCGGATGCTAGAATGAACACTAATTCCTTGTATGGTTTAATTTACCAGCATGTAACCTTCATAGTGCGCCTAACATGGCTGCCTCATCTGGTATACTTGTGGATAGGATAATACATGGACATGACTGTTTTGTTGGGACCCTACTCTACACTGCAACCACCCCATCTTCTTAGGGTAACCTATTCCACCCAGGGTAATCCTACACAGTGCGCCCAAGATGGCTGCCATACCTGGTACCATCTTAGGGTGGAAAATAATACAACCCATAAAAGTTATTGTCCAAAATGCCTGCACCAATCCTGCATTAGGCTAAGTGCGCTCAAGGTTAGAGCCGGTTTGTGCTGTTCTCTGAAGGGAGTAGTACACACTATTGTAGTAAATGTTCAGTTTCTTGCCAGTTTCTCGCATGAAGTAGCCATGATTTCTAAGAACAAGAATAGACTGTTCAGTTTCACATGAAAGTTCTCTTTTTCTGGTCATTTTGGGCATATAATCTAACACAAAAATATGCTCTGGATACCCAAATAGCACAAAGGAAGGCCAGTTTTATAGCTTCTCTAATGAGCAAACACATTTTCAGCTGTGCTAACATAATTGCACAGGGGTTTTTATGGGTTTTCTAATAATCCATTAAAGAGATTTTCTTTTTGTGCACATTAAATACTGTCTGCTTTTGCATGCAATCCACGAATGTTAGACAGCTTTATTTTTACACTGCAATTTCAGTTTCAGCCCACCCCACCCAAATCTTACTCACTCTGTACATGTTGCATCTGCCCCACCTGCAGTGAAACATGGTTTTGCACAGTGTCTTGTGTTTTTTCTTTACATGAATCAAGCCCTATATTGAGAGGTGCACACAGATTGCATGTGCGGCTATGATTTGATTGCAGTGGATTCTCAGTGGGGTTTTCAACATGCAGTGGAACTACACATCCCAGCATGCCCTGACGCAGTATTGCAATTAGAACATGTTAGATCTGTAGTAGGATGCTGGTATGTGTAGTTCCACAACAGGTGAAAGATTGCTAAATATGGAAGCAGTAAACAACTGCCTTATCAAATGTAGCACACTAAGGGCCAGGTTCCATGCATGTAATCCCATTTATTTGAATTAAATCTGCATGGGTGTACATTCACAAGGCAGCCACTTGAGGGAGCAATTGTATAGGCCACAATCTAGAAGAACGCCTGTCTCACAAATACAGTAGCTGGTTTAGTGACGGTATTACTAATCACTGGGAGGTTTGATAATGCTGTAATCAGGACAAAGGGAGTGCTCCAGTGGTAAGCTTCACCTAGAATATTATCTGCCTTAATAAAATATGCCTCTAACGTGTAGTAAATAAGAGCTGTCCCCACCACTTCAACTTAGAAAAGTGTCACTCTATTTGGTGCCAAAGAACTCAGGGGCAGATTTATCAATGAATCACACGCAGTCAAGTTCTAGCTGTGGAGCTGGATGGAAGCATGTGGCCAGCGTAAGGCCACCTATACACCTAAATCAGTGGTTCCCAAACTTTTTTGAATCATGGCACCCTAGAGCATCAAAATATTTTCAAGGCACCCCTAGGCCAAATGCTTTTTATTGAGAAATTTAGAAAAAAAAAATATTAAATTAAGTGCATTGTGTTTATATGTCACAGTTATTTGGTGAGGGACAGGATTTGCTTTGTTTGTCCACATATATTATGATTGGCAGCCACCAGCACTGGTTTTGCCTGGTACATTGTCCATAAATAATATTTATTTATTTATTTGCAGTTTCTTATGTAGCGCAGCAGATTCCGTTGCGCTTTACAATAGTATGAATTGATCCTGGGCCACCAACCCAAGGCACCCCCGCAAGTGTCCTGAGGCACCCCAGGGTGCCTAGGCACACAGTTTGGGAACCACTGACCGAAATGATTTCTGGCCGATCCACACAGGATGGATTGTGCGACGGTCTTATGCTTAGCTGCGCCTGCCTCCTTTCACTGGAAAGTTCTTCTGCCGCTGCGTCTCCTGCTCAGCGCCACCTGCCTTCTTTTATTAGCACAGAACTGGCAGTCTGGTCTCCTGTTCACCAACAGAAGTGGATCCTCATCAGCGTTAGTAGTGCCGGGTCTCCTGCTACGAGCCTACCACAGCCGCTGAAGGGGGCATGGGCGAGCGGGAATATTTAAAAAAAATAATAATAAAAAGGGTGCAGGGGATATCTGCTGGGGCCCCCCAAGCCCCATAGCAGTTGCATACCCTGCACCTTCTATAGTTACACCACTGCAGGGGCAAATCCAGGAGAAAATGACAGGGGGGCACCATGATAGGAGAGGATTTGGGAGGAGGAGGGGGGTGTTAGTGGTGCCAGTGTGCATGCTAAGAGAGAGGTGAGAGAGAGCGGGATTGGGATTAAAAATAGGCCCTGGCATTTAAAGTACACAGGCACATCTTGGCGAAAAAAGTGAAGGATGTAGTTGTGCGCGCTCCTAAGACGCGCTCCGGAAAAGGAGGTGTGGCCACTCAGAAGGGGTCCTTGAGTGTGGAGCACCACACCAATTAAATTCCAGGGACATTCAGGGACATTCCCGGGTTGGGACCCATTCACACATGCTTTTGAAGCAGGGACAACCGGGGTCGGCCTCTTTCACACTGGACCCGGGATGACCATGCATTTCTATGAGAATATCATTGAAAATGGCCTTTTTTAGGCACACAAAGTTGAGGTAACTAGGGAGAGGGGTAAAGGGAGAGAGGGAGGGAGGGAGGGCCTTTGCAGACGTTGCAGGCTTTCAGCGGTGAAATAGCACTGCTGGGGTCTGTTGTGATACAGAGATTGCACAGTGTCTTCCTGTATGCTGTGTGATTGCCTATGCAGACATTCTTGGCTTTCAGGGGGTTAAACACACTTCTGGGGTCTGTGGTGCCACAGAACATGCACATTGTCTCCCTGCATGCTGTATGCTGCCTCTGGGCTTGTCTGTAAGCGTCCACCACAACAGGGAGTTGCCCTGCTAGCAAATCAGCATTAGCAGAGGCAACATGGGAAGGAGGAACATGTCCCTGCACCTCTCACACCAGCCAGGGTTGAAATGCCGGCAAACTTATCCGGGAATTTAGGCTGGTGTGAAAGGGGTATTACACCAGCCTAGTCCCTGCATTTTCTGGTGTGAGTGGGATAGAAAACCAACCCCCCCCCCGCCCCTTTAACCAGCTATATCTTCAGAACCAACTGACCCATTTATATGAGACCAGTATCATACTGAAGAAATTTTAAGTGGGCTTCGAATGATTTTGGTCCCATGAATCTGTGCCGTTTGGTTCCAGAGAAATCTGCCCTCAAAGAACATGAACAGCCATGAAATTACATTTCAGAACCAAGTCACACATATGGACCAGCCTGGTATCAAATTGAAGGCCAATTTGGGTTTAATGAGATCAACCAAAAGCTTCTGATGCCGGAGGGGGAACTGGCAGCCGTCGGAACCGGGTGGGGGGGGGGGGGGGGGGGCGTAATTAGCGGGTCCCATGTTATCCTATTGGAAAAAACATTCCAGCTTTGCCGGCGATATCTTTGGTTCCTGGGGGGCTGGCAATGCGGGTCCTAAGCTACAAAATTAGCTATGTCTAAATTGACATGGGGGGCATGTGCCCAGGTGCGCCACCCCCCCCCTGAATCCGCCCATGCACCACTGCACCCCCACCCCCCCAGTAAATCACTGAGGCCGTACGCAGTTGGAGTTTGCACATGTGCAGAAATGCGCATGCGCAAACCCCAACCATTGGGGCAGGGACAAATTCGGATGTAATGTGCCCTGAGCTCGGCGACCAGGCCAGATGCCGGATGAACTCTGACTTTTTTTTTTTTAAAGGGGCATGGTTAGGCCTTGAAATTGATTGTCCCTTTAATAAAACGTCCGAGTTCAGCTAGCATGCCGCACACCATTACATCCAGCCCGATATCATACATTACACCTACCTTGTTGATGCCATACCATTAGCTTATGACTAATACGTTTCAGCTTCATGGAATTTCTAGGAGGAGAAAACATTCTGACTACAATGGCTCAGAGAAGCAATGAGTGTCCACTGTGGCCAATTGGTATCACATTGGTCTTCGGCCAAGCCAAAATGGTAGGGTGTTATTCCAGATTAGCCATACTTGTTCTACTGAGTAAGGACAGTAATTGGACTGGTTTATCTATATGCCTAATTACAGTGTGTGCCACTTACACTAATACACATTAATATGCAGAAGTTTATTTGGGTTAATGACTGTTAGTAATAATGTAGGCTATGTACATAGAGAGAGAGGGATGGTGTAGAATGAGTTTACGTTACTGTTGCTCCTTCATGGATAAAGGACCATAATGAAACATATGGGATATTTTGATATGTTTGTAAAAATGGTCACACGGATTATGGATAGGACATCAGCCCTGACCAAAGATAACACAAGGCAATATCCCAATATTATATCAGTCATCATAGGCTGCAGAAAGCAGGGCCCGATAAAGGTCTGAACTGCCAGGAATTCTCATGTGCACATAGAAAAATGCCTTTCCTATGACCGAATCAGAACCTGAGATGTCTGTTTCCAACAAGCTCCGGACAATGCGTGTTTGTCAGAGCTATTGGATTTATGGAAAAATAATCTATTTATATTTTGGCTGGCCGTCCTTTACAGAATCACCAGCGATCACAGCTATGCCTGCACGACACCACACTGGTGTATTTACAATAAAAAATAGGTATTTACTACTTGTCTTAAATTAATACTGGAACACATTTTGTAAGTACCTTACAGCCCACTTCAAATATGCAATCATGGAAGGACATTTTCTTTTTGAAAACACTACTAAGGGGGGGGGGGGGGGATTCCGGTTACCTGTGAGTAACTGCTTCACTGGAGGCTATCCAGCTCCGTTAACAGCCTCTGTATCTCCCAATGCCCGCACTTATCGGTAGTGGTAGTGAGTGGTAGTAGGGCAGTACAGATGGTGTAATGGTTAGCATTACTACCCACAGCGCCGAGGTCATGGGTTCGATACCCACCATGGCTCTAACTATGCGCAGTTTGTATATTCTCCCCGTACTTGCATGGGTTTACTCCGGGTACTCCGGTTTCCTCCCACAATCCAAAAATATACTGGTAGGCTAATTGGCTGTGAACACATTAACCCTAGAATGTCCAAGTGCGTGTACATGTGGTAGGGAATATAGATTGTAAGCTCTGCTGGGGCAGGGACTGAAGTGAATGTTCAAATATTCTCTGTACAGCGCTGCGGAATATGTATGTGCTATATAAGAAACTGTTAATTAATAAATAAATAATTAATCTTTTCAAGCTACAGGCATAATCCCTGAGCTGGCAGATTTATCCCAGCATAGAGATACAGACCAAAGTGTGCTAGAAGAGAGCAGAAAGCGACACCTCAGGCAGGAAAGAGGCGCTGCAGGGGTTGTGACTGGTGCAGGGTTCTAGAATGAACACTATTATCTCTATTCTCTTTTAAATTTTGCTTGCTACTAAATAAACCACCTGCAGACACTTATTCCAAAGCCCATGCATATCCATTTCCTCCATGTGCCTTCTCCACTGGCTATTCCTGGGTATTGTTGGGGTACCAATTGCAGCTTCTACAGGTCCATACACACTGGGCCGCTTTCCCCCTGCCCGGCTCTGTCAGCAGGGGGACGACGGCTTTGCATAGTGCAGCGCTATGCAACGCCATCCACAAAGCCGCTCATCTGCTGGTAATATCAGCAGATGAGTGGCCTTCCCTGTGATGATGTGGGCGCGCGCATCACCACTCACCGCCGGGCTGTACACACTGGGCGGCTTTGAGCTGAAAGCTGCTCAAACTTGCTGCTTTGAGCGGCTTTTAGCTCAAAATCACCCAGTGTGTATGGATGTTAACACTACACCCTCCCTCCCTCCCTTTCTCTCCTGGTTGCTATCCACTGTGTTGCAACCAATCTGGTCACCCAACTAGTAACTCAGAACTGGAAAAAGATAGTTTAAAACCCAAACCTGTGTGTTTTGCGCAGCTTAGTATGGTCATTGGAAAATGATCACATTTACTGATGGTTGGTAACCATGCGTTTAAAAGTTAAAGGCAGGCAATGATTATATCAACGAAAAAGAAATATCTAATAAAGCAAAATCATATAGTAATTGTAATACCTGCTTAGGCTGCTCATTTTCTTCCACTTCCGCCAACTGTGCTTCCAATGACTGAATCAAGTTGTCCTTCTCATCGATCTTTCTAAGCAATACTTTAATTCTGGTGGAATCTGCAGAGGGAGTCTCATGGCTGTGCAGAATCCCCGAGCTCCCACTGTAATGATTCTGTCAACACATATTTATAGGTTTAATTACCTGTCAATAAAACGAAACCATAGGCATGTAATGGTAATAGGAGTATGACTGCGTTTCTGCTGCATGCACACCTGATTTAGTTTGAGCCTTACCATTAATTGTGTCATTAAACTTAGTGGTTCAGAGGAAGGAAAAGGAGAGGCTGTAGTAGCCTATAGCAACCAGTGGTCCATCTGCTTTGATTGGTCTAATGAAAAGTAACCAATGGGCTTATGTATAAGCAAAGGCACAGGCTTACCAGTGCGGCAACAAATATCAGCCTTCATATTTTATACATCTAGTCCTATATAAGTCTGTCCTATAGGAGATTCCCCACCATCTTTGGTAACGGTCCATTTCTCATTCTTCTCCCCACAGTTTTTACTGTGATTTATTGTTCACATTGTCTGTTATTAAATGGCATTACACCATATACAATTATCCTTGTTTTCTGGGACCACCTATGGTATTGGATCATATTCATTTCAGTGAATTGGATTGCCACATGGGAGCTGATCCTCGAGAATTACTGGTATTTTTAGAAAATTACGTAAGGCGGAGAGGAGGACCGTCACCCCCTTAAGAGGGGTGTGTGGTATTTACCATCGCTAACTCCTATCTGCTTTTACACCTAAGTGATCAGAGAAGAGGATCTCCTTTCAATGTATAGGGGCGTACAGCATCAAAGAACTATTCATTTTGGTACTCTTTACCTAGCACGGCGCCCATCGCGGCCATCGCGGGTATTGAATGCGACGCGACCGATGCAATGCCCGCGATTTCCCATAGGGATCAATGTTAATTTTCTCAATTGACCCGATTTTTCTGTTCAATGCCTCAATTGACCCGATTTTTCCATAGGAAACAATGTTAAATGGCCCACAGAGGCCAAATAGGCACCCTAAAGTGTGAAATGGCCCCCACAATTGTTAACGCCACCCCACGATCAACGTGAACCCGAAGTGTGGCGAGCGCAGCGGTACGCGTCCTACGACCTTTTCATACCCCCACTATCCACGTCGGCGTGGAGTTGAGAATAGAATAGTGTGGCGAGCGCAGCGAGCCACCGAGCCCGAAGCGTGGCGAGGGGACGCGGATACCTGTGAAGCCCGCGAAGGGACGCGTTTACCTGTGAAGGTATCCGCGTCCGCTCGCCACACTATTCTATTCTCAACTCCACGCCGACGTGGATAGTGGGGGTATGAAGAGGTCGTAGGACGCGTACTGCCGCCCCTCGCAAACTCGCTGCGCTCGCCACGCTTCGGGTTGACGTTGATCGTGGGGTGGCGTTAACAATTGTGGGGGCCATTTTACACTTCAGGGTGGCTATTTGGCCTCTGTGGGCCATTTAACATTGTTTCCTATGGAAAAATCGGGTCCATTGAGGCATTGAACAGTAAAATCGGGTCAATTGAGAAATTTAACATTGATCCCTATGGTAAATCGCGGGCATCGCGTCGCACCCGATTTTTAGTGCATTCAATGGCCGCGATGCCCGCGATTTTTTTACCTGCGATGCCCACGATCAAAATCGTGGGTGCCGTGCTAGGTAAAGAGTACCTTCATTTTTGTCCTCTCCTCAAAATAATAGCATCCGATGGATCATATTGATTGCGTGCCCAGATACAAAACCATCATCGCGTCAGTGCGAGAGCCCTCTATACATTGGAGAGGTGCCAAATACATATATCTAATCTGCAGAATGCGGCATCTATGGAGGAAAATGCTCAAAGGCTCCCAAACGATCAGTCTAAATACCACAATCTGCAGAGATTGCACTCAGCTGAATAATGGTTCATGAAATTGGTATTGAGAAATAAAATCCCAAACGTAGTGTATGTGGCAAGTTGTATAAAGTCCTTTTCTGAAACTGACAGCTACAATTAAAGTGTGCAGGATTTACATAATGGCCAATCAGATGGGTTGAATGGATATTATAGTTAAGAGTTTAGAGTTGTTTAGGGGTGACATAAAGGATATATAGGTTTATAGTCAGAAATGACTTCCAAACACCAGGCAGACTATTCTGCTGTAAGAACTGGGGTAGAACAAATATGTAATACCCCTTTTCTGCTGAAAACCCGGGTCCAACACGGGTAATTGAACATGGGTCATCAGCTGGAAACCCCATTCACATCGCAGATTGGACCTGGGATAGTGGCGGGGGTTGGAAATGACATCATCTCCAAATGCCGGTGAGCCAGTTCTCCACAGGCTTTTAATATGCCGTCTTACTTAGGTCTAAGCCTGGGCGCTATCTGGGAGGATTCCCGAGTCCCTGGACGCAGGTTATTTTTCTGGGACCCTTATCACTGAGCTCCAAGCCAGGCTGATCAGGCAATAACCCAGGTTACTTTGCAGCAGCAGGAAAGTGGCAGCACGGATGGTGTAATGGTTAGCATTACTGCTTCACAGCACTGAGGTCATGGGTTCAATTCCCACCATGGCTCTAACTGTGCAGAGTTTGTATATTCTCCCCATGCTTGCGTGGGTTTCCTCTGGGTACTCCGGTTTCCTCCCACAATCCAAAAATATACTGGTAGGCTAATTGGCTACCAACAAATGAACCCTAGAATGTCTCTGTGTGTGTACATTTGGTCGGTAATATAGATTGTAAGCTCCACTGGGGCAGGACTGATGTGAGTGTTCAAATATTCTCTGTAAAGAGCTGCGGAATATGTGTGCGCTATATAAGAAACTGGTAATAAATAAATAATAATAGACATCACCTCTCTGCCTGTTTATATCACACATTCTGTTTGTTAGAACCTGCTTACATAAAACAAGTGTGTACCTACAACTGCAGGTGAAAAAGTGCATGCAATAAAGAGAAATACATTTGACTATCACTTTAGGACCAAGTGCTACAAAAAATAGCTTTCAATGCACCAGTATGGTAAAAGAAAAAACATCAAAATCATTCAAAGGAAAGTACAGAAAGACTCCAAATCACTAGCACCCCCAGCGCACCTTTAAAAAATAGAGTCTTTCTATGAAGAGATAGTCTGCTGCGGTACGCAAATCAAGGGGTGGCCCTGGGGAGGTGGTGGAAAATGTACCATTCTTTCAACTCGCCAACCTTCTGGGTGCTGTGAGCCAAAATGCCAGCGCCACCAGCTGTTCGCATACAAACAGCTCAACAACTGAATTGCTCCACAGGGCACCATCTAGTTGTTGCTGCGGGATATATAATTGAATTCCTCCCTTATACTCCTTTCACATCGCAACGTATTACCGGGTACAAGCCGGTCTGACCCGGTAATTAGTGCGATGTGAAAGGGTTTATCGTGTCCCGTAAATGGGTAGCAACACAGCAATACGAACTGGTAGAAAAGCAGCTGGTTGCCATGTTGCTTGTCGGTGTGAATGGAGGAGGCAGCGATTGGAGCAGCACCAGCTCTAAGCGCAGCCTCCTCCCCCACCCCCAATGATGCACTGACTCCCTGCCGCGCCCCCGGAAGATGTAAGCGAACTGGCAATAGTGCTGGTTCGCTGTGGGGATGTGAACATCCCAAAATGCAAGTTCACGCCAGGACTGAACCGTTTCAATGTCCCGGTACGACCCTGCATTTTGCGATGTGAAAGCAGTATTAATGTGCATACACATGGTGAGATTTTGACCATGAGATTTCCCTTGAACTCTCCAGAGCCCAAAAACCACCGATAATGACTATACACACTGCGATTTCGGCTATGTAAGATTTTGACTATAAAAGAACACTAGATTGTACACAATATAGTCAAAATCGACCTGCCTACACAGTCTATTATTTCTCGCAAGCTGTATACACATGGGGCCTAATGTAATAGGGTGAGAGTTTCATAAAGTGAGAGATTTTGGGAGAGTTTCCCCATGTTTTTTAAAGCAGCAATCAATTACACTGCAAACCCAGGTTGATTTTGCCATGTCATTGATTGCTGCTTTAAAAAACATGGGAAAACTCTCCCAAAATCTCTCACTTTCTGAAACTCTCAACCTATTACATTTGGCCCATATGTTTTCTACATATACGGACCATATAGTCCATATCGGAAGATCATATCTGCACTATACACTCACCTCATAGTTTGACTTTATTACAGCAAGAGCATTAATCAGCTGCTTCTGAAAGCTTTTCCTTAGCGTGGATATTTTCTGTAAATACAGAGAGGAATGTGATGTCAGTCTCAAAAAAACATCATATAGGTCATGGAACAATAACTGAATTACCTACTGATGATCACATAGGCATGTACAATATATACTGTACCAGCTGTGCTGATTATGGTTAGGGGACTCCTCAGTAGTTTAGTATGCGACTGAGTATAATTTTCAATGAGGAGTACATTTTCCCATATACCCCAATAGCTTGGAGCAGCACCAGCTGGTTACAATAGTTATGTCCCTAAACAGATAACATAACAGCCTACATTTAACTTCAAGTACCTCAAGGCGGGTATTCAATCCCCGCTGATTTTTCCGACGGGGAAAATAGCGGCGGGCGCCTATTCAGTGCTGTGGATTGTCGAGATCCGGCCATGGCCGTTTTCGCGGACACGCCCCCTTTTCAGGTGGGATTCAATGTCTGGCGAGCGGAACGAAAACGGGTCAGGGTCCCGACTGTTGGGACCCGGAACTGAATACCCCCCCATAGTCTCTGATCAGAATTGGCTGGCAGTTTTAGGCCGGGACAGATTCACATTGAGGTGGAACAGATTACAGCTCCTGGTCTCCACATAAAAGACTAATCATTATGATTATCTGCCCAGCTGGCCACAAATTAGGAGTATTAAAGCTGAATTTCTATTTTCTTTACAAAATCAATAAATTTTTATATTTACATATTAAGGGAGACATTGGGGCTGAAAGTGTAGAAGTTGTACACGCCCACATGGAACTAGCCACACCCAAATTACATTGGCCACACCTGCACAGCACTAATCACAATCACATGCCACTGGCCACACCTACACAGCACTGGTCAAAGATCCTCCTTATCTATCAAGGCCCTTGAGTATTTTTAGCCCCAGAGCCCTGTGGCCCTTAATCTAGCCATGCTTTAGACAATACTTTCCTCAACTGAGTATAAAAGTATACAGTACCTTTTTGTGAACTTCTTCAAGATCCCGTATAGTATCATTCATACGACTGTAAAGTTCCAGTGCGCGAGCTTCAATTCTCTGCTCATAATCCGCTTGCAAGAGATTCTTTTGGAAAACGACATCTTTCTTCAATAGGTCAAAAGACTACAAGAACGGAGCAAATGGAGCAATCATTTCTTGTGTGAAATACAAAGATTGAGCCTATAACTACATCATAGCATTCAACTTCAACCCATTTACATTACCAGACATTTGCATAACATAGTGTTTCCCAACTTTAGTCCACAGGGACCACACTAGACCATATTTAATGCGATCCAGCGGACTGCACCAAAATATCAGGCACATTATCGAGTGTGTATCTGCTGTGTCTATGTTGCATACTACGGCACATCATTAAGGACAAGACATCGCTAGCAAGGCCATGCTGCCGAGTGCAGCATGGCTGCCGTTACGTCGCGGCTGGTATTGTGAGAAAAAAAGGGGTCTCTAAGGGTGGGTTTCAGGGATTTTATTATGTGGGTCTGAGGCATGGAAAACAACATCCCTGCTAAGTGCAAGCAGGACTAAATGGATGGCCCCAGAGGGAAGGGATGAGGAACCTTTGTCCCTCCAGCTGTTGTTGAACTACACATCCCAGCATGCCCTGCAACAGTTTTAGCATAGCCACATAGCAGGGCATGCTGGGATGTGTAGTTCACATAGAGCCAAAGGTTCCCCATCCCTGCCCTAGGGGAACCATTAACAACAGTAATATTTCTATTAACAAGCTAAAACTTTATATACACCGTTTTCATGCCTTTGTGTAATTTAGATTACATTAATAATGATGTCTCATGTAAATTGTGCATTGTATAACATTTCCAGGGAATGATTGGGGGGGGGGGGGGGGCAATATGAGGAAATAGGATGGATCTGTGGCACATTTGTAATTTTTGCTTGTAGTTCTACTTTAAATAACAGTTTGGCCTAACAGTCCCCGGCTTTCTGTCTGCCCGGCTGTCAGTGCGTTATGCATACTGTCCTTCCGGGCGGCGGCTGTCCCTGTTAGGGGGGAGGGAATGTAGGAAATGACAGGGGGAAAGGGAATATCAGAAATGACAGGGGGGATTTGAATTAGTCAGGATTAGGGGACTGCAGCCCTGTGAACACAGCTGGGCAGCCCATGGCTCTCTGCCTGGCTGTCCCCCATTACTGGGAGCATATATTCCCACATGGCAACGACCATGTAACCACCATGTCAACGGGTATGTAATCCCACATGGCAACAAGTATAGAACTCCTGGAAATGATCATGTAATCCCACATGGCAACATACATGTAATCCCACATGACAACGAACATGGAACCCCTGGCAACTAGCATGTAATCCCAGATGGGAACGAACATGTAATCCCACATGGCAACGAACATGGAACCCCTGGCACCGAACATGTACGTAAGCAGCATTTATGTTGCATAATTTGTAATAGGCATTACGGTGTTTGGCATAATAAGTAATGGACATTATGGTGTGTGGCTTAACGTGTAATGGGCATTACGGTGTAAATTTTTGGCGCGCCTTCGGAGCGCAATGTCCCTGTTTGTGGAATTTATTGTGCATTTTGTCTCCGTGTGGCATTATGTGACTTTTGTCTCAATCCGTGTGGAATTATGTGAATTTTGGCTCAATCCGTGTGGCATTATGTGAATTTTGGCTCAATCCGTGTGGCATTATGTGAATTTAGCCTCATTCCGTTTGGCATCATGTGTAAGGGGCAAGTATAAGGGGGTCTACTTTTTGTTGCATAATGTGTAGAAGTGGAATATGGTGTGGTACACTACACTCAAGGACATGCCCCCTTTTGCATGACCACACTCCCATTTCCGCCAAGGTGGGCCTGTGTACTTTAAAGGCCAGGGTCTATGTATAATACCATAACCCCCTCCTTCTGCTCTCCTCCACTCTCTCTCTCTCCGCTGGCGAACAAACCCCCCCCATCCCCTCCCTCCCATGGTGCCCCCCCTGTCATTTTCTCCTAGATCCGCCCCTGGTTGGGGGAGGGGGGGGGGCAGAGGGAACGCTTTCAGCGGCGTGGGGTTTGGGGAGAGGGGGTCTGAGGGACCGCTGGCGGCATGGGAGAGAACGGCATTGTAGCGTATCGCTAGAAGTATCGCTAGTGGGCGGCGGAGGTCATCGTTGGATGCAGAGTTTTTTAAAACAGTGGGCAGCCCAGTGGTTTAAACACTACCCCCACCATCGCTGACCGCCACTGCTGACCCCCGCCACCCGCTAGCACTACTTCTAGCGCTACGCCACCCTCTGCCCGCCCTCTTCCAGCACCTGATCACATGCAACATCGGGTGCTGTAAAGGGGGCACTTTTTGCACAAAACGATGCGATCGGGTTCGATGGACGCATCGAATCCGATAGCATAAGTGTATGGGCAGCATTAGACTCATCGACAGTAATGTACAATGATTAGAATAAAAAATAACCATCTGATAAAACTTTATTTCCCAGTACAGTATTTATCTGTTATATTTAATGGAGCTCTGACCTGAGCTGCTGTTTGCATCACGCCGGTCAGTTCTTTAATCTCCAGCACTTCGCTCACGTCAGTCTGCGTAGCATTATCAGATTCAAAGATGCTGACTCGGAGTTGATTGGAGATTGAACGACTGCAACAAATCAATTGGTATTGCAATACAATGGGAAAAAGAGCTTAGAACTACCCCCTGTGAAACCTCAGAGCATGCAGCACACCACTATTGTAGGAGAACTTCTTCATCAATTCCCAGCTTTCATTTTGTTATTTTAAAAGGAAGTAGTATGTTAGGTTAACAGTTTTAGGGGGCAATTTAATGTGTATGCAGATATTTCCGACAGTCTGGAATGTTCCAACAGTCGGAAAGAGACTGATTATGAATGGGATGCTGGAGATGCAGCATGTCAAAAGTGACCATGTATCCTTAATATATAAGAAGAAGGGATTGCAGCAGGTATCACTGGTAGCTGCTGCAATCCCTCCATTGCTGCCAGCATCTTTATCCCCATATCAGGGATGCGATCTGATTAGCCCCCAGGGCTACAGCAATCTTTTCATTGCAGTAGCCCATTGTAGCCTATGTGAGATGTACAGTAGTTCCAGCAGGGTTCTGCAATGTGATCCTGGGCCCCCAGGTTGCATTGCAAATGTGATCATTGGTAAAGGGGCCACATTGACACAATTCAGGGCTTGTTCTTTTATTGTGGTCTAAACCGTATTTAAAAATTCATGTAAGTCTTGTAACTAAAGAAGGGAAATGGACTAACGGCCCCAATTGACTTAACAGCATATGGAATGGTCGGGAATCTTATGAAAATCTTGTGGAACTCCTGGCCCCCTGGGAAAAGTGGGCAGTTCTCTGGAATCATGCACCTGTTAACCCACCCCCAACTCCATCAGCTAACTCAGTAGAAGTGGACAGGGCGATGACGCGATTCATGCTATTTTACACTATAACAGCCCAGTCCCTACATTGCAATGTGAGTAAAGTTGGCTTTAAAAAATGGGGGAGGGGCAACAATAAAGGCAACTCGTCTACACGCCCCCAAACCACCTCTTTCATGCACTCCTACTGTGTGACCTGGACCATACTGGAGGGAGCAGCCTTAAAATAGGCAAGTATGCAGAACAGCTACATTTGTGTAAGGTGCAGTCAGGGAGATTGGTAGACTCTTCAGGGAGATAGCTGCTACTCTGGGTACTTCGGTCTATTCCCACAATCCAAAAATATACTGGTAGGCTAATTGGTTCCCAACAAAATTAACCTTAGAGTGTATGTGTGTGTATACATGTGGTAGGGAATATAGATTGTAAGCTCCACTGGGGCAGGCACTGATGTGAACGGGCAACAGAATATGCTGCAGAATATGTATGTGCTATATAAGAAACTGTTAATAAATAAATAAATGTGATTTGTGTAGAATAGGATGCAACTCCACAGCCCCATCAATAGTTCACTTTCTTCTTGTATGACTGTGGCAGCTGTTTGAACTGCGATGTGTGCACTCGGCAACGACGTTAGTGAGGGGACTCGGCTAGGGAAGGTGGGGAGTAGACACAGGATGTGTTTTGCTAACATTGGGGCAGATGTATTATAACGGTGCCGCTATAATACCTCCTGTTTTGCTTCATTAAATAGGCGAAGCAGGAATGGTCATCGACAAGATATAATAACATCTTGTCTGCCAAGGCGATTTTCCCTCCTGGATAAGTCTCCTTCCCCCTGGCTGGCTGGACTGGGCAAGAGTGGGATCTCCAAGGCCGGTGCAAGGTTTCTTGGCAAATTGTCAGCGCACCTCCCCCCCCCCCCACTAGTCGGGGGACTACAGATAGGCTGTGGGAGGGGGGATATGGTTAGGCTGCAGGGAGGGTGGGTTTGGCAATTAACAGGGGGGGTTGCAGTCAGGTATGCTGTGGGGCAGGTGGTACGCTTTAGGTGGTGGACACAGGGGTTAAGTTTATGAACTAGCATGAAAGGTTAGGGTCATGCTGTGGGGGGGATGGTTAGGGTTAGGTTGGAACGGCAAAGGAACTATTGGGGCTCTGTACCCCCCCCCCCCAACCTTGAGATACATATACACATTAAAAGTGTGTGTATATATATATATAATATACACACACATATAGATACTTAGAAATATACTTGGACATATAGATATCTCTATCTACAGTATATGTCAAAGTCGGCCGGCAGCACTATATGAATGAACTGGCTCCGGTGCCTGGAAGGAGGGGACTCACCACAGCCGGGAAGTATATGCTTCCTGGAGGGTCTGTGCCGTGGCCGGGCTGCAGGCGGCTTCTCTGCACTTGTGAAAAAACCTGAGCCCAGCACTGACGGGAGGGTAGTCTCACAGCCACCTTGCTGGGCGCCGTGCAGGCTCAGCTCTACTCCTCCTCGGCGCTGGCGGCATCAGCAGGAAGAGCCGGTCAGTGGTATTACCGGCTGCGCCAGTTAGAGGGTATGGGGCGGGGGGGAGGAAGTCTGGAGGAGATGGTTGCTGCAGCCGGCATGTGAGTACCGGCGAATCGTGGGACTCTTCTGGTGCCGGGAGGGAGGATAATCAGAGGGGGGCGGATGTGCGGGAGAGGAAGGGCTGAGCTGTACTACTAATAGTACATACAGTAGCAAAATAAATATTCATCGGCAGCGTGCGGTGTCGCCCTCCAGAGGGCACCGCCCTAGGCAAATGCCTAGAGCTGCCTAATGGTAGCTCCGGCCCTGGGGATCTCACTACTCATTCTAGATCTCCAAAGCGCCTCAGAGCCTGCAGCAGGGACAGCAAGATAGGGCTTCGCCAGCCTGTTGCTGGTGAAGCCGATTGCCGCAGCAGGCGGAACAGTCAGAGCTGCAGACCATTCATACAATCGCCCTGCATATCTGCCTGCTATCATTAGCGCACACCAGCTCATTCATACATGGGGGAGAAGAGGTATCAGTGCACATAACATGCGCTGATGCCCCTTCTCCCCCACACCGACCTTTCATACATAAGCCCCAATATCCTCTATCGTCCTGCATGTACAGATGATGAAGGATGTAGTGGAGGACACTCGGGAGCATTCGTTCTGTCCTGTCAAAATCTGCAAAATCCTTTAAAATGTACCTCGCTTTAATGATAATAGCGGTCATTGACAATATCCTCAGATTAGCATGTACAGAGGACAAAGGACATTGCTAACAACCTGCCGGAGCGCACACCGTTAACGATTTTTAGTGCATACACTCTGGACAATATACACAAAACGGTCATTATGACTGGTCGTTATCGTGCATATCGTTTCAAATATTGTCAAATGTGTGTGCAGCTTAAGTCTAGTGGGCTGCAGAAGGAAATGTTAGTGTATTATCCTCATGGGTCCAGTACCTATAAGTAAAAAACGGACCCGGACAAGACCCCATAACACCGGTCCGGCGGGTGTCTTGTCTGCGGGGATGCCTTTGATAGCTTTCACCAGGGACATGGGGAAGCCGAGATTACAGCCTCCATGTGGTCCGGAGTCCAGACCATTCTGGTTTTGCTACATGCACAGACCATACAGGGAGGCTTTATTCTCTCCCTCCTCCTCTCCCTGGTGACAGCTGTCACAGGCAGCCCCCCCCCCCCCCCCCCCCAGGACAGGGCCCTAGAACACCGGACCGGACATCAAACTCTGCATTCCGGAGTTTGTGGCATCCGGGTCGGCATCCAGGGGTCTTGCCCGGGCCCGTTTTTTACCCATAACAGTACAGTCATCTTCGCCTATGGAGGCTCGCTGCTAGAGGTAACAATGTATAGGGTTAGGTCTAAATTCAAGTGGGCTAAGGGACATTGTGACGTGGCGGAGAGAGGAGCAGCAAGGTTGGAATAAGGGGACCCAAACAGGCGCTTGCCACGCTTCAGCCACGGTGGCTCGCACGCCACCTGGTTACTAAAGGCAACTAGTGGTGGCGTTGATACATACTGAAGGAGCAAGGCCCCCCCCCCCCCCCTGGTCTTGCTCCTCCCCCTGGGCGTAGAAGATTCTTTAGCCCACTACAATTTAGCAACTACACATGTATTGTATAGCAAGGCCAGAGATAGTGCAGACCATATGAATCCTACCCACAGTCACAGAGATATGCTGTATTATGCAGAACATCCTGTAATCACAAAATATGGGGCCCGGGCCGCACCTCTGTTGGATCTCCCGGACATAGGCTTGTACAGCCAGCTCCTCATCTTGGGGACCATCCATCTCCGGGCTCTCCATACCCTCCACGCTACCACCCACCTTCCAACCAACCAAGATTGTCGGCGTCTGCTGCCATGACAACCATCCAGGGCACTTGGGAGGGGGGGGGGGGGTGACACTTCCGGGTTGAACACTCGAATCGGCGACCGGGGCCATTTTTGTATCTGGCAACAAAAATTACACGTAAAAATTCTGTCTAAACGCGCCGTGCATTCTAGCAGGGTCTAGCTAGCTTGTGGCATACGTTGTCTACGGAGGTATGAAGGTCACGCTGGAACTTCTAGTTCCACAACCAGTGGAGTTGCTACGTGATTAGCCAAGGCACGTTTCTGACCCCAGATAGAACAATACGCGGCTTATTCCATTGTGGTGCACCGACTATTATACAATGTTTTTACTTATTTTTTTTTATTTTTTTATACTCGTTCTGAAGTCCGCTCATAAGCAGGCTGTCCACCCTGACTGCGCATGCGCAGCCCAGCCGTCCTTCCCGGCGCATGCGCAGTATGTCTGCTTACACGGCACATGACCGGACGCGATGTAGTTGCTGAATGGGAGACATATTGGACGGACGGGTGCTTGTAGCTCTGTCCTCTATTACAGCTCAGGCAAGTTGTTGCTATAGATCTGTTGTTCTCCGGTATATCTTTTTGATTGTCGCGGGTTGCTGTGTGGAGCGATCCCCGGTGCCCCGCCCGCCATCTTTGCTGTCAGTGGTCCCCTCTCCTGACAGCTCTGCATAGCCTGTGCTGTATGCTAGGGCTTCCTGCTTTGGTGTATATACATCATTAGTACATACAGCCTGTGCAGGGGAGTCCTATTGCTGCAGCCTGTTGCTCAGGGGTCCCGCGGGGGCTGAGCCATTGCTGTGACCAGGGGCTAAAGTGTGGGTGGGACTGAGTTCCACCACCTGATTTAGATCAACCTCCAACTTGGGCCTACACAGTATTCTAACAGAAAAGCATTCTAGTTTTCCAGGAGGGTGAGGAGGGGGGGTTGCTAAAAACCCTACCATTGGCCCTGACTAGTAGGGGGGAGGTGAATGGGTGAAATTAGGTAGCAAAGGGAAATAAGTTCCACCACCTCTCTAGGACCACTTTAGTCCCTGGTTGCTCCTGTCCCTGGTATTGTTTGGTGTGTACCGATGATTGCGCGCTAACATCAGGGTGGTCTTCTGCACTTCAAATGGGATAAACCGACGGAAGACAGCATATGTCATTCGTGCGCACCATCATTCAATGTGTATGGATGGCCTTGATCTGGGTCATCATAAAGTGTACACAGCCTTATGCTAGACTGACATCACTTGCTTTTAATAATTGATGAATATATTAAAATATTAGATTAGCAAAAAATGACATTTTGTGTGTGTTTTGGATATTTTCTGGGAAATTGTATAATTGATGAGTACCCGCTGGTGTGTAACAAATATTTTTCATATTGTCCATACAAGATATTTCATTACAAACAGATAGATTGCACAATTTAAGACTGATGACAAGCTATAATTGGTACAGATTAGCAAGCAAAAACCAATGCTATTTGATACAACTAAATGGTAACAATTGTTGCGGATTGAATTACAACAGTATGAACCATAAGTATTGACAGTTATCGCTGGATGATTCTGCAACTGATACTTCTATGATAAAACGGTAACATTTGTTGGACTTTCTGTGAAAGTATCTGCTATACATTGAAATATAGGTATTACTGCAGGTTTTTTGGAAATCTGCTGTTCCTTGCTTCTTTCTGTCCTAGCAGGGATAAATGTGGAGAAGAAATCTTCTCCTGCACTCTAATTACTAATACCCCTTTTACCACCACCACAAAAAAAACTTTTTTTCCCCCCTCGCGGACCCGGATCAGTGGCGGCGTAAAAGGGGTCAACCCGTGTCCATTTACACGGGACTGCTACCCAGGTCCTGACCAGGGTGGAACACGAACAGGACCTGTGTAGTGGGCCGTGTAAACGGCCCAACCTCCCGACCGCATCGTCCTGTGGTCGGTATGGAGTTTTGGCGGGGTGCACACACAGCCTCTGCTGCTGTACTGTGCAGACAGCGGCGGAGGCAGCGAGGAGGTGAATGGATGCCTGTGTGCGGCATCCATTCACCTCACGGAGGGGGGGGGGGGGGGCTTGTGGTGCACGGAGGCAACTTGGTGGTAAGGTAAAGATGGGTGGTCCGGACGCTGCAGTGTAAATGGTGCAAATCCCAGATCCGACCTGGCTTGGAACTGTGTTCCAAATGCTGGGTCGGATCCAGGATTTTGGTGTAAAAGGTGTATATATGGGGTATGAAGCTGGGTTCGACCAGAGATTTTGGTGTAAAAAGGGGTGTTATGCTGTGTAGTGTTCATTCTAGCACCCGCTATCTTTGAAAACCCATGCAGTTCCTCTTCCTTGCCTGGGGTGTCGCTGTCTGCTGTGGTGTTTCTAGCACATGTCTGGTTTGCATATTAGTGCTGATACACAGACCACACTGTACTGGAAGCACTACAGCAGACAGCGACACCCCAGGCAGGGAAGATGAACTACATGGGTTTTCAAAGATAGCGGGTGCTAGAATGAACACTACTGTGTACACACGGGGAAGATATATTGCTCAGCCATATATTGCTGAGCAATATATTGCTCAGTTTCACCTTTTCATCAGCGACCAGAGATGGTCGCTGATGAAAAATAAACTGCCGGGGGAGCCCGGCAGTGGTAATCAGCTGGTCGCAGGAGCATGTTCCTGCGACCAGCGATCACCACAGGGGCAAAAACCGGAGCGCGCACCCGGCGATATATCGCCGGTGCACACTCTCATTGCGGGCAATATGGTCGCTCAGCGACCATATTTCCCACGATTTTGCACAAAATCGCCCCGTGTTTACCTGTGGCTCTTTTAAAATGTGTCAGTGAGTAATCAGTGCACCTGTGTACCTGCCGTGTGACATTGAAAAAGTGAACTGTGTGGGGTCCTGAGGACTGAGTTTGAGAACCGCTATATTAGGGGGTTATTCAGTACGGGATTCAGACTGTCCGATAGTCGCATGTCGGAAAGTCGCAATATTGGCAAAAACGGACGAGAATTCGACAATCCGCGTCCATTTCTGACAAAACAGATCTGAGTAGTTTTAAAGTTGTATCCGTTTGTTGGAATATGCCTTCAATGCTGTTGGAAACGGCAGCATTGAATAGGCGACGGTCGTATTTCCGCCAGCAGAAATATCATCCTGGACTGATTACCCGCCTTTGTGTTCATTCTATCGCCCTGACCTTTGTAAAATCCGTGCCGTTCCTCCTTCCTCTCTGGGTCTCATTCTTTGCTGTGGTGTTTCCACCACAGACTGTTTGTAGTTCCTCACATAAATTGCCGATATCACTAGAGGGATGGTAAGCTAACCTGGTACAGGGTCACATATGCACTGCAAAACTACACTATTTCCTGTGCAATAAGTGATTGTGATACTTCTAATCAGGAGCATGCTGAGGTGTTAAGGTCCATACACACTGGGCGACTATGCCCAGTGTGTATCGACAGCGATGATGTGTGGGAAAAGCCGCTCAGTGCATACACACTGAGCGGCTTTCCCCCTGCCCGGCGCCGACGAAGGGGGGGGAGGGCGGCGTTGCATAGTGCAGCGCTATGCAAAGTCGTCCTGAAAGCCACTCATCTGCTGGTATAACCAGCAGATGAACGGCTTTCCCAGCGATGTTGCGGGAGCGCGCAGCAGCGCTCATTGCCAGACCATACACACTGGGCGGCTTTGAGCTGAAAGCCGCTCAAACCTGCTGTTTTGAGCGACTTTCAGCTCAGTCGCCCAGTGTGTATGGGCCTTTACCAGTGAAAATGGTTAGGGGAATAATATACACTCTTTAAGCTTGAAACTGTGGCGGAAAAAGATTGCTGTGCATAGTTATTTTTGTGGTCACTATCTGTGTAACCTGATTTGAGTTCTTTCTATGCAGAATATTATATGTGATGCCCAGTTCAGCCATGAAGAAAAAGGTAAGCTTTGGTATACATTTTGTATGTTACTAGCATGAAAGAGCCACTTAAGGCTATGTAAGCAATTAACATAGTGGACATATGATGCATGTAAAATTCTAATGATTGATTTCCACATTGGAGATGATGCATGTTCCAGTAAACCGCAAATATGTTATGTATGTAATATTTGGCCAGTAAGGCATAGCCTAAGCGCATTTCAATAGGGCTTTGTATGTTATGGCCATGGTCTTTATCTAGCATAATGTCCTCAGACCATTTTAACCCCAACAATCCTATTATCAATATTTTAACTAGAGATGTGCAGGTTCTGATTTACTCTGATTTCAAAGCAGGATCTTATTGGCTATCCCAAATCACATGACAGTTGTTGACAGTTGATAGCCAAAAAGATCCTGCTTTGAATTCAGAGTAAATCAGAGCCTGCACATCTCTAATTTTAAAGGTTGCTGTTGACAGTCATCATTATAGTGTTGACCATTGTGGTTGTTGATCTGTTGACTGCATTCCATTGAATACATTTGTAATGCTGATCTGACTTGTATTTGGACCAATCTATACCTTGGTATTTTTATCTTGGTGAGGATATTACATGTACGATTTTAACTTCCAACAGGTGCTGCTGATGGGCAAGAGCGGGTCAGGAAAGACCAGCATGAGATCCATTATCTTCGCAAACTACATCGCACGGGACACTCGGCGCTTGGGGGCCACTAGTAAGAACTGCTTTAGTGAAGATGATAGAAATATGTAATTTTTGAGAATAAGGAAGATCAGTCCCCATGGTAACCATATTCTCTGTACTCCTTTCTCGTGCAGTTGATGTTGAGCATTCTCATGTTCGATTTCTGGGCAATCTGGTATTGAATCTGTGGGATTGTGGTGGGTAAGTATAGTATTAATCAGTGAATAAGAAGAATGTATGCTAATGCAAAGTAGGTAGTAAGGCCTGTCATCCATCGATATTCATGCCCAATACATCGCATTGTTTTGTGGTTTTAAATCGATGATGGAGACGTGATATATTGATAGAATCGATCCAAAAAACATAATGTGGAAAGCAGCGATTTACTAACCGGCTCTCTGTCCATACTGTAAAGGTGCCCATACACTCATAGGCTGTGACCCGTTATCACGCAATTTTGACCCACCGGACCGATAAATTGTGTGGAAAGTGCAATATAGTATGTGTTTTATCTCCAATTCCGATCCACATCGTATCAGATCCAGAGATCGTCACAAATACTTGTCGGATCCCGTAGCCATGACTGGGATTGCATGCAAAACAACTTATGCAGCCCACACACGCGCCGATCCCGGCGGTGCGATGCTGTACGATGGGGTGCGCGCTCCCGTGGCACCTCATCGTACAGTACAAAAAGTATGTGCTGCACATACTTTTTGTACTAGCTTTTTCTAGCACAGCATCGCATCGCATGCACATCGTATGCACAAGGCATACGATGCGATGCTGTGTGTGCTAGTTAAGCCCACAACGCATGCTGGAATCGGTGCGTGTGTGGGCTGCATTATACAAAAGGGTTGTATACGATGTATGGCATGTGATCCTAGCCATCAGGAAGCCGGTGTCTCCCTACCAAAGTATTGCATGCGATACATCGGCATAATGTATGGGTTGCTTTATTTATTGTTGAGTGCACATGTGTGATTTTGCTGTCCCACTTAACCAACAGGTGTGCCAAAAAAAACCATGATATCGATTTTGGAAAACATTAATATTTTTTCAGGCTGCTTTGTGCATTAAATACAAACATGGCAATCCAATATCTATCAAAAAGATGAGTATGGGGCTACAGATTGGCCACCCTCAGTGGACAGCTCCTCACATGATACAAAATTGAAAACTGTGACTTTTATAAAAAAAAAAGGTACTCTTTTACCTAGCACGGCGCCCACGATTTTGCGAGCATTGAATGCACTTAAAATCGGGTGCGACGCGACCGACGCGATGCCCGCGATTTCCCATAGGGAACAATGTTTTAAATGTCTCAATTGACCCGATTTACCTGTTTAATGCCTCAATTGACCCGATTTTTCCATAGGAAACAATGTTAAATGGCCCACAGAGGCCAAATAGCCACCCTGAAGTGTGAAATGGCCCCCACAATTGTTAACGCCACCCCACGATCAACGTCAACCCGAAGCGTGGCGAGCGCAGCGGTACGCGTCCTACGACCTTTTCATACCCCCACTATCCACGTCGGCGTGGAGTTGAGAATAGAATAGTGTGGCGAGCGCAGCGAGCCACCGAGCCCGAAGCGTGGCGAGGGGACGCGGATACATTCACAGGTAAACGCGTCCCCTCGCGGGGCTCACCACGCTTCGGGCTCGCTGCGCTCGCCACACTATTCTATTCTCAACTCCACGCCGACGTGGATAGTGGGGGTATGAAAAGGTCGTAGGACGCATACCGCCGCCCCGCGCGGGCTCGCTGCGCTCGCCACGCTTCGGGTTCACGTTGATCGTGGGGTGGCGTTAACAATTGTGGGGGCCATTTCACACTTCAGGGTGCCTATTTGGCCTCTGTGGGCCATTTAACATTGTTTCCTAATGAAAAATCGGGTCAATTGAGGCATTGAACAGGAAAATCGGGTCAATTGAGACATTTAACATTGTTCCCTATGGGAAATCGCGGGCATCACGTCGGTCACGTCGCACCCGATTTTTTAGTGCATTCAATGGCCGCGATGGGCGCCGTGCTAAGTAAAGAGTACCATAAAAAATATATACCAAGTGCCTCTGTCCAGAACCAGTGTCGGCACTTGATGAAATACTGAGGGGGATGGTAAGGAGGAGTATACCACTAAAAGTTAAGTGCTGACATCATCCCGTTCTAACCCCATGTGCAATGAAGTGTCCCCCAGATTAAGGGAAGATACATTTTTTTATATAGTTATGTTTGGCACTGGATTTACTTTCCTTACATTTGATAGGTTGTTACTGCTGTTACCAGCTGATTTCTACAAAAGAATCCCATACAGGGAAGCTACAGTGGAATTACTGCTAATAAGCTACTGAATTTGAACTTACATACTAGTATAAAATAATGGGAGCTCTTTTAGATTTTCTCTCCCCCTACCCTCAAGCTTTACCCCTAGGGTTCAGGATAGGAAGACCAGATGCGGCCAGTAACCATCTACTTACTGGCATTGGCAGACTGAAGAGTCCCCTAGCCCCATGTTTTAACAGCAGATGCTGGCTCCAAGGTGAGCATTGGCTGAAAACAGAGACCAGAGGGGAGGTTTTGGCAGCAGGTATGGCAGGAAGACACCACTGTATTGCAGCTGTTTGGGGACAGGGAGCCGGGCACGGTGGATGGTAGGGTATGAAATACCGCATGTAGGCTAAAAAAATGTGAATAGTGACCCTGTGGACCTACATGCTGGTGACCCAATGACCGTGTCCCGAAGAAAAGGCTGCCCAATAGTCAGTCCGTTATTCATGAGAAATTGTCTCTGCGTCCAGTTCAGCAGAGATTGACTGTTTTTGTTCTTCAATTCAGTGGCATCAGATTGTCCTAAGAGCTTGGTGCACATAGGTACTAAACATAGCAGAGTCTCCATGAAGGGGCCACCATGGAACAGGAGCGATGTGTTAATGTGACGGGTATTTTTTGTCAAGACTTGGGTTTAATTTCTAGCACATTTTTTGGAAGCGAGGATCTAGAGGTTTTTCTGATACCTTAGTTCAGACTAGGAGGAAACCATGAATGCAGTATGTGCAGACAATTATCTTAAGGTGCCCATACACTAAGGCATGCCATTTGGTAACTTTTCATTGAGCTTGCGCCGATAAATCGCATGTGATTAACATGGTCCTGTGCACATCATTTTGGAGCTTGAGGGTCACACGGGCTGTAGGAGAGCTAGGCAGGCTTGGCTGGGATTGAATGCAAAAGGACCACATAAGATATATTGCATGGGATCCTGTCACACGGTTCAGGAGAGAGTTCAGCCCAGTTCACTTCGTCTAGCTCAGTTGGTGCTTATTGAGCACTGTGGTATGTAGTTTCATGATTCTGCATCCAGTGAATCTGACTTCCGATATAAAGTGTTAGGTACAGATTAGTCAGGACGCACCCTCTCCTACGGGTAGCGTTTGTAAATACCCATGTGTAATGAAGTGTCCCCATGTGAAGGAAATGGGAAAACATTATTATTATTTTTTTTTTTTAGGCACTTGCCGGTTAAATCTTTGATACTGATCATGTTAAGACGCCATTGCTTTGTATTTTGTGGTGTATGTAACGTTACCATTTCTTTGGTTCTAGTCAGGATACATTCATGGAGAATTACTTCACCAGCCAGCGTGACAACATATTCCGCAACGTTGAAGTTCTTATCTACGTCTTTGATGTTGAGAGCAGGGAGCTGGAGAAAGACATGCACTATTACCAGTCCTGTTTGGAGGCCATCCTTCAGAACTCTCCCGATGCCAAGGTGTTCTGTCTGGTTCACAAGATGGACTTAGTGCAAGAAGATCAAAGAGACCTGGTTAGTTGTATTTGGAGACGTGACCACAGTTTATTCTCCAGCTAAAGCTTTTTTCGCCATGTTTTCCAGAAATGTTAATTGGCTGTGCCTTAAACATGATAACCTTTTTATTTATTATTATTATTTTATTTTCGTTTTATAAAGGGCACATGCAATGACAGCGAAGCTACTAGTGCTATATAGTATAAAATAAAGTGCCTGATTCAGAGCTGTTCACTAGTCTGCCAGTATACGCAGCCTAGTGAACCGGTCAGCCCTGCCAAACGCCGCCCGCATCCTCACGCTAGCATGCAAGGGAATGTGTAAGAGAACACGTACCCTTGCCTTCGGCTGAAGGGGAGAGAAAACATTCGATGGTTGCCGACTGACTCGCTGACTTTTATGTCCGCCACTGGTCGCCGGAAAAGGGGGTGGGCGCTGACATCATGTGACATTAGCCTCCCGCCCCCGAGCAGGCATCGCCCTGTTTGCACACACAGGGGGAAGGGCCAGCATTTTCATGGGGACGCCAATAAAATGCCCTGTGCCAGCCTCCTGTCCGCCCCCGCCAAACCACCACTGGGGCGAACATGAATTTGAACCTGACCGAATGGGTCTCCCAAAGATCCCAATAGGGGTCTGTCTGTTTGGGTTTATTTCAAGAACCACTAGATGGATTTTGTTGCGGTTTTTACGGTTCTAGAGCATTTGTCCAGGAAGGTTTAGGTGTATGAAACCTTAATCTATGCCAAAAATGGCCATCCAAGTCTTTTCTTGGCTTACATAGCTTAATCCATTAGACCTCACAACAATGGGCGTTATTTCATAGAGACTGATCCGTATTATCTGGTTTCTCCAGAATAATTGATCTGTTTAATTTTAAAAATGTAAGATTTTTCCAACCTATCTAATTCTATTTCCTCAAAATAATCTTATACGATTTTGGGAAAAAAAAAAAAGCCCATTGTTAGAAATTCGAAATTGCTGCTAAATGCGGGTAGCTGGTTACATTTAAATGACATGGCAGCCGCAAGCTGGATTTTTTTTTTCTTTTTTTTTTGGGGGGGGGGGGGGGGGGGGTGGGGTTTAAAATGGTTCAAAACACTTCAGACATTTTTTTCCCCTGTCCTGGTCAGATCACCCTCTAAATGACCTCTTACCGTGTATTTGATCTTATATCCCACCACCAGAATGAGTCCCTGCTTTACTGAGATTTGCTACGAGAGAAATGGAAGCTTTACAATTGTTATAGCTTAAAGCAGTGTAGATGCCTTCAACCCCCTAAAAATTCACCAGCACTCAATTCTGCTACAGCAAGCATTTTGTGATCAATCAGCAACTTGCTCTGTTACCGGTGTGCCGGGCCGGTCTGAGTATCTCCTGCTGGTCTGTAGTCAGAAACTCGCTCTGGCACTGCTGTGCTTATCTTCTCTCAGTCAGTGATTGAAGGAGTCTGAAATATCTGTTGAATTGTCTGTTATGTTAGACTCCTCCCATCATTTTGTGCCTCCACAATGCTGCCATGTATGCGCTGTCTGCTGACTACACCTGTGATGTGATGACCTTCTGCAGTAACTTGCTGGGGTCCTGCAATTATTTTTATTGTCTGATGGGGTCCCAGAGCAAAATAGTTTGAGGACCCCTGGTTTAGTTTATCCTTCAGCGATCACAGCTTTATCGAAAAGATTATTTAAAGGGTCACAATTATAAACAAATTATGCTGTAAGCTTTTTAAATATTAGGCGCTGTCTCTTTGATGTAACAATAACATTTTATGTGTGGTGTTGGTATTGAATAGCCTCCTCGCTCACCATTTTCTTAAGCACCTAGTCATGATGTCTTCACTGACTTTGAACATTCCTTCTTTTTTTTCTTCTTCAGATCTTTAAGGAGAGAGAGGAGGATTTGAGAAGACTTTCCCGGCCATTAGATTGCGCATGTTTCAGGACTTCTATTTGGGATGAGACCTTATACAAGGTAGAGGATACAAACTTATTGGAAACGAGAGATGAGCGGGCAGTATTAGAATGATCACATTTTCTATATCTTTTGGTGTCTTTTCTTTCTTTTCAGGCCTGGTCCAGTATCGTGTATCAGCTTATACCCAATGTGCAGCAGCTGGAATCCAACCTGCGTAACTTTGCCCAGATCATTGAGGCTGATGAAGTTCTGTTGTTTGAACGGGCGACTTTTTTGGTGAGTTTATTTTACCATTGTGCTTATCTGGCTTTGGTAACGATGTATGACAAATTTGTAACTGTGGAATTTTTTTATTTCCTAGGTCATCTCCCACTACCAGTGCAGGGAACAAAGGGACATTCACAGGTTTGAGAAGATTAGTAATATTATAAAGCAGTTCAAGCTAAGCTGCAGGTGAGAATAAGTAGCATGGGTATCTATATAATAAGTTGAAGTGTGTGAGTGTGCGTGGTGTCTGTCGCATTGCGGACACGCCATGGTACTCAGAGACGCCAAATTTGGCAACAAGATACCTCTGGACCGGATGATGTGCACTTTGAAGCCGTTTTTGGGAAACTTCACTTAGAAATTTAAAAAACAACTAGGTTCAGTTTGCCTTGATTGATGATCTGTAAACAAGATCAACGATCTGGGAAACAGGTGACAAAGGAACACCACATCTATTTTATTTTATTGCTGTCATTGAGTATGAATGCAAACACATTCTAACATTATGGTGGAGGCTTTCAACAATTGGGAATAATTAGGGATATACATATACCACACACACAGTACACCACATACGTACACACAGCACACTACACATACATACATATATATGCATTGAAACCAAATCTGAATCAGGTCTTCTGGGAGTAGGCTTAGTACCTGTCACAATTAAAGTAACCTGGCTGCCCGCATACAGTGGATGAGACCATTGACTTCCGGTGGGGGTCGAGGATGGTCACATACACATGGAGCTCCATAATCCCATCCAAGGAGCTCCCCATCCTCGGCCCCCAGAGAAGCGTGGTGGAGGAGGCAGCAGGAGACAGACGGAGAGGGCGGGTGGACGGTCGGAGGAGGCGAGTGGAGGATGGAGCACGCTAGCTCCGTCCTCCAGTAAGGATGTCTCGGCCGGAGGCTGGCGGGCCTCCCGCACAGAGACCCAGGGAGCACCTTCGGCTGGGGGACCCGCCCCGAAGGAGACCACGAGGTATGCCCTGGCTGGAAGAAGGAAGGACCCCCGGCCGCAACTGAAACACCCGTCAAGGCTGCAGAGACAGCCGGGATTCCCAGCCTGCAGGCCCTGGCCGAGGAGGGCTGCTGGAAACCCCCCCCCCAGGCTGCACAAGCGAACTTAGCAGCACCCCCCCCCCCCCCCCACCCCTGGGAGGACCCCCAAGGGAGGGAGGAAGTAAAGGCGTCTGCAATGGGGAGGCAGTGAACCCTCTGCCCTATAGCCCCCCCTTACTTGTCTACCTATCTGGCTGTAGCAATTCACCAAGTGGTGCCACTGAATGGCTGCCTGGGTGCTGTGCAGCTCAGTAAATATATGTTCCCCATGTCAGTGTCCCTCATCAGGATCCCACCCTGGCTGTTGCAAACCAAATTCCTAGTATACATAAGTATACCTGGCCAATAAAGCTGATTCTGATGTAGCTCACCTCACACACTTACACATTGGACTTACATCAGTAGTAGGGAGTGAGCCTTACATCAGTAGTAGGGAAATTGATGGAAACACTCTTAAAACAAAGAGTTGTAGAATATCTCAAAACCAGCAATTTACAGGATCCAAAACAGCATGGGTTTACTGGGGGAAGATCATGTCAAACAAATCTTATTGACTTTTTTGACTGGGTGACTAAAGTAATAGATCAAGGTGGGGCTGTAGATGTAGCTTATCTTGACTTTAGTAAAGCTTTTGACACTGTCCCACATCGCAGACTGTTAAATAAACTTGAAAGCTTGGGATTGGATTCTAAGATAGTTGAATGGATAAGCTCGTGGTTGCAGGACAGAAAACAGAGAGTTGTAGTAAACGGAGTACAGTCAAAGGAAGGAAAGGTTACAAGTGGAGTACCCCAGGGATCTGTACTTGGACCGGTGCTTTTTAATATCTTTATTGGTGATATTGCAAATGGAATTGAGGGTAAAATGTGCCTTTTTGCAGATGACACAAAGGTATGCAACAGGGTAGACACACCAGGAGGGGTAAAACAAATGATTGAGGATCTAGGCAGATTAGAGAAATGGTCAAGAGAATGGCAACTACAGTTTAATGCCAAAAAATGCAAAATCATGCACTTGGGTCTCAGAAATCCAAAGACTCAATATAGTATAAATGGCACTATAATGGAAACTACTGAGGAAGAGAGGGATCTAGGTGTCACTATTTCAGGGGACTTAAAAGCAGGTAGGCAATGTAACAAAGCAATGAAGAAGGCAAGTCAGATGCTTGGTTGCATAGGGAGAGGTATCAGCAGTAGAAAGAAAGAAGTAATAATGCCACTGTATAGGTCATTGGTACGACCTCACCTAGAGTATTTTGTTCAGTTCTGGAGGCCATATCTCCAGAAGGATATAAATACATTAGAGACTGTACAAAGAAGAGCAACTAAAATGGTGCATGGCCTACATCACAAAACGTACCAGGAAAGACTAAAAGATCTTAATATGTATACTTTAGAGCAGAGAATGGAAAGGGGGGACATGATAGAAACTTTCAAATATATCAAGGGCTTTAACAAGGTACAGGTGGGAGACATTCTTCACAGGAAGAGGAGCAACAGAACACGAGGACATGCACTGAAACTAGAGGGAGGAAGATTCAGGGGAAATGCGAGGAAGAATTTTTTCACAGAAAGAGTAGTAGATAAGTGGAATAGCCTCCCAACAGAGGTGGTAGACGCAAATACAGTAGTACAATTTAAACATGCTTGGGATAAGCATATTGATATCCTTACAAAAAAACAAGGATCAAATATGGTTTGAGGTAACATGTTTAAAAAAAGGGGCAGACTAGATGGGCCAAGTGGTTCTTATCTGCCGTCAAATTCTATGGACAGATACACACAACACAAAACACACACACATAACACACCACATACACTACAACACACACCCAAAATAGGTACAATACACACAGAACACACCACATACACTACAACACACACCCAAAATAGGTACAATACATACAGAACACACACTTAAACATTGCATAGACACACACACACACACACTTAAACATTGCACAGATACAGAAACACACAGAACACACACAGTTAAACATTGCACAGATACACACATATATACGTAGCGCACCTCATACACTTACATATTGGACAGATACCCATACACACACCCAAAAACAGTACATCACACAATCACACACTTAAACATTGCACAGATACACAAACACACAACACACACAAAAACAGTACAACACACACAGAACACACGAAAAATAAATGCATCATAGGTGCTAAATCTCAGGAGTGGATGTGGAATTCATCAACACACACACAAGCTTTTCAGTCAGGTGCGGTGTGTTTCAAACAACAACACCGCACCTGATTTCATTGCGGCCATTAAATATCAATGCAAACACAATCTTGGCCCTTTGGCACAGCATAATATGAAATTTTACAGCAATTTTGGAAATGAAAAAACCCCCAAGGTTTTCCCGGGCAACGCCGGGCGGGTCAGCTAGTCTTTGAATAAACACAGTATAGCAGGATTGAATATAAATTCCTTACATTCTGTAGGGCATTACCTATTTAGCTGCAAAATACAGCCATTTTTCACACCTAGGGCCTTATTCTAGTTCACTCCTTCTGGCAAATTCCTTCTTAGATGGACAAAACCATGTGCACTGCAGGTGGGGCAGATGTAACTTGTGGATAGAGAATTAGATTTGGGTGGGGTTTTACTTCAAAGTGAGATCTATATTGCAGTGTAAAAATAAAGCAGCCAGTATTTACCCTGCACCGAAACAAAATAACTCACCCAAATCTAATTCTCTCTGCACATGTTACATCTGCCCCCCTGCAGTGCACATGGTTTTGTCCATCTAAGAAGGATTTTGCCAGAAGGAGTGAATCAGAATAAGTCCCAAAGTTTTGACCTATCTAATTGCAGAAACCGTATTCACACAAAGATTATTTTCCTCAAAGCCAGTAATTGTAGATGAAAATGAGAAAATCGGCCTCTACCCTTAAAAAAATACAAAATAACACTGGAGAACAGTAAAGAAATGTATTAGAGAGCATAATAAGATTTGGCACTTGTTTAGTTTCGCGGCGGTACTTCCATGCGGATCGAATCGATTTGCACACGATTCAATCTGCAATTCGATCTGCGATGCGATTTTAGCGCACCCCCACTTTCCACGTCAGCCCGAAGCAAGGCGGGTGCAGCGAGCCCACAAGGGGATGCGGTACGCGTCCTCCCGACCTGTTCATACCTCCACTATCCACATCGGCGTGGCGAGCGGACACGGAAAACGAGACCAAAGCGTGGCGAGCGCACACGGATTACTTGACATATATTCCACATCCACTCGCCACGCTTCAGGCTCGTTTTTCGAGGCCCCTTGTGGGGCTCGCTGCACTCGCCACACTTTATAAAATTAAATCCACGCCGACGTGGATAGTGGGGGTGCGGGCTGAAGTTGGTAGTGGGGGTGTGCGCTAAATCGCATCACAGATCGAATCGTATGCAAATTGCATGCGATCTACTGGAAAGTGCCGCCGTGAAACTAAACAAGTACCAAAGATTTTAAGGCATTAAATTGGCTCAAACTGCTGCTGTTTGCATTTTTACAAAAATTTAAAAAGCAAGCTTTTTTTGTGCAAATTAGGGGTACATGAAAATTGGATATTAGCGAACATTTGGGTCATTTTTTTCAAGAACCTGATGGTTGGCACCTTCTTTAATCCTGACGCATCGTGTCCCGGGGGGGCATGAATGATTAGGATTTGGTGGGATGAGTGTGTTCATAGGGACAGCAGAAGGGTCTAGTGAGGAGGTGCGCTGCAAGGGGGAGGGACGAGTGGTGGTTAAAGTCATTCTGCGGGGAAAATGAGCATTTATACCATGGAAGATGAGTAGAGTGGTGATAAGCATGGCTGCAGGGGGTCATCCTGCGCCGGAGAGAAGGTAGCAGGGAGATAGAAGGTAGCCAGAGGGGGCTGACCTGTGAAACGGAGACCACTGATATTCCGGCAAAACAAATTATCCAGCACAGGTCCAGAACCGAGGATGTCGGATTACCCCTTACAAGTCAATCAATCGTTCAGTGCAATAGGTCTGCAGTCTCGTATAAAATTGTTCTTGTCTGCAAATTCTTCCATTTAGCATTTACAATAAAAACTATGCAGCATGCCATTAACATTGTGGACATCTGCATCCAGGCTTAGTAATCTGTGGGCTAGTTCCATATACTTGTTCATTTTCTCTCTGTCTCTCTTTGCCTAACTCATGTCTCTTCTTATTCACAGTAAGTTGGCTGCCTCTTTCCAGAGCATGGAAGTTCGCAATTCTAACTTTGCAGCCTTCATAGATATCTTCACATCCAACACCTATGTTATGGTTGTAATGTCTGACCCATCAATACGTAAGTTCACTTTTTTACAGTTTGTGCCCTCCATGCCCGGAAATCTTCCGGGCTGCGCAGCTGGCCGACCCGGAAGATTTCCGGTATACACCACTTTCCAATACTCTGGAGAACGCCAGCACTGATCGCGGAGACCCGGAATCAGCATAACTGATTACACGCTTAAGCACGCCCCCTGGACTTCTATTGGCCAGGGGGCAGGCTTAGCTGTGTAATGCATTATGCTGATTCCCAATGAGGTGGGTGGGAATCAGCACTAATGCTGGGGATCGACACTTACGATGCACCCGGGACGATTTGAAGGCCCCCCACCCCAGGGGTGTGGGGTTTTTTTAGATTTTCGCCCGCCACTGAAGAGGTTAATTCATTTTTGTTGGAAAGCATCCTGGACCTGTGACTTAATGATAAGGTCCATACGTGATGACCTATTAGCAGTTTCACTGGTTAATCATGTTCTAATCTATCTTCTCTTCAACAGCTTCAGCTGCAACGTTAATAAATATACGTAATGCGAGGAAACACTTTGAGAAGCTGGAGCGAGTGGATGGTCCCAAACACAGTCTCCTTATGCGCTGATTCTTCTTCCAGAGATCATTCATTTCCTTGTAAAGCTTCTATATGGACTAAACATTTCTGGACACTTTTTTTTCCCCAAACCTCGTGTTTTGTGTTAATCTTCAAGTTGGTGTTCACCTCAAATTCACCACCATGCCTCAACGAGTATGACAAAGCATCCGGAAACACTGAGTGGATTTCTGAAGTATAAATACACCGTTGCCAATAGCAACAACTCAAAAGAAAGCTTTGAATAGACAGTGGTTTGATCAAAGTTAACCTGGACAAAATCTAAACCATAAAAGTAAATATCCGGTTGCCCTGGGTTACGGCGCATTTAAAAGAAATGTTGCACATTGTTAGTAAACTCATTCCATTGCTGAAAATGCTGATGTTCACACAGTTGCTGCCTTCTAAGCGATTAGACTGGCACCAGAGTGACTAATATTGACTTTCCAGAGTCATGCCTTAGTAGTGCGATGTGTGCATTGTCTGGCCCCTCGTTGTAGCTGACCAGTCATGTATAATGAAATGGAAATCAAACATTCATTGACCTCTTACCTATACTTTTCTCTGCTTTTTTGTGAGTGCTGGTCCGTTATCTTTTAGATGGGATAAATGGAATTTTGCTCAGGCCATTCTATAAGGAAATTCAGTGTATTTTATGCTTTGGAATAAAAATATTTATGCTTAAGTGTATGTGTTTGACAGGTCATTTGTTAGAGTTTAAGGGGGGTATTCAATCTGAGGGTCACGGCAGTCAAGCTTGCTCGACCGCCGTGACCCAGTCCCGTTCTCGGTCAGCTCGACCGAGAACATGCAGGCGGGATTCAATGTCCTGCCTGCCGGGGACCGAGAAGGGGGGCGTGGCTGCGACTTGCGGCCGGGAAGAGGCAAGCTGCAGCCGGCAGCTCGGCACTTCCCGGCCGTTCTCGGCAGAACGAGTCTGACAGCTAGTGATGTCGGGCTCGTTCTGCCGAAATACCCTGCTCAATGCTGTAGGGGAAGACAGCATTGAATAGAGCCCGGCGACCATCTCCCCCACGGGAGATGCTCACCGGGGATTGAATATCCCCCTAAGCCCCAATAAGTAAGAAAATGATGGCAAATGTAATAAAAAAGTAAATAAATAACAAAATAAAACCTTATGCCAGCTATATTTGTTATAAGCCATATTAACCCCAACCCACCCCCCCCCCCCTCCCCCACCCCTGGTTTATGGTCATTACGTTGATCCATATTATGTTGACATGCATTGGGTTGACTACTGAAGGTCGACATGGCTTAGGTCAACCCATGAAATGGGTTGACTTTCAAAAAGCTATTTTGAAAGGGTCGGAAGAAGACACAAGCATTAGGCCGACAATGGCTAGATCGACAGGCAAAAGGTCGACGTGAGTTTTAATGTTTTTTTTTAGAGCCAACATGTGCCGCCAGGTGGTATTTCTTGCCCTACTATCCACTAGGCAGGCATGTCCAAACTGTGGCCCTCCAGCTGTTGTGAAACTACACATCCCAGCATGCCTTTCCATAGTTTTAGCATTCCCTAATAGCAAAACTGTGGCAAGGCATGATGGGAGTTGTAGTTTCACAACAGATGGAGGGCCATACTTTGGACATGCCTGCACTAGAATAGAATAGTTTATCCAGAAAAAAATGGCTATGATTGGATAGACCGATAATGACCATCTGGCTAAAATGACTATAATAGGTCTTCTCTGTGGACTTCTCTATCTATTCATACACATTCCTTTGAGACACAAAGTTCACAATGTCTTCGATAAGTATCTGCACCAGACAACCGAATAAAGGATCCCTACATGATGCTCTTCTTTCATGCAAATCATATGTGGGGCAGCCATTTATTTTCTTGCGCTGCAGTCATCATATGCATTAGTGACTCTGGAGACCGTATAGAAAGCATTGATAAGACAACGCAGCCAACAGAAGTTTTAATATAACTGGAGTGCGGTTAATGTTTGAAGGAGGAGAAGGCTTTTCAGTTTCTGGACAATTATAGACTTTTTGCGCTTTGAGGCATTGAAAAAGAGCAGGTCTTGGACATGATTCTGTTGTTTTAGGGAGCTGACTCACTCTATGAACTCTTTCTACTACCAGGCATAAGGCTAGGCCCTTGACGGTTTCTGTAAGGTCAATGATTCTGTGGTTGGTTAGGTGATGCCGGTTCTCCGGATCATCAATTTTGTTCCATAAATTGTAATTTTTCTACTGAAGTTTATTGAGATATGTCCTGAAACACTTTTCCCATCCTCTGTTTTATTTCATTAACTCTATGAGAGAGTTGCAGCAATTGTGAAGTAATATCAGATACTGTCTGTGAAGAGGACCCATGTTTGATTTAATGGCTTCAATTACATCATTACATGTGATAAGTTTATTGGAGGAATTACATCTCCATATAGACGAGGAGAGATCCACTTATGCAGCTGCTTTCTTTATTCCAAGGGTCACTGTCTCTGTCTCTGCATTGGGCTCCATGTCAGGGTCAGCCCTGCCACACTGGTATTTATTCCAGTGTCCTCTGCTGATGCAGTGAGGTTTATGTTCCTTGTACTTGTCTTTTATTGTATTCAACTGTAAGTCACTGATTTGCTTATTCTTTTATGTACTCAGTAATTGGGCACTGTGGATCTCTTGTGGCACCATATAAATAAAGTATAATAATAATAATAATAATAATAATAAAATACAAATAGGGACAAACAGAACAATGTGTCATGTTAGCTATAACTTTACTGTGGTTCAGCCGTATGACCGTAATAAAAGCTATATGTACAGGAGAGCAACGGGGCTCTATATTTTCGACCATTAGGACATCAATGCAAAACATGAAATTCTATAGTGAAAATATATAGCTTGGGGGCAGTATAATGACACAGCCATCCAATAGGGTGTGATATTAACCCTTTGAGTGCCAATGTTGCTTTGAGGGACCCTCTATATGTCAGCTAAAAATGCCAGCGTCGCTCACAGCGACTGTTCTTTCAGTATTACACAAATAGAAATACAGCCAAGTCAATCAATTTGAAGTTTAGTTAAATATCGTACCTAAAAAAAAGAACAGTCTCTGTGAGCATTTTTAGTCAATATTTTGAGGATCTCACAGCAACGTTAAAAGAATTAGTGACCTGTCCAGCAGTGCCACTGATGGGAAAAGTGTAATGTGTTAAATCAATATTAATCCACTGAGCCAGGAACACAGAAAAAGTCCAGGGCAAGTCCACTTCCAAGCCTGGTACATATGAAACAAAATAGCCCTTGGCCGGGTATAAGATGCTCTCTACTCAGGACATGAGGTAGTGGGTCCCCAGCCTACTTCAAAGGTCCACCGTTCCATTTGTACTCCAGAATCAAGGCTGTGGCTGTCGCATGGCCACAAGGCCCAAACACCGGTGCTCTCTATGATGCAACTAGAGCCGAGGTAATTAGGTCTCCGTGGGCCTTATTTTGGTTCATTCTTTCTGACAAAATCCTTCTTAGATGGACAAAACCATGTGCACTGCAGGGGGGGCAGATGTAACATGTGCAGAGAGAATTAGATTTGGGTGAGTAATTTTGTTTCTGTGCAGGGAAAATACTGACTGCTTTATTTTTACACTGCAATATAGATCTCACTTTGAAGTAAAACCCCACCCAAATCTAATTCTCTCTGCACAAGTTACATCTGCCCCACCTGCAGTGCACATGGTTTTGTCCATCTCAGAAGGATTTTGTCAGAAAGAATGAACCAAAATAAGGCCCCGTGTTAGGAAACTGTAGAGGGGCTGGAAAGACAGTTAAGGGAGTCCAGGTGCAGGTATAGGAGGAAAGAAAAAAGGGAGAAGAGCAGAAGCTTTGGTGCTTTGTGTTTGTTTTTCTTGGCAGCTAATCCACACCCAAAGCTTCTCATTCTTAACATGATTGCTCTCTTATTCTTCCACTGGGCTAGGGATAGCAATCGATGATTACAAGCTCTCATTGGTTAATCCCCAATGACAAATAGTTTTGCCATCGATGACAGAGATGACAAGAGCCCCCGACAGTTAGTTTTTTTTTCTGCTTAATGCCAGGCATGGAGCCTTGCTATGCTCCCTGATAGACCCATGAAGCCTCACCCCAGGCACTGATTGACTGACAGCTTAGTAAGCAATAGAGCAGTGATGACGTCAGTCGGTAAAACTATCAATGCTTTCCCTGTGTATGGTTTTATAGAGGTGAAGATTGGTTTAGCAGGGAAGGCGGACTAGTTTCTGCTAGGCCAGTCACATGCCCCTTTCACCAGGCTGACAGACACTGCCTGCTATACAAATACTGTATCCCTGCCATGGTCTGTGGAACGCTAACTGGAAGTTCCCTGGAAGCAGCTCCATGTCAGTCACCTCCATCACCTTCATGTACCAAGTGATGTCCCCTTCCTCAGCATTGGCTGTGATATAGGGGCTCGCCACGCTGCGGGCACGGTGGCTCGATGCGCTCTCGGCTGTCTGTGTTTTGACAGGCGGGATCCCAACTGCCGGGACCCTGTCCGGCACCCCTCAGCATCTGCCTCTCTATCCTGTCTGTGTGGGAACATCCACTGGAGCAGCTGGAGTAGAGGTAAGCTGCTGCGATGGTGGGACATGGCAGTAGGACACACAGCTGTAACGAGACACAGCTGGAGATTCCAGTCACACTCACTCCAGCTGTCCATCTTGAATGTTGAGGCTGCTGTCATCTATGGAGGGAAGCTAGAAGATTCTTGTTTAACATATTCCTGTTGAGTCCCTTTCACTCCCATTCTGCCTGCTTCTTCCAATCACTACTTCCATCCATCCCCCCTGCTCTGCACTACTACTACTCCTATCCTGGCCTCCTGCTATGCACCTCTATTCCCATCCTGTCCTCCTGGTCCTCACAACTACAACTCTTATCGTACCTTCCTGCTCCATACTACTACTCCTATCCTGTCCCTCTGCTGTGCTACTACTTATATCCTGCCCCCTGCTACACACTACTTCTCCCAGCCACCTTTCCCCTGCTCCACTCTAATACTACGATGTCCCCATCACTCACTTTTCCTCCTCCTATCCTGTCCCCCTAATCTGCACAGCTCCTTCTATCCAGTCCCCCTGCTCTGCACTACTCCTCCTGCTATCCTGTTCCCCCAACTATGCACTAATATGCCTCCTATCCTATCCCTTGCTATACACTACTACTACTCCTATTGTGCCCCCTGCTCCACACTACAACTATCCTGACACACTACTGTGTACTACTACTCGTATCCTGTCCCTCTGCTCCACACTAATATTTGGTCTATCCTGTCTCCCTTTTCCTCCTACTTCTCCTATCCTGTCCCCCTTGTAAGCACCTCTTCTACTATCGAAAAATACTACCAACTCTATTCTCCAATCGTGTCCCCATGCTTCATACTCCTCCTATCCTGTTCCCATGCTCCACACTATTACTGCTACCAGCCTGCTCCCTGCTCTGCATTATTACTACTTCCACCCTGTTCCGTGCTTTCCTCTACGTCTATCCTGTGCCCCTGATCTGCATTACTACTACTCCCAGTCTCCCCCTGCTCTGCACTTCTACTACTTACATCCTTCCCCCATGTTCTACACTACTATTACTATTCACATCCTGCCCCTAGTGGTGGTGGAGTGTATGGAGCTCATGCTGCAGGCCATGCAGTGCAGTACTTACCATAACCAGCACTGCTGCCTTCGGAATATACCCATATATAATGTCACCCCAAAACCTTTCTAGACATACAGGACACACTCCCATCCGAGGCTAGGGACATACCCACACACACACACACAAACACACTTCCAGGTTGCTGGTACATACAGTATACTGCCTGCTTTATGTACTCTATATTGTGCTTTGCTGTTGGTAACATGCTTGTAACTATTATTATGTCTATACGTCAGAGCTACATCTTTCTATCAAGACGCAGCTTACATTTTTCTTATGAATGAAGTTTGTGATCCCTAAATAGAAAGTTTACCAGTCATGAAATGTAATACTGGCCTGAAAGGCATACCACAAGTTCCATCAGGACTAGCGTCTGCCGGGAATGATCACGAAACTCATTAGTCATTTCAAGGGTACAACAGTGACGTCCACACATAGCTGGATGGACATGTCATTAGTGTCTGAAGTCTCAAATCTATATTTAGGTGATCTAAGATCATTGATGGCACCGTAGTATGCAGATAAAAGAAAGAACCTTATCTAGTATTTATAATCGTTTAATACATACTTCACAGCAAAACACCAATTAAATTAATATAATCATTAATAGAAGAAAGATTTGATTCAATGGTATATGAAACAGCTAAATTGTGCTAATGCCGCAGGAGGCGTCAAAAGAAAAAAAGTGCTTTTTCTCGGCATTGCAGAATGCAGCATTGGATCACCATTGCTACCATCGGTTGAAATGGTCTGGTGGCCATACACCTACAGATTTATCTTCAGATCTGACTGGTTCGAACAAAAACATGGTTTTGGATGAGAGCAAATGACAGTTGACCATTTACTTGGAAATGTTGGAAAACTGCCACTCACAAATTACCAGATTTTTGTTACAACAAGCCAGATCTGAAGATAAATCTGTAGGTGTATGGGCAACTTAAGTTTACTCAGAATGGGTGACGTGATAACTATACGGGGGCAAGAAAATATAAATTGTACGATGCAAGACCATGACTTCGGCATGCTTTCAAAAAAGGGACAAAGGAGACCCCCTTTTTGAAAAACTGTATCAATGGCCACTCCAAATTTTGTACCTGAATCACTTTACAACAGACGATTCAAAAACCCAGAATTTGGGTCTGTGTATGAGTACAAGGTCAATGGATGGAAGCAGTTCTTCTAAACGTAGGCTTATTTTTAGAGTTTGGCAAAAACAAGGAAATACAGATTACAAGTGCTCCAAAGAAGGAAGCAAATAACAATATACAAGTTGGTACTAAACCTGTAAAGTACATACAAAAAGAAACAGTGTGTCTCATAAAATGTCTCTGAACTTTATACGAGGTCAGTCAGATCTCCATATGTTGAGGTCCTCAGATGTGTTCATATGGTATAATAGGGAAAAAACATGTTTTATATAGCGAAAAAAATAGGGTAAACTATTATACAATGAAATATTTAAAAGGATAGTGAAAAACCGCTCTGAGAAACCGTCTAAGGGTGTATGCAGGGGTAAGAAAGATGACAGATAAATAGATTCACACACGTGATTCACCAATGTGGAAGCAATATTAATGCTTACATAAGCTTACATGAGAAAGATAGTCGTGAAGCTCATAAAGGTATCTTTGAACTAACCTACATATATATATATATATATAAAAGGCAAAAGCATAAGAGATTGGCTTGTCCACAGTGACATTAGTGAACATATGTCATATGACCGAAGAGTCAGAAAAAGAGAACCTGGCTGTTACAAGTGTGTTGGCTGCACAACTTGTCAGCACATGATAGCCACCAAATGCTTTTACCACCCACATTCGGGTAAAAAATACATGATTCGACATGCTGTGACTTGTAGCACCCCCTATGTGGTATACATGGTTAAATGCCCATGTGGCTTATGCTACATAGGCAAGACCATCCGCCCCTTTAAGGAGCGGATGGCCATGCACCGCACTACAATTAGAGCTGCTTTAGGGGGCAAACCATCAGACCAGCCTTTAGCGAGGCATTTTTTTTAAATGAAGCACAGTCTAGCTAACTTTAAACACACTATAATCGATCATGTACCCGAGGACAAAAGACGAGGAGACCACCATAAAACTCTCCTACGTCTAGAGTCCAAATGGATATTTTTGTTGGAGAAAGTTAAACCTAAAGGTTTAAATGATCAGCTAAATATGAATATATTTGCTAATTGAAATTAGTGTCATTTTTTGATTGCATGTACTATAATATTGCTGCTTAATTTAGCAAGACCCAGATACCTGTTCACTATATAGATCGTTCCTTTTCTTGTAAATTTGTATGTATTGTAAATGTATCTGCATGTGTGTATGTCTTTTTTATGTGACGATTTGCTTCACTATTGTATGCGTTAAGTACCTATTCTAATGGCTAATGTGTTTTCTTTTTGTAGTCTCTCACAACATGATCCGAGCCTGCATAGGTGAAAGATCAGCTGTTTGAGCTATGTCCCGCGTCACCATGGTAACGGCAACGCTGTGTACCGGGGAGGAGAGGTGAGGTGACTCCCGGAACTTCCTGTGGACGCACACGCTGCGCACCGGGTTGGCGGGGAACGTGCTGGTATGTACTCATGTATTTAAAGTGAGCAATAAGTTGTACTTATTTGTATGTGCTGCCTGACGAAGGGCTGAAATAAAGAGCCCGAAAGCTTGCAAACTAAACCTGTGTGGTTTACTTGATGTCCTGTTGATTAATCCGTGGGTGCTCGCAGTTTGGAGTGAGTCTATATATATATATATATATATATATAAAACAGTGTGGGTAGGTGCGGCACTCCCAACAGTAATAAAGTACACAAGTTTCGTGTACTTTATTACTGTTGGGAGTGCCGCACCTACCCACACTGTTGTCTATTTCTACTGGTGAAGGCACCCAACGACTATCTGCCTAGCGTCGGAGCTGTGGAAGTGCCGGTCTTCTGTCCAATCTATATATATATATATATATATATATATATATATATATATATATATATATATATATACAGGGGGGGATGGCGGCACTCGGAAATAAATGGAGACCACGCTTGGTTTAAACCAAGCGTGGTCTCCATTTATTTCCGAGTGCCGCCATCCCCCCTCTTTATTTGGCAGTCAGCCAAGGCTCAGCCAGGAGGGCACCGGAGGATACAAGTATTTATTACATCTACCACAATCTATCTGTCGGAGTGCCTCCTCACGAGTCTCTCTCTATATATATATATATGTGTGTGTGTAAGATTGGATGATTGAAGATTGGATGATTGAGGATTGGATGATTGGAGATTGAATGATTGAGGATTGGATGATTGGAGATTGCATGGTTGCAGTTTAGATGATTGGAGATTGGATGGTTGCAGATTACCCAACAGGGTATGAGGATGAGCTGATGAATTTCCAGAAGGAAAGGCAACTGAAGTGTGTGGCTCACCGGAGACAGCAACCATGGAATCAGAGGCCAGCAGGGACAACCAGCTGGCGAGCACAGTGCATAGGCACTAGGATGTCCAGGAACTTCCCCTTGCTTGCAGGCTAAGGAAACAAGTTGTACTGACACAGATGGGCCTAGGCAGCTCCCTATACCAAGGGAAGAACTGCCATAGGCCAACTGGTCCAAATGGGAGGAGAAGCCCTGACCTGGCCAATACTGCTTATGCCCTCAAGATGGCCGCACCGCACTCGGTGCCAGCCTCCTGACAGCCAGACTGCCGCTCCTCTGTTTGAATCCCTGCGGGCCGCTCATAGCTGCACAACACCATCACTGCCCATCCGACCAGGACCCCAGCGGACACACGCCAGCCATCGGCTGGGACAGACGGGTGAGTACTGTACCCGACGTGCTAAGCCGCGGCAGCGCGTGACACATACATTGCCACCCCTCGCCACACCCCCACCCTGATTCTGGCTCATATGTGGCTAGCATCCTGGTACAGTGACGGAGGCCCCTTGTGATACCTGTGGTGTAGGGGGGGGGGGGTCTTCGTCACCTCCTGGGCTCTGCGGCGGTACCCTGCGTCTCCTCCTCCCCCCTGCAGCCGGAAGGACATCCTTGCCTGTGACATGCTGCTGGGGAAGGAGGTGCAGCACGGAGGGGGGTAGGAGTCTGTGGCGGATGGCGGGAAGTGGGCGGCGATAGAAGCCCATAGGCTTCTGTAGGTTATTGCCACCTTTGGGTGACCTGCGATGACGCGGTGGCCATGTATTAGTGCATTTGAAAATGCGGTAAACCGGGGGTTTTACCGCATTTTCGTCCTAGTACATCCCGCCCACAGAGAGAGAACGCCATGCAGGTAACAGGAGTGCTTGGAATCAGCTGGAGCTAAACAGGTTAATACCAGCAATACTGGTAAGAGCCAGACTGTGCATCTGGATGTAATTAAAATCTATGCAAGGTAGTGTTCCTTACAAGAGCAACAGCACAGATAGCAGCTAGGCTGCAGACATCATTGAACTGGCAACTTCCCAGATCTCAACCCAGTATACTTATAGCAGCCAGTGTGTGGTGATTGGTTGAGCAATTAGCAGGACAGGAGGACACTCAGGATTGGCTGTGAACAAACAGGTGACTGGAATGGACATGGCTGCTCCCATGTCCAAGGAAGGAGAGAAACAGTGTTTGTACAGCACATGGTTGTGGCCTATGATCTTGTAGAAAGTTAAGGCCCATACTGCTGAACGTAGCTCACTTTTCAGTTACTTTCCGCTCAAAATCCCCCAGTGTTTGGATCTAATCACAATCCCCTCAGAATTTCACTGATAGGAAGCCTCCGTTTGTGGGTGGTAATCATCTGTTTCCCGGGAGGGTCAGGAAAAACGCCGGTGTGCACAAGCATTTCAGAAGGGTCAGAGCTTCTCACAATTGCACTGATTGGGAAATTCATTCAATGGTGAGTGAAAAGTGTATGGATGTGCAGGTGAATATCAATCCATTTGCAAGTCACTCGCACAATTGCATGAGTTGGGTTTTCACTCTGTCTCGGTGGCGGCTCTGTCATTTGCAATATTGCAGGTGAGCAATCAGGTCTGAATTATGTTCTATAGCCTTTTACCTAGGGTGATTTAAAGCTAATCAGAAAGTAACCATTATTACACAATAGGAGGCTGTTGCATTGCCCCCACTCCATATCTGGGGTCGATCCTATTAACCCCAAAGGGTGCGAATTGCAATCCGGGTGCCATTTTCACACTGAAACTGGCACCCGAATTAACCCTAACTTGCACTCTTCGCAGGGCCGAATTAGCTGAAAATTGCTTGCACCCCTATGGAAGTGCGAGCACTTTTTAGCAAATTTGGCCCACCATAAAGTGCACCCGGTGTCGTGAGGATTTGCAAGAAGGAATGCCCTCGGCTTGCAGTTGTATTTCATTGGCGCAGGATAGAAAAGGGGTGTGTTGTTAACAGGCTTAGTGAGGGATGCAAGGATTTCCTGTCTCTTTTAGTGGCAGCTCCTTTGGAGAAAGTGGAGAGGCATGGCAACAGTTTTCGTTTGAGGGCATCACCGTTCCAGGCTGGCAACTTTTAGCCTAGGGGCAAGTCCAGAGCACTGGCCCATAGCCCCCCCCCAACTTTCTGGAAGACGGAATGCTTGTGCGCACTGAAAAATTTAGCGTGTGGCCTCTCATAAGGGGGCGTGGCCTGTACCATGATTGTATTGTGTACCTGCAGATTGCACATTGTGATGCTAATTCAGGGTTGCCGACCTTCTTATTCTCCTCTCCGGGAGTTTCAGTAGCCGCTCAGGGGGCGGGGCTTAAGCGTGACATCACTAAGCCCTGCCCCCATGCTGGTAAACCAGCGAATTCAGGGATCTCAGTGGAGGGGCGGGGCTAAAATGACGCGATTGTGTCATTTAAGCTCCGCCCCCTCCTCTGAGACCCGAGGATTGCGGCATTTTAATGCCGCGATCCGGGGGACAGCGGGGGTCCCCCCTGAATCCGGGAGGGTTGCCCACCCTTCCGGGTGGCCGGGAGGGGGACCCGATTTTCGGGAGACTCCCGGAAATTCCGGAAGGGTCGGCAACCCTGTGCTAATTAAACATTATGCCGCACACCTTGATGCCCATTACACCCCATACTGTGATGGCAATTACCCAACGTTCCCCACACCGTAATGCCCATTACACCCCATACCATGATGCCCATTACACCGCACAATGTGATGTCCACAGTGCCAGATATTCCGCCACAGTGCCAAATACACATATGCCCCCACAGTGCCAGATATTTTCCCACAGTGCCAAATACACATATGCCCCCACAGTGCCAGATATTTTCCCACAGTGCCAGATACACATATGCCCCCACAGTGCCAGATAGTGATCCAGCGTGGCCCGCAGCCAGTGACTGGGTAAGCGGCCCGGGGGGCACATGGCACCTTGCCCCCCGGCCCAGCCCGCCCACGGGCCCTCACACCACTTTATTTGAGCTGTTGTCTCAAGTTGAGATGAGTAGGGCAGTTGGCCTCTTTTGAATCAGTTGTAATCCATGTAAGGTTGGAGTGATGATTCCTACCCTTGCAAGTCGAGTTATAGTCAAGGAAAAGTGGCAGCAGGCCCATCCTTGGCCATCAGGGAAGATGGCCCTTTGCTGATTTTTATTTTTGAGTGATTTTTATTCTATTTTTGATTTTATGATAATGTTTTTATAACCGTTAGTTAGACGAGGGCAAATTTTATCATAGCTAGTTTCAAATAATAAATAAAAAGCTTTTTATATAAATTCAGTTGTCTGTGTCGTTATTTCAGATAAGATGGCATGAATGAAGTGTGGATGCATCTGGATGTGTGAGGCTTATTGCAAAAAAGCTGCTTCTAATTCTGAGCACTTGATGTATATATATATGCAAATTGCACAAGGCGTCTGCTGGATAAACACCTTCCATAAAGCAAAGTCCATGGCAGAAAACCCAGAGCAATTAATGATGCATTAAATGTCAACAATATTTCAAGTTATTTGAGTTTCAGAACATGTGCGCAGAGCAGACCATCTGCGAAAAAATGCAATAACAAGACTCCCAGAGAGACGAGCCCAGCTCAAAGACTCCCCGGACTCTCGCTAAGAGCCACTCCTTTAGTTACGGGGTTTGCGCAGCTGTTGTACATCTCTACAACCACCTCACTACATCATTTTCACTTAATTAATATGAAAACAAAGTATGAATGCAGAATACAGATAATTAATCTCCTCAGCGCCAGAAGAACCTTAATCTCATTATGTTGCAGACAGCCTTATGGTGGGGTCTGTCTCTGAACTGAAGGTTAATACTATGAATAAAAGGGAGAGGCGTTTTATTATGAACCACCATAATCTCGTTATGCCAGACACAGTATTGCAGGATTCAGCAGCCCTGAGTATGGTCATATCTCAAAGTGAAAATCTGTGTATCCGATATAGATTATTTTGCAATTTCTGAATTGATTTTATCTTTGGAAGGGGAGAACTCAGTTGCCTATGGGTTTAATACAGACATGGTCACAGTAAGCACAGCAGAGATCTGCGCATGCGCAGTATGGTCTGAACCCTCTAGTGCCCAGAACATATTACGCTCCCATCAGAGAGGAGGGGACCCGGATGGCCTACTCCTCTCTTAAAACGCCCCTGTAAGGGGTGATGAATATTTGCAGATACATCCCAGCAAGGTATAAGTATTGGGTATAGATTAATACCCCTTTTACACCAAGGCAAAACCCAGGTTGGACCCAGGTCAGTGTTGGTGTAAAAGGGGCCAACCCAGGTCCAGTAACACTCGTCTCCTACCCAGGTCCTCACCAGGGTTGAACACTGGTTGGACCTGGGTCGTGGGCGGTGTAAATGGTCCCAACCCAGGTTGGGAGATCCGCGTAGTGCTGAAAGGATACCAGAAGTGCGGGACGCCTTTCCACAGTGCGCTGCAGTGGCAAAAGACAGCAGCCAGGAAGGATACAGGCAGTGCAAACAGAAATCATAATGGCAAAATATGCGAATTATACTCACCGATAATTCCTTTTCTTCCTAGAGATCCCATGGCAGCCATGACAGTGGGATATTCCCCTCCTCCTACCAGATTAGACAGGACTTTTTTCAGGGACCGCCCCCCTTGGGTATAACAGCTCACACGTCCCTCTCCTCTGTGTCTTTCGAGTGTCTCCGCACCAACGTCCCTGAAAAACTTCTAGCACAAAGGGTGGGAAATAAGTGGCTGCCATGGGATCTCTAGGAAGAAAAGGAATTATCGGTGAGTATAATTCGCATATTTCTTCTACGATCCCCATGGCAGCCATGACAGTGGGACATACCCAAGCTGCACAATAAACGGGAGGGAGCCAATATGAATGTAACAGAGATTTATTCAAGAGACTTATCCTATGGACAAGGCCTCTTCAATTACAAGATTCCCAAAGTGGGCTGTAGACACGTTCAAGGCATAGTGGTTAGTAAAGGTATGGACGGATGACCATGTAGCGGCTTGACAGATCTCCGATACTGACGCCTTGGCCCTTCTAGCCCATGATGTGGCCACTGCCCTGGTTGAATGTGCCTTGATGATTGGAGGCGGTCTCTTATCTTCATTTTTGTAGGCGAATACGATAACTTCTCGTACCCATCTCGAAATGGTTTGCTTCGTAGCCCTAGAGCCCTTCTTCGGACCCTCAGGGATAATGAATAAGTGATCAGACTTTCTGATCTCCTTTGTACGGTCCAGATACACTGAAACTGCTCTCACCAGATCCAGCGTATGATAGGCCTTCTGTTCGTCATTAATCGGCTCAGGGAAAAACCTAGGCAAGGATATTTCCTGATTCAAGTGGAACGCTGATATGACTTTTGGCATGAAGTCTGGGTGAGTTCTCAGCACAACTCTGTCAGGGAAGATCACTAGGTACGGTTCCTTGATCCAGAGGGCCTGAATCTCGCTGACCCTCCTCGCCGATGTTATAGCTATCAAGAACAGTACCTTCCATGTTAGGTACTTTACCGAAGAGTCTTCCAGGGGTTCAAAAGGCTGTAGCATTAGTGCTTTTAGCACCAAATTCAGATCCCACGGGGCCACTAAAGATTTTCTTGGTGGCCGTATTCCCTTGATTGCTCTGCAGAACTTCTTTACTAGCTTTTCCTCAGCTAATCTTCTGTCCAACAGTACACTGAGAGCAGAAATCTGTGACTTAATGGTGGCTACCGCCAGCCCCAACTCGAACCCTTCATACAGGAATTGCAAGACCTTGGCCGTAGAGATATCGGCAAACTGACCCTCAAAGTTCCCCCATGAGATGAACTTCTTCCAGGTTTTGTAATATATTAGCGAGGAACCTTCTTTCCTTGCTTTCAACAACAATTCGGTCACTTGTTCGGATAAGTTATGGCGCTTCAGGGTCGCCCGCTCAATCGCCATGCCCTCAGCGAGAAGCTTTCTGGCTCTGGATGACATATTGGTCCCTGTTTCAACAGGTCTGGTATCACCGGCAACACCCACGGTGGTTGCACCGCCATCCTTAGTACTGCAGTAAACCAGGCTCTTCTCGGCCAAAATGGAAGCACTACCAGTACTTCCACTCGGTCCTCTCTGATTTTCTTGAGCACTCTGCTGATCATGGGGAATGGCGGGAAGATATATCCCAGAGTGAACACCCATTTCACTGAAAACGTGTCCAGTGCCGCGGCTTGTGGGTGAAAGGATTTCGAGCAGAATCTGCTCACCTTCTTGTTGGAGAACGACGCCATCAGGTCTATCTCGGGTTCGCCAAACCTGGCGACTATTTGACTGAACACCTTCGAGTCCAACTCCCATTCTCCCGGCAGAATCCTCTTGCGACTTAGAAAGTCCGCTACAGTGTTCTCTGGACCCGGAATGTACACGGCCGAGATTGATTGCAGGTTGTTCACTGCCCACGACATGATCTTCTCCAACACTCTCAGTACAGGTAAACTCCTTGTACCGCCTTGGTGGTTTATATGTGCCACTACTGTCATATTGTCTGACATGATCCTTAGGTTGGTATTCCGAAGTTTGTCTTGTAGGCAACAGATTGCTTCCCAAACGGCGAGCAGTTCTCTGACATTGGATGACCTTGCACTCTCTTCTGTGGTCCAAGACCCTTGTACCGAGCTCCTCCCAAGGTGAGCGCCCCAACCTTGAAGACTCGCATCGGTCGTCATAACCACAAATTCTGGGTTTGAGAGACTGGAGCTTCTTCTCCTTAAGCCAGAGCTCCACCACCTTAACGAATTCTTCGTCTCGGCATTCAGGATTATCTGGAACCCCTCGTGGGTCTGATTCTTCATGAATGGGAGCAACTGCCACTGTAGCTTCCTCATGTACCACTGGGCCCATGGAATGATATGTATACATGATGTCATCATCCCTAGAAGTTGTAGCGCCACCTTCAGGGGGCATCTTCCTTTTGTTAATAACAGTTGCGTCAGATTTTGTATCTTCAGACAGCGGTCTACCGACAGGCTCACTGAAAACCTTACTGTGTCTATAAGGACACCCAGGAACTTGATTGTCTGGCATGGCTGCAGCTGACTTTTTTCTTGGTTGATCACCCAACCATGTTTCTGCAGAAATTCTATTGTAATTTTGACACTCATCTGGACCTCTCTCACTGATCTTCCTGCCAGCAATAGGTCGTCCAGGTACGGCCAGATTTGGATTCCCTGCTTCCTTAGTTCTGCCACAAGTGTCACCAAGACTTTTGTGAACACTCTCGGCGATGTCCTGAGCCCGAAGGGAAGGCAGGTAAATTGATAATGTTGGTCGAGAAGCGAGAACCTGAGAAACTTTCTGTCCTCTAGTGACACGGGGACGTGATAATAAGCGTCTTTCAGGTCTATGGACGCTAACCAATCTTCTTGTCTGAGACCCATAAGGATAGAGCTTATAGTTTCCATCTTGAACTTTAGCTTCTTGACAAAGAGATTCAATCCTCTCAGGTCCAAGATGGTCCTGAAACCACCTGTACTCTTCTCCACTAAGAAGAGGTTCGAATAATACCCCAGACGTACTTGGTCTTTCGGGACATGTTCTATTGCTCCTATTTGTAGAAGCTGTAGAATCTTCAAGGTGAGAGTCTCTCTTTCCAGTTTCTTCACTGGAACTCTTGACCTGACAAATTTGTTCTTCCAAGGCCTCCTTAGAAATTCTATTTGGTAGCCCCTTTCCACAATATTGTTGACCCATCTGTCTGATATCGATGTCTTCCAGACTTCCGAAAACTGAAACAACCGGGCTCCAACTCTCACCATTGAACCACCGTCATAACTTGGCACCTCTCCGATACTGTTGACGAAAGGACTGGCGAGTCATATTCGGATTCCCCCTGCGGGAGTACTGGCGACCGGGCCGATAACTTCTTGCCTCTCTATAAGTCTGCCTGCTAGAGGTAGGGATGGGAAACCTATTCCTCCTGTCTTGGGGTAGTCTCACGGACTTCCCCCCCGAAATTCTCTGGATCATCGAATCCAATTTTGAGCCGAACAAGAACCCGCCTTCAAAGGGTAGTGCCGTTAGACGATTCTTGGAATTGGCATCCGCACTCCAGGGTTTGAGCCAGAGCGCCCTCCTGGCCGTCACTCCTTGTGCCATCGCTTTAGCCGAGAACGACACCGCGTCCAAAGAGGCCTCACACAGGTATTCGATAGACTTCTGTATGGTCTGTAAGCTTCTCAGCAGATATTGCTTGGAAATCTTCTCGGTTATGTCTGTATGGAGCTCCGACGACCATAGCCTCATTGCCCTTGCCACCGACGCAATAGCCACACTGGACTTAAGCGACAGCGCAGAGGTCTGGTGCAATTTCCTAAGCGAATTTTCGATCTTCCTTTCCATAGCGTCTTTAAACGCCGCCCCATCTTCCAGTGGTATGGTTGTTCTAGACGTCAGCTCTGCCACCGCTGCGTCGACCTTGGACACTAGACACCACTTCAGGAAATCCTCATCTTTGAAAGGATACATTTTATCCACTCTCGCCCATCCAGCCATCCTCTTATCCGTGTTGACCCATTCCTTATTGATCATCTCACGGACTACTTTGTGAACCGGGAAGGTTCTTCCTTTCTTCGATCTATCTTCGAAAAGTGGATCTGCTGTGGTGTCTGAAGCTTCCGGGTAATTCATGGATTTGTAAATGCTTTTCAGCACACTTTCCACCAATTCGAGGTTGAAAGATCTCACATCTTCCTCTATTTCACCTTCCTCAATGTCTTCTGCCTCCACTGGTTCTATCTCCTCCGAGGAACCACCCCCTTCTGTCAGCATTCCAGCCTGCTCCCGAGACCTCTTGGGCTTCTGAGACTGCAAGAATTCTTCTTTGGAGACAAACGACTTTTGCATCCAATCCATCAGCCTCTTATCGGCACTAGCAAATGCCTTGTCACAACTCATGCAAGTACAGGTAAGGAATTTCTTCTTAGCTGTCCTTTTCTTATGAACAGGTGATTTAGGCACACTGGAAACAAAGCAGAAACCTAACTAGTATCATGCAAAAATAAAACCAACTAATGCCCAAAAACCAAAGGGCTTACCTCAAAGGGGCAATGTCAGGCTGCTGGGAAGAAGGTGCTTGCTGCTGCTGGCTTTCTTCCATGGTTCTGCTGCTTGTACAACACCACAGGCTCTGCAAAGCATGTCCGTTTATATTTAGGACAGCTTAACTCTTTGTATGCCAGCAGCGTTTCTGTCTGGCGATTTCTGCGCACATTTCCGCAAAGCGGAACCAAAAATCCGGTCCCCGTTTCCGGGGACATTATTCAGGTGCACACTTGGTGCACCACGCCGGCGGAAGTGACGTTTTATGCGCACTTCCGCCGCACGCGTCTCAGCACCCGGCAGCTCTCAGCGTCGGCTCCCAGCCAGACGCTTACACGCGCTGACCATCCAGCGATCAGCCACGCGCCAGCCTCCCTGCCAGCTCTGTCTCCCAGCGTGACTACCCAGCTCCGCAGCCTACAGGTAACGCCGCTACACACCCACACAAAAACGGGGGTCTTGTAAAATGACATGCTGCCGGGATTTTAGGCAGGTAACTGGCGCTAAGCACAGTTCTTACCCTTAGTAGCTGCTGGAGGCAGGTATCTCAAAGGCCACACTCCTCCGCAGCTCTCCTTCTTCCCGGGAAGCCATCCCATATATGTAAGAGGTAGCCCTGTTTAAAAATAAAATAACGCCCTGCCTGTCCTATCTAGACGGAGACAGGAGAAAAAGACACAGAGGAGAGGGAGGTGTGAGCTGTTATACCCAAGGGGGGCGGTCCCTGAAAAAAGTCCTGTCTAATCTGGTAGGAGGAGGGGAATATCCCACTGTCATGGCTGCCATGGGGATCGTAGAAGAAATTTGATGCAGTATCGTTTATGTTATTTATTTATTTTTTTTGGGGGGGGGGGGGGGGGGGAGGGGAGCACATGGGAGATTCGGTCTGCAGGGGAAGGGGCTGTGGAGAGCACATGGGTGATGCTGCACTTTTATACCGCTATGTGTGCTTGAGCACTGAATAAAACTTTTTGAAAAATATTTTACAAAATAAACAAACCAACATTTTTCAATGCTAACTAGTCATGTATTTTAATTTTAAATCATTGAAGGAAGGTTGGATGGCAGTTTATCAGTCCTAAAATGGATATTTTTAATGTCATCCATAGGGAAAAGCAGGGCTGACCCAGGTTCAGTGTAAACGGTGCAGACCTGGGTCACAGTGCTGTGTAAATGGGGTATGAAGCTGGGTCCAACCCTGGAAACTCCCGTGTTCAAAGTCCAGGGTCTGACCGATTTAGGTGTAAAAGGGGTATAATTAACTCACGCGTAAAAAAAGGTCACCATGGCAATTGGGACCCCGATTGATGGAAGGCAGAAACCACTAGATTACATTAAACATCTAAAATAGATCAGTTCAAATGGGCCAAATGCACTAAACTTCAAAAGGAATAAAATGGAGAGTGATAACCAACCAACCAATCAGCTCCTGCATGACATTTTTCAAACACAGCCTTTGATAGGAGCTGATTGGCTGGCTGTGCATCTGGCCACAAAGTGACTACAGTAAATAGTCTGATTAGCCCTGGAATCACACCAGACCTAAGTGTAATTGTGGGGTTTATCATTCAGAAATACCTACCTAGATGCTAAGTACTACAATTTATTAGGACTATGTTGCTAAGTATGGGTCCCAGGAATTTCCAGTGACTGACAACAAACTTTATTTAAGGACAGCATTAATAAGCAAAAAATGTTATGAGCTTCAACAGCCCTGGACTCAATTGGGTTTATTTTCTAAGATGGGAGTTCTATTTCAGATGGGATGTTGCTATAGGTAACCAATCTATTATCTTCTAGAAGGTGCTTAATAAATAAGATGTAGATTTTGATTGGTTGCCCAAAGCAACATCCCATCTAAAAAAGAACTCCCATCTTAGTAAATAAATCTCAATGTTTCAGTTTTTTAATTATCTATCCTTAAAAAATGTTCCAATCAGTATTGTCTTCCAATCAATGTAATTAAACAGTGGGCTTCAAATTGTCAGTTGGGAGCTGATTGGCTCTCCATTTCATTAATTTTCAAGGCTTAGTACATCCAGACTCGGACTGGCCCAGCGAGGAACCAGAGGATTCCCCGGTGGGCCCCATTGATTTATAACTCCACCCACTTTTAAAGGGGGGTGGGGCCTGACACTATTTTTCATTATTATTAACGCCGCCGGGTAATTCTTATTAACGCCGCTGGGTAGTCAATGGCATTCCGCTAGTAGCGGATGACTGACCCGGCGGTGGAGGCGCAGCTGACTGACAAGCTGGGCAGCGGTGGTCTCCGTTACCACTACGGTGGGCTGCGGGTGGAAGTCACATGACACATGTCACGGACGTCCGCAGCGTCATGTCATGTACGCGTTTGACCCGCTCGTGCTTGCAGTGTACAAGGAGAGAGCAGGTTGCTTTGGACACACCCACGCGCCCGCACTGCTGGAAGCACCCTGCAGCCCACACCACTGGAAGCACTTGCCAGCCCGCAATGCTGGAAGCACCCGCCTGCTCCCCTGGACCTGCAGCCTCAGTCCACTTCACTGCCTGCAGCAAGGTAGTTTTATCTCTGTAGTTATTTTATCACGGTTGCATGAGTGAAACTGGTCTTATTTGAAAGGCACATTTTGTTTTCTTTATATACTATGCGAGGGGGCACCTAGGATGATTCACACACCCCTTCAAAAAGACCACGCCCCTTAGTGGGCCCCTGTGAGTGCATTTCCCTGGTGGGCCCTTTATGCCCCAGTCCGACACTGAGTACATCTGTGCCTCAATTTTCTTAGTACCCGTTGGACTGCCAAAGCATGCAATATAAATTATATATGATGCAATTTTTTTAGAGAGGGTAGTTTTTCATTCAGTGGTGAAGGCACTCACCATTACCTATTGAAACAGGATACTACACTTTTATTCTATGCAGGAACGGGGCTGGATGCTAATTAGTTCTGCTGTCCATTCAGCTGCATGGCAGCCTGTAGCCGCTGTGCCTCCAACGTGAACACCCTTATTCTCAGACAGTGCACTTCTCTCATCACTGCTGGTTGTCTAGGCCAGAAAGATGAGATATTCAAAGGGGTAAATTTACTTAAAATGGAGTTCTATTGAAGATGCCCATAGCAACTAGTTAGATTCTACTTCTGATTTATTTAGCACCTTCTAGTAGATAATAGATAGAATCTGATTGGTTGCTATGGGCAACATCCCATCTTTAATAAGACTCCCATTTTACCAAATTTACTGCAGAGTCCACAATTGTTATATCCCATAAAATTTGTTCATATATAAGTTACCTGTCACAAACCGAGGGTCTCAGCCCCGTCTGAGACCACGTCCATTACCTTCCCGGTGGTCAGCGTTGAGAGTAAGGCCTCTGGTCGCTGTTAGTGTCTGGCGAGATGTCCCATGTTTGGCTGGTGCTGACCCGTGTAATCGACATGCCGGCACGCTGGATTCCGCGCGTCATGGGCGCCGCCATGACACATGCGCTCAGCTGACCAGACGGTCCAATCCCGCTGCTCAGCCAGGGTAACCTCTGACCCACACACCTGCATACCTCTCAGGTATGCTCACTCTTTCCCTGTACTGATTGGTGCTGCTGCAGCTAGCCAATCAGCACTCAGCAAGGGGGATATATTCCGGCCTCTTATCCTCAGTCATTGCCTTGAACTTGTGTTCATCTGACCCCAGTACCTCCTGTGTTCAGCTGTTTCCAAGGCTCCTGGTTATCCGGTCTCCCCGTGTACCTCTCGCAGTTCCTGCAGTACTACCTGGTTTGTCATCCCCAGAAGACTCCTGCTATTTCCACCCTGCAGTCGAGTAACTATTCCTGCTATCATTCTCACCTGGCATACCATCTCCAGAAGCCTCCTGCAGTTACCATCGTGCAGTTGAGTGATCCCAACGACCCCGCTGTCGACATCGGTGTTGACACTTTCACACTGTGCCTTCTAGAGACTGTTCCACCCGCCAGTGTCTCCAGTGTCATTGTTACTACCATCTCCTGTACTCACAGCTTCAGTCCCAGCCTACGTCCAGAGGGCCAGGGCAGAGGGCCGCGACCTGCCTGTCAGACGCAGCTAAGTCCATATCCCCTTGCGGGGGTCCCTGGTGAATACCGCTGGCAGGTTAGACTCCGCGCCTCTGTTTGTGGTCTCCGCCAACACTCTGGTACGCAAGGCCTTGCCCCTGTGCATGTCATACATCAGGCCTCCAGCCTTCCGATACTCAGCGCCCTCCACTGGTCCACCACGGTCAGAGTCGGGAACACAACAGACCCCAGTCCTGACATTACCATGTCCACCTTTGCCATCGTGTTTCAACCTGGATAGGGTCTTTATTAAGGCATCAAGGTGCAATCATTTCAGGTGCACTACGTAGGATTACACTTTGCAAAAAAGACAATGCCTGGAAAAATTTGAAGTGTATGCCTCTTGCTGCAGTGGTGATGCAACCTGCATGCTAGGATGCAGCAGCAAATCACTGGACTCATCATCGGGGTGGCTTGCGCATCCATGATGTTGTGCAAGCCGCCCATCGCATGGAGATTACCGGCCTCTTTCCTCCTCTAAACGGCAGTGACATGCCTTAAATTTCCCAAATTTCCTTTGCCACCTCCTCCCTACCCACAAAATGTTGGACTGTTAATCTCGAACAGCCTGATCCTGGAGTGCGTGCTACTTCACATTACCTGGTCATGCACACGCACAACGGGTCCTGCACATGTGCAAATAATCAGAATCACTTTATTGGCTATGTATACTCTCGTATACTAAGAATTTTTTGTGGATACAGTGCAGCTTCAAGCATGGTACAAGAGGGATATCAGGACATACATACATTGCATCAGTTGCGCATACAAATGTCAATCCACATGTTATGATTTGCAAGGTTAGACAGAGCAGTTAGGTGTTTAGATTAGCAGTATCTTAGAGTACATTGTTCAATAGCTGAATAACTATCAGATAAAGCTTTTTGTAGTTCTTGACGACTTGGCATGGATGGACCTGAAGCATCTACCTGATGGGAGAATATCAAACAAGTTATGGCCAGGGTGGAGTTTGTCCGCCACGATCTTCCCAGCTCGCTTCTTGACCCTACTTAAGTATTGTTCCCTTACAGGGGGAGGTCAGTCCCAATAATTTTCTCTGCTGTCCTCACCACTCTTTGCAGGCTTCGTTTGTCAGATTCATTGGCCCCTCCATACCAGATTGTAATAGAGGAGCATAGAACGGACTCCACGATAGAACGGACTCCACGATAGCAGAGTAAAAGAGCTGCAACAGCTCCTGCGGAATGTTGAATTTTTTCAGTTGCCTCAGAAAGAACAGCCGCTGTTGGGCTTTTTTGACAATGGAAGTTTTGTTGGGCTCCCATCTGAGGTTGCGAAAGATTTTTGTCCCAAGGAATTTGAAGGTCTCTACCCATGACACCACTGTTGGAAATTACTAGTGAGACCTTGACATTTGGTTTTCTCCTGAAGTCTACTATCATCTCGACTGTTTCGATGGGGTTTAGGTCCAGGTTGTTTCTGCCGCACCACTGTGAAAGTCTTTCCACTTCCCGTCTGTATGCAGACTCATCTGCCTCCTTGATTAGGCTGATGATGGTGGTGTCATCAGCAAATTTTATGATTTTTACTGAGTGGTCACTCGAGATGCAGTCGTTAGTGTAGAGCAGTGGTCGCCAACCCATCGCTCGCGAGCTACCGGTAGCTCGCCTGAGCAAAACGGGTGGCTTGACCACTAGTGCCCGCCTGGCGCCTGCAGCTTCCAGACGAGGCATGCTTGCGCGACGTCATGATATTTACATCCCATCCACCGCAGGGCTGTATGGGTATCGGAGGCCGTGCGAGCGAAGCGGAGTCTCTATTTTGTACTGCTGCGGCTTCACAAGTACGAGCAGGAGCGGCAGCACCCGGCCCCGGAATAGAAGAGGCAGCGGAGGGAGAAGTCAGGTGCTGCAGGGGATGTACCTGGAGAGAAGCGTGTAAGCTTTTCCACTTACACCCCGACCCCCGCCACGCTGACAGGCCGCTCATCAGCGGCTGTCAGCTGTTCCAGCAGCATTCCCGCCCCCGCTGCGCTGACATGCCTGGGCCGGGTTCCTCTCACTCCAACACCCTTCACCATCGGGTCGGCTCACCTCACCTGCTGGCCGGTCACCCTGCCTAGCAGAGGTATTGATAAGCCTGGGCCAGTTGCCGCACCCCGCTATGGTCAATCAGCTGTGGGACTGGCCATGCATGCTGTCTATGGACGAGCTGGTGCTGCTGCTGCCACAGGGAAATCATGGAGTCTCAGGCCATGGCTGGTGAGTACAGTGGGGTGATGCTGCTTTACATAATGGGGAATCAGGGTTTTCCCCCTCAACTTACCATTCCCTGTGCTTACCTCACACCTCCCTCTGACCACCTTCAAACCTCCTCATTTTACCCTGTGCCCACCTCACTACTTTGTCCCCCCTCACCCTACCTTGTGCCCACCTCACTCCTCTTTGTGCCCCCCTCACCCTACCCTGTGCCCACATCACTCCCTTGTGCCCCTCTTACCCTACCCTGTGCTCAGCTCACCTAAAACTCACCCCCCTGTGCCCAGCTCACCCCTCCCTCAACTTACGTTGCCCCATGGGAGCCAACAACTCTGTTGGGTACTGATACAAGGAAGGGCATGACAAATGGGGGAGGTTTGGCCAGACATCCTCTCTGTGTTTTTATTTGGGGGGAGGGTTGGGAGGTGGTGCCATAATATGCAATGGGCATAACGGTGTGTGCCATACTGTGCAATGGGCATGACTGTTTGTGCCATATTGTGCAATGGGCATGACTGTTTGTGCCATATTGTGCAATGGGCATGATGGTGTGTGCCATATTGTGCAATGGGCATGATGGTGTGTGCCATATTGTGCAATGGGCATAACTATGTGTGCCATAATGTGTAATGGGCATAACTATGTGTGCCATAATGTGGAATGGGCATAATGGTGTGTGCCATGATGTGGAATGGGCATGACGGTGTGTGCCATAATGTGGAATGGGCATAATAGTGTGTGCCATAATGTGTAATGGGGCATAATCCTGGTACAGTGTGCAATAGATATATATATATATATATATATATATATACACACACACACAAACACACACACACGCCCTTTGGTTGAAACATGACACACCCCTTCGATGGTGCGCGACGCTGCACTCGGTGCATTTTGCTAGCATCTAAAATCTCCCTCAAACTGCTTTTCAAAAGTAGGCAAGTATGGGCATAATATGTCGGGCTTCACAGTGTGCAGCATATTGCGCAGGGGCATTACGGTGTGCGACATAGTATCAGGGGAATTGGTCAAATTTTAGTAGCTCTCCGGGAGGTTTTTTTTGTCTTTTTCTGTCGCGAGTAGCTCTCGCTCAAATAAGGTTGGAGACCACTGGTGTAGAGGAAGAAGAGCAGGGGGGAAAGGACACATCCCTGGGAGCACCAGTGCTGATCGTACGAATTGCGGATGTGAAGGCTCCAGCTTTCACCACCTGTTTCCATGCCGTCAGGAAGTCCACAATCCAGGAGCAGGTAGATTCTGGAACTCCTAGGGAGATAAGTTTGGGCTTTAGGATAGAGGGGGCAATAGTGTTAAATGCAGAGCTGAAGTCAATGAATAGGACCCTCATGTAGGTGCCTGAATGATCCAGGTGTTACAGGATATAATGCAGCCCTAGGTTAACTGCATCTTCAATGCTTCTGTTTGCTCAGTAGGTGAACTGCAGGGCGTTGAGATGGGTGTTTCTCACCTCCCTCAGATAGTTCAATACCAGTCTTTCGAATGCCTTCATGACCACTGATGTTAGTGCGACTGGCCTGTACTCATTTAGATCCTTCACAGCCAACTTCTAGGGAACCGGAATAATAATTGAGCGTTTGAAGTAGGCGTGGACCCTTCTCGTTTCCAGTGAGGTGTTAAAGATGACAGTGAAGATGGGTGCAAGCTGCATTGCACAGGTCTTAAGGGTAGATGGCGACACTCCATTTGAATAAAGCTTCTACCTCCCCCTGGTCCACCTGCAAGACCTCGGAGTGTCCGTTAGGGTGGTGTGGCGGTGGAGCCGCCTTACTATGGTCGAGAGGAGGGGGGGCTCCTTTTTCGAATCTGCAGTAAAACTTGTTTAGCTCCTCAGCCAGTTCATGGAGCATTGGAGTTGGGCTTGGGGCTTTCTTGTAGCTGGTAATAGCTTGCATACTTTTCCAGACTGCTGCAGGGTCGTTGGCTGAGAGGTTGTTTGTCAGTTTGCTGGCGTAGTGCTTTTTTGCCAGCCTGATTTCATGTCTCAGGGTGTTCCTGGCCTCTTTGTACTGTGCCCTATCCCCACAACTGTAGGCCTTCTCCTTGGCCTGGCAGAGCTTCCTTAGCTGACTGCCAAACCACGGCTTATTGTTATTAAAGGATCGATCTGTTTTGGATGGTACACACAGATCCTCGCAGAAACTGACATAGGATGTTACGACATCTGCTAGTTCGTTCAGGTCAGTGGCAGAGGCTTCAAAAACCCTCCAGTCCGTGCAATCGAAACAAGCCTGAAGCTTAAGTTTTGTCTCACTTGACCAGCTTTTAACTGACCTGACAGTGGCCTTTGCTGACTTTAGCTTCTGAGTATACGTTGGGAGGAGGTGGACCAAGCAGTGGTCAGAAAGTACCAGAGCTGCTTGAAGGATGGATCGGTAGGTAGACTTTATAGCAGTGTAGCAGTGGTCCAGTGTCCGCCCCTCCCTTGTGTGACATTTGACCTGCTGCTTGTACTTTGGTAACTCCTTGGACAGGCACCTCATACACAGCCATCTACAACAAGCCTCCTCCCCTCTGGGAGTGCAGCCCGAGTTACTCCAGAGATCAGGAACACCCGGCGAACGCAAGCCAGCGGGACCCGGAAGTGCTTCTATCTCTGTTGAAGCGACGTGGTTACTCACTGGTGATCTGCACGGCTGTGCAGACACCAGCAGGATACAGTCCACTCAGCAGCGAAGCGGCGAGGGACGGAAGGATTGAGGACATCAGCGGTATCAGGTAAGTGTCAGGTGCACCGCTTGGCCAGCAGAGAGGACGCTCTTTAACCTGAGCGACACCTGGACACTTATCATGACCCTATGATAAGACTGTGACCTACCATCTACAGCCAAACGATTTCTCTGTGCACTAATATCTCCACAGCATCCATCTCCACCCAGCACACAGAGTGTGTTCACCGCAGGAGGTGAAACGGAGTGTGCTTGTGTGACTTTTACTTTTTCCTGTGAGACTCTGGACTCTGGCTCTTGCAGCCACCACCAGCCCCCCACACCCCTCCTATAGAGGGCTCCCATCCCTCACCACCCCCACCCCCCACCATTGGATGTCATTTTTTACTAAATGACAATAAACACCTTTGCTTTCATTATACTGGCACACTGTTGTTATTTATAACCCTGCTTTACACGCAAGCTGTACCACACTAGATATCATCTCCGTTATCAAGTTATAGCCTGAGCGCTAGTCACCTTCTTGTTATTTAACTTACCCTGGGTTTGGACAAACCAGACTTAGCAGCCGGCAACCGAGGTAGAGCGCCCACTCTCACTCTCCTGTTCAGTCAACTCCTTGGACAGGTTGGCCCTGAAGTCACCTAATATTATGAACAGTGAGTCTGGGTGCTTGAGTTCGGTGTCTGTTATCAGGAAAGCTAGTTGTTGTTGGGCTACTTTTGTGCTTGATTGTGGGGTGATGTACTCTCCTACCAGGATAATTGAGGCATATGAATGGGTTGCATTTGATGGTGATAGTCTGAATGAGGGCTGCATGATTTACCCAGAGTCTTTACACCGATGTCGATGCACCACCTTTCATTTATGTAGAAGCAGATTCCTCCACCTTTGGATTTGCCGGAGAGCTCCTTGTCGCGGTCAGCCCCGAAGAGGCCATAGCCTGGCAGAGACACAGGGGAGTCTGTTATGAGGTCGTCTAGCCATGTTTCAGTGAAGCATAAGACAGAGGACTCTGCTGTGCCTGATCTAGTGTAGTTTATTAGCAAAGATAGCTCATCCATCTTGTTGATGAGGGATCGGGTGTTTGAGAGGAGGATTGCGGGGAGTGCAGATCTGTGGCCTTTGTGTCTCCACTGAAGATCCCCCGCACGACAGCCCCTCATACACATCCCACCTCTCCATACTTTGCCAGACCTTCCCACTGACCAGAGAGTGGACCTAGCAGGCTCCCTGATGGTTGTATCAGCATCCTTGAGAGGGATGTTTTTCCAGCTGACATCCCTGGGGGGGGGGGGGGGCGCAGCTTTGTTGCCACTGCTGGCTACTGCCCCCTCACCAGATTGGCCCCTGCTGGGAGTGCTGCGGAGCTGGTAGGCTGCGGCTCGGGTCGGGACCACCACCACACTGCCCTGGGTGTTTACTTCTCCACCACCTCTGTGAATGGATCTCCATGGTCGCTGGTTCACTCTCCAATAACCCCCATCCACCTTTGCTGCATCCTTTCCGCACAGGGCAGCAAGGGCAGCGTGGGCTGTGAGGGCTGCCGATCTGCCCACTTCCTGCTCCGTCAGGCCCATATGGTTTGTCTGCTCCAGAGGTGAGCTCCATTCCAGGAGGGCTTCTCTGCTGTGCTTGGTCACTGCACTTGAGGGGGTGATGAACAAGGACAAGGACAGGGGGAGACAAGGGGAGACATATTGTTTGGTTGAGCTGCACATCTCAAAGGCAGCCTTCTGCAGTGCCATATTTGTGGTATACCAGTATGATGATAAACACTTTTTCTCGTCTGTGAGTGCTCCAGGTTATTGCTGTATTTAGTTGCTTATTTCTTATACAAAGATGTATTTTGAACAGGTATTCATTAAATAGACTACATGTAACTTTCCTTTTCAGTAACTAATAATCATTACTTGCTATGGGATCTGTAGCACCCCCTATAGCTCCTATGTATATAAGGTAAATCATGAACAAAAATCAAATAATATTGTGTCCCTTATCAAATAAGACAGAGTGACAGTTCTGGCTAAATATATAAGAGATTGCCATATGCAAACAGCTACTTCAATATTGGTGTATTAGCAGATGATATAACTCCCTATTTAAAAATCTTCCTACAAAATATCTATAGTCAGCTTTCAAAAGTCAGCCAGGCTGTGGTCAGCCTGCTATCACAATAAGATGCTTATTTGCATGTCCCCATTGCAGCAGAACACCAGCGGTTTCTCCGCTTCGCGATTATGGGACACCACTATCTATTCCAGGCCCTACTGTTCGGGTTAGCCACGGCTCCCAGTATTTTTACAAAGATAATGGCGGTTATGATGTCGTCATTATGACGTTAGGGCCTACTTTGACAACCTCCTGTTACTAGCCAGTTCCAAAGAGGTCTTTCTCAGCCAACTTCAAGTCACGATGATCTTTCTTCAGAGACACGGGTAGCTGATCAATCTGAAGAAATTGAATCCGGTTCCACCCAGAAGATGTTTCACCTGGGGGCTCTCCTAGACTCAGAGGCCCAGTGTCTTTTCCTACCCCAGGAAAAGAGTTGCATTTTACAGGACAAATTTCATGCCATGCAGATTCTAGGCCTCATGGTGTTGACATTCAAAATGATCGAGTGGGCACAATTCCACTCTTGCCCTCTGCAAAAATTGATCTTACAGAGATGGGACGGTCACCCTCAACATCTCCAGTCTCGGACACTGTCTCTCACACCAGTGGTAAGAGCGTCTCTAGCATGGTGGCTGGACGAGACTCATCTACCTGTAGGATGGCCCTTTTGGATCCCACAATGGGTACTTCCTACTACATACGCCAGTCTGCGGGGCTGGGGTGCTGTTGACAAATCCCAGTCCTTGCAGGGAAAATGGACTTGGGCAGAGTCCAGCCTATCCATCAATGTCTTGGAACTGAGAGAAGTATTCAATGCTCTACAGATGGCTCAGGGTCTACTACAAGGCAGACTTGTCCAAATCCAGTCGGACAATACAACAACAGTGGCATATATCAATCGCCAGGGCGGTACCAAAAGTGTAAAAGCATTAAACGAAGTATCCAAGATCCTTCAGTGGGGCTGAAAGCCATATACAAGCCATCTCGGCAGTGTTTCTCCTGGGAGTATTGAATTGGGAGGCGGACTCCTTAAGTTGCCTGGAAATACACCCAGGAGAGTGGTCTCTTCATCCCGGGATGTTTCAACTAATTGTCCAGAAATAGGGCAAATTAGATGTAGACCTCATGGCATCCCGTACTGTTGTTCGGGGCCAGGTCCTAGGACCGTTGAGCGGCATTCATAGAAGCTCTGTCCATACCGTGGAAGTTCTATCTTCCATATGTCTTTTCTCCGGTGGCCTTCCTTTAGAAAACTAAAGCAGGATGGAGGTAACCTCCTAATTGCCTCAGTGTGGTTCAGGAGACATTGGTTTGCAGATCTTCTACGACTGTCGGTGGAGCCTTAATTACTTCTGCCACTACATCAGGATTTGCTCAGCCAAGGCCCTTGTCTGCATCCAGATCTGGGTCAGCTGTCTTTGATGGCATGGCTCTTGAGATAAACATCCTACGAGATAAAGTTTTTTCTGGAAAGGTGGCCAAATCCGTGATCCATGCTTGTAAACTAGCCTCAGCTAGGATCTATATTAGAGTTAGAGTTTGGCACACTTATTTTTCCAACACTAAAGTCTTTAGTACAGCCAGACTTTTGGCTTTCCTACAACATGGTCTGGATTTGGGATTGCGTTTAGCATCCCTTATAGTGCAGGTCTCTGCAATATTAATATGGTTTCTGAGACAACTCGCATGTTTGCCAGATGTGCGTACCTTCTTTAAAGGGGTACTTAGAATTCAGCCACCATATACTCCTCCGATTGCTCCTTGGGATCTTTGGGTGGCACTTAGGGCTCTTTCTGAGCCTCCCCTTGAGCCTTTAGACTCGGTGTGTCACACTTGAGGACTGACTTGACACTGAGGCTGATGTAAAATGAAAACTTGGTTGTTTAATGAAGTTTGCACACATAGACAGGTAAGTAATTCCAGAAGACTAGAGATAAGCAAAACATCACTGAGATGATGAGGACTGGACTGGAGCCAGCAACACAGTAACTAGAAATGTTCAATAACACAATATGACAGTGATCTGGATTCTGGAGGTTCACTTGGCAGAAACCGATGTTGACCATCGATGGTGTGTCGGAGACAACAATGGAGCACTGCAGGTAAATATGTAGCTCGGGATAGTACCAATAACACAGTCACTGAAAGAAAGTACACAGATGATGATAGCTGTTCGATGTTAGGTCACCGATGGTGGCTGTAATCGATGATGACTCTCTGAAGGGTGTCTGGTAATAGAAGATGGTACCGGGTAGTAGAGCTGTAGGTGGATGGAAAGCGCAGTGGTCGATGACAACGTTGGTGAGCCGATGGCAGACCGATGGTGAACCAGATAGACACTGTGGTAACTGCAGGAGCAGAACTGACTGGAATCAGCAGGAGAGAAAGCAGCAGAACTGCTAGGAGTCAGGCTGTGCTGGAGATGACAATAGCACTGGTCTGGAGACTAAAAACCACAGGAGCAGATCCTTAGATGCTACTTAGGCTGTAGACACCATTGCACTGACAACTCCAGACCATTTTCCCAGCATACTTATAGGAATCAGGGCGGGGCTGATTGGACCCAGCTGGATGATGTCAGAATCAGGCAGGCAGGTTTTGGTTTCTGAATGTCATGTGAGAGAAAGCAAGAGCACTGCACTGAAGTTAATTAGGTGTATACCTCAGAGCAAGTCTGGATAGGCACTTAGATGAAAGGTAAGAGTTGTTTAAACTCCGGATTGTGACATGGTGGACTTTAAATGGCTCACGGGTAAGGTAGTCTTTCTCCTGGCAATTGCCCCTGCCAGGAGAGTTTCGGATTTGCAAGCATTATCCTGTCGCTCTCCATTCTTGGTTTTACACCACAATAGAGCAGTTATGCATACAACCTCATCCCATCTACCGATGGTAGTGTCCAAATTCCATATCAATCAAGAAATTGTGGTTTTGGCTTTCAATGCCTCATCTTTGTCTTCTAAAGCAGTGGTTCCCAACCTCGGTCCTCAAGTACCCCCAACAGTGCTTGTTTTCCAGGTCTCTACACAGAATCACAAGTGAAATAATTAGCTCCAGCTGTGGATCTTTTAAAATGTGTCAGTGAGTAATGAGTTCACCTGTGCACCTGCCGAATGAAATGTAAAACATGAACTGTTGGGCCTACTTGAGGACCAGGGCTGGGAGTCTCTTTATGTAGTGCGAGCTCTTAAAACCTATATTGCTCACATTGAATCTATCAGATGCTTAGCTTCTCTGTTTATTTTATATGGATTTCTTTAAAAGAGGATGGCCGGCACACAAATAGACGTTAGCTCGCTGGATCAAAATGGTTATTGCCCATTCTTATGAAAAAGCGGGTCGACCAGTGCCTAATTTACTTTCAGGACATTCCACTAGGTCAGTGGGTCCCTCATGGGCTGCACGTCGTGGTGTGCCTGATGAACAGTTGTGCAAGGCGGCAACATGGTCTTCTGTCTACACATTTCTGAAGTTCTATGCATTTACAATTTCCCAAGATGCTGCTTTTGGTCACCAGGTCCTTCTGGCCCCACAGGCGTCATCCCACCCTAAATAATACTGCTTTTGGACATCCCCGATATCTACCCTGTAGGACCAGAAACCCTGAAGAAGAAATTAGGAGGTATGGTAAACATACCTTTGGTTAACTCTTTTCGTTGAGGTTCCTGGGACCACAGGGAGCCCACCCTGATACGCCTGGGGTGGTGTTGGGGACGTCTGCGACTTGGTCACTGGTCCCTTTTTCTCTTTGTATGAGTGAGTGTGATACAGTGTCCATAATCTTTCTCTTCTTTCCTTCTCTGCTTCCTGCTGGACTTGTTACTAAACTGGTGTCCTGTACATGGAGGTGGGAGTTAAAAGGGAGAGGAGTCAGGCATGCTGGGAAGCTCCAAAGATTTGGAGGTTGGTGCCCAGTCCTCTGGATCCGCCTAATACCCTGATGTCTACCCTGTGGTCCCAAGAACCTCAAGGAAAAGGAATTAACCGAAGGTATGTTGACCATAACTCCTAATTTTGGATTAGTGCCGGGACACAGAGCAAAGCTCCGCACACCAACACCCGAAAGAGTGTGAGGCTTTTGTATCATCTGTCACCCAGAGACCTCTCCTGCTCTGCCCATGAGACCAATTGGTGGTGCTGGCATATTACTAGCATGTGGACATCGCATCCAGACCCTTCCACAGCCAGTAATACCATTTTCAGACCGCAAATGCCGGGTAGCACCCGGGCTTAGGACACAGGTCTCATCCCCAGAGCGACACAGCATCTGCAGTCTGAAAGCTCAGCGTCCGACCCAGCTTATTGCGTCGTCACACGGGGCGGAGCAGAGCCGAGGTGCATCACCGGGGGCTTGGGAGGAAACAGCATTTGGAACTGACAGTGCTGCCTCCTCCACACTGTGAACGGGACCCGGGTCACTCGGCCCAGGCACCCATTCACACTGCACTTGACACGGGTCAAAGCCGTGTTCAACCCCGGTCATAACCAGGGTTGAACTCCCGTGTTGCTCGACCCGAGGTGGCCCTTTCAGACCGCACCTCGACCCGTGTTGGGGCCACAAGAACATGGCAATAACCCGGGTCTAGAGTGCGGTCTGAAAGTGGTATAATTTAGGCTTAACTGCTGTGGTGCTGCTATTTATCTATTACCCTAACGTTTACAATGGGCACCTCTATTGAGTGTAACTACATGAATTTCTGCTTCAATATAAATGTAATATTACATCCTCTGACATAACATAAATTTTAAATGTATTCATTTAAATTTTGAACCTTTAATTAAGGATAAAATTAGCACATAACGCTCCATGGTCTAGTAACCACGGTTGGGGAATGAACAGCAGTTGCACAGATAGACTACACCTCATTGCCACAAATAACAGTATGTGCAATAAGACGACACACGAGGTATTGCACCGAGTACCGTCATTAGCTGTAATCTCTGCTTGCTAGTAGCTTTTGCCGGCGCCGCCCGGCCCGACAGCTGCCACCGCTGAGTGACAACAGCCGATCACGTGATTGTTCACTGCTCTGCGCGCGCTGGCATTACATAACTGGGGCGGCACCCGACCTGTCACTCAAACGTGGAGGCGGGACCAAAAGTCCGACAGTAAACAGAAGGGAATCACCTGCCGTGCGGGAGGGGGTGTGCGCGCTCTGCGTGATGACGTAGCCACAGCGAATGTAAACAAGTCTGGCGAATGATAGAACGTGCTGGATGGTGCTGGATGGTTCTGGATGGGGCAGTGGCGACGTAATAAAGGAAGCAACGCTGCTTTCAGTGTTATTGTGTGACAAGGACATTACTACGTGTCTGCATTAATTTCCAACTGCATATGCCATCATTTAATTCACGTATAAGACATCTGAAATCACCAGCTCTCAATGCATCTTTTCATTAGTGACCCTTGTACATACTATTAAATGGTTACACAGCAATTATTTACTAACAAATCGGGGGTTAGCATTGATGTTACCATCGATGGTATGACATTATCGATGGGAGCAAACGATGATTTACAACTTGCTGTGGTGATTGGCAGGCAGCAGGCTGAGCACCAAATGGATTAGTTCGGAAGCCCCCACATAGACTACAATGAGGTATCGCATGCGATTACCCAGGGACTATGTAAAAACCGGACCCGGACTAAGGGCCAGATTCTCTAAGCTTCAAAAGTGATAAAATAGAGAGTGATAAACAGCCAGCCAATCAGCTCCTGCCTGACATTTTTCAAACACAGTCTGTGACATGACAGGTAGGAGCTGATTGGCTGGCTGTTTATCACTCTCTATTTTATCACTTTTGAAGCTTAGAGAATCTGGCCCTAAACCCCGGACCGGACATCAAAATCTGCAGTCCGGGGCTCGTAGTGTCCGGTTCGGGGGTCTCCTGTGGGGGGGGTGGGGGGGGTGTCCCTGTGATAGCTATCATCAGGGACATGGGGAAGTGGAGATTACAGCCTCCCCGTGTGGTCCGGACAGTCCGGTTTTTGCTACATGCCCGGACCATACAGAGAGGCTTTATTCTCCCCCTCCCCCTGGTGACAGGTGTCACAGGCAGCCCCCCCCCCCCCCACAGGACACCCCCGGACAAGACACCCCCCCTGGCCGCACGCTACAAGCTCCGGACTGCAGATTTTGGTGTCCGGTCCGGTGGTCTTGTCCTGGTCCGGTTTTTACCCAACCCAGATTACCCACCAACTACTCTCCAGCTCCTGGGCAGCAGTATTGCATAGGATGTATCATTTGTGATGCATCTGACTGCCACATGATCCTTGTCCCCATTGTGTGAGAAAGGGCCATAAGCATAGGCGAATCTAGAATTATGGTAATGGGTGGTCCCAGATCTAGACATAATAGCAGGGGGACCTTTGCGCGGCTTAGCCGCGCGGCAAAAAGGGGGTGTGGCCTCATGGGAAGGAGGCGTGGCATCACAAAAAGGGGTGTGGTATTACACTTTAGACCATACACAGTAATGCCCATTACACATTTTAGCAAACTCCGTAATACCCATTACACATAAAGCCACACGCTGTAATGCCAATTACACATAAGGCCACAAACCATAATGCCCATTACACATTGTGCCACATAAGTGCTGCTTACCTACGTGCTTATTGCTAGGGGATTCTTGCTTGATGGCACCATAGTACCCATTACACATTATGCTGCACACCATAGTACCTAGGGATGCCAATCCCGGGGCATTTTTTCAATCCCGGGATCCGGGATTGAAAAATGCTCAATCCCGGGATTCCCGGGATCCCGGGATTGGCATCCCCACCAAAAAAAAACAACATTTTTAGCATACTACCCACCCCGGCCGACCCGCACATCTACTTACATTAGGGTGCGGGCGGGCGGCCGGGAGTGGGTTTGGAGGTGCACGGTGCCTCCCGGCAAGTGCACCTCCATAGAAGACAGCAGGCGGGCGGCGGAGAAGAGGCGGGTAGGCGGGCGGTGTCAGGCTGGCGGGCAGCGGAGAAGAGGCGGGTAGGCGGTCACTGGTGACGTGTGGCCTGCGCAGCGTGACCTCTACTGTCACGCTACGCAGGCCGCACGCCGGGTCAGGTTACGGGAACAGCCGGGCAGCGCCTGAGCGAGTGCTCAGACGCTGCCCGGCATTAGACTGCGCATGCGCAGTCTAATCCCGAAATCTCGGGATTGGATTCTCCAATCCCGGGATTGAAATCCCAGACTTTTTTAGGCCAAATCCCGGGATCCCGCCGATCCCGATCCCGGGATTGGCCACACTAATAGTACCCATAACACATGATGCCGCACACCATAGTACCCATTGCTCATGATGCCACACACCATAGTACCCATTACACATGATGCCACGCACCATAGTTCCCATTACACATGATGCTGAACACATAATGCCGCTTACACATGATGCTGCACACCTTAAAGCCCCTTACACATTAAGCCACACATTATGCGTAATGCCCCCACATACCGCCACTTGTAGTGTCCCTACAATGCCCCCAAAAGTGCCACTTACTGTAAATATTTATATGAGCCTTCGCTGCTACTGCAGGGAGAGATGGAGAGCGGTGCAGCTGCTTCAATGGGGAGAGGAGCAGAGCGCAGCGCAGATCACGCTCCCACTCCCCTCCTGGTGTCCCCTCTAGCCGAGTGGACATTTGGAATATTGTGTGCGCTGTTGTTGTGCGTGACGTCGGGGGAGCACGCCGGGCGCCGGCACCATATGTTAAACGGGGGGGGGGCGGGCTGAGGTGAAAGCGGGGAGAAGAATTGGAGCGGAAGCTGCAGGGAACAGAAAATGCAGGGATTTACCCGGGAATATGGTCCCAGGATCATGCAGGGACATTCCCAGGCTGACCCCTTATACACCAGCCTAGTCCCTGCATTTTCTAGTGTGAGGGGGAGAGACAACCACTCCCCTCTCCCCTACCCCCCTTTAACCAACCAGCTATATCTTCAGAACCAATTGACCCATTTACATGAGACCAGTATCATATTAAAGAACTTTTGAGTTGGCTTCGAATTATTTTGGTCCTGTGAAACTGGGCTGTTTGGTTCCAGAGAAATCTGCCCTCAAAGAACATAAACAGTCATGAAATTAATTTTTAAGAAATGAAACAAAAAAAAAACGGTTTAACCTCAATATCCCTCGAACCAATTAACCCATATGGATCCAGCCTGGTATCAGATTGAAGGCCCAGCGATTTGGGTTCGACTGAGATCAACCTCGAGCTTCAGTGATGCCGAAGGGGGAACTGGCAGCCGTTGAACTGGAATTAGCGGGTCCCATGTTATCCTATAGGGCAGGGGTTCCCAATCTTTTTCTAATCACGGCACCCTATAGTATTAGAATTTTTTCACTGCACCCCTAGGCCCCCCAAAATATATATCAAATTAAGCAGATTGTGTTTATATGTGCTTCTTAGGTTCAGTTATGTGGTAAATGGAAGGATTTGGCTCTGATTGTACACATTTTATGATTGGCAGCCACCAGCACTGGTTTTGTCCAGAAATAATTGATCATAAATCATTTGAATTGGTCCTGGACGACCAACCCGAGGCACCCCTGCAAGTGTCCCGAGGCACCCCAGGGAGCCTAGGCGCACAGTTTGGGAACCACTGCTATAGGGAAAACATTCCAGCTTTGCCTGGCAGTATCTCCGGTTCCCAGGGGGCTAGAGACACGGGGCTGGGCTCGTTGGAAAGCCCCATCCCTCAGCTACAAAATTGGCTAATGGGTGGTCCTGTGCACCCCCGGACCACCCCCTAGATTCGCCTATGGCCATAAAGTATAAGTGTATGGGCACAGCATGAGGTTCCTTGAGGTTCCTTTTCATCAGCGACCATCTCTGGTCGCTGATGAAAAGGAGACACTGAGCAATATATTGCTCAGCCATATATTGCAAGCAATATATGGCTGAGCAATATATCTCCCCCCGTGTGTATGCACCTTAACTGGGATATTGCTAGTAGTAGTACTGGAGTCTCATAGCACTGGTGGTGATGCTGTAGTGCTATGCGGTCACAGATAGGGAATGTGAGATAGTGATGCGGGTAACACAAGGAGGGGGGGGGTTGTTCCCGGGCGGGTGTCACTGTGATATTTCTGCCTCCTGATAACATGGGTTATATTTATCCCCGGCTGCCGGGCTCGATATAAATACAGCAGACTGTGATAACGGGAGACTCACACAGACTCACAGCAGCCTGGGCTGACACGAAATAGCAGCAGCCGCCTCCTCCTCCCGCACCATGCCCGCCTTCTCCTACCTCCCCCGGGCCCCGGGGAGCGCGCACACCCACCTCTCCCGCAAGCCCATGTGCAGCAGCCCGGAGAGGATCGTGCCCATCCGCCTCCTGCAGCCCAGCCGTGGGGGGCCGCCGGGGCTCAGCATGCAGCTCTCCGCCCCGCAGCTGCCGCCTGCACAGGAGCCGCCCTCCTCCCCCGATCTCCGGGTATGGCTGAGTGACATCAGGCCGGAGCGCTCAGCAGCATCACCTCCCGCCGAGGCCGATGAGGGCGACAGCAGTCCCGGGCCCTGGCGCCCCTCCGCCCCCCTGCAGCCGGCGGAGCGCGGCCCCCGGTCCCCGGATACCCAGCAGGAGCGCCTGGCGCTGCACCTGGCCGAGCTGGAGAAGCAGGACCGCTACCTGCGGGAGCAGCAGCGCTACCGCTTCCACATCATCCCGGACGGCAACTGCCTGTACCGGGCGGTGAGCCAGGCGGTGTACGGGGAGCAGGGCCTGCACCCGGAGCTGCGGGAGCGCACCGTGCATCATGTGGCCGACCACCTGGACACCTTCTCCCTCATCATCGAGGGCGACGCCGGGGAGTTCCTGATCAACGCCGCCCAGGACGGAGCATGGGCCGGGTACCCGGAGCTGCTGGCCATGAGCCACATGCTGGACGTCAACATCCACCTGACCACGGGGGGCCGCCCTGAGTGCCCCACTGTCTCCACCATGGTCCATCACCTGGGGGGAGAGGACCCGGCCCGGCCCAGCATCTGGCTTAGCTGGCTCAGCAACGGACACTACGACGCCGTGTTCCAGGAGCCGCTGCCCAACCCGGAGTACGAGGACTGGTGCAAGCGGAGCCAGGCTCAGAGGCAGAGGGACCAGGAACTGGCCAGGTCCATGGCGCTCTCCCTCTCCAAAATGTACATCGAACAGAACTGCTCCTGAGGCGGGGTGCCCCTAGCTGTGGGAAATGGGCCCCATGCCATTATTACTGAAGGAATGGGGCCCCTAGCCCTGGGGGATATGGACCCCTAGCCTTTACTCCTGGAGAGATGAACATCTGGTATTGAGGTGGGGGGCTCCTAATCCTGGGGAGACTGGCCCCTTGCCCTGAGGAGCTAGTCCCCAGCCTTTCCCCCTAGGGAGTTGAACATCTGGTCCTGAGGGTGGGCTATTGAAGAGCAGCTGAGACACAAGTTATTATGCCTGATGATATGGGCCCTTATCCCTGGGAGATGGAACCCATGCCTTTAGGAGCTGGGTCTCAAGCCATTAGCCCTGGGTAGATGGGCCCCTAGCCCGAGAGAGATGAACATCTGGCCCTAAGAACATGGACCCCTATTCCAGAGTAGCTTGGGCCCCAAGCCATTACCACCCGATGGGTTTGGGGCCCCTCCAGTCCTTGCTTACAGCACTTTAACCCTTTAATGACTGTAGACTTGAGGCCTTATCCGTCCTGGTTTGTTTGGCGTTTGTTCTCTGGTTGATACATGGATATTGCACTATCGCAGTGATGTGTAAAGGATGATGATAATTATGTATTTTTGCTACATTGTGTTACTAGGTGGCCCTGCTGCTGTGGGAATTGGATGCTTTGTATAAGGCTGGATGGATGGATGGATGGGTGGGTGTGAACCGAGGCCAGTGACCAGAGAGGGTGGGGGCAGCAGCATCGCCAGGCCTCCTTTCTTCCTTTTACAGCTCACTATTTATTAATGCAATTCCTATTTTTCAAGTTTTGTATTTTTGGGATTTATATGTACATTCTAGTTACATTCCCACTTAGTTTGGAATGAATAAAATCTTTCTTAACTTTTTATTCCTCTTGTCTCCTGGTGTTTTTCCTGTTTCCTTTGTCTTGTGGCACAGCTGGTCCGGCCTTTATGAGGTCTGGTACAGGCTGTTGGTGTGTGTGTGTGCTCCCAGCTCGCATCACTGCTCCCATCCTCAGCCTGGTACTCTAGAATATTGTATAGGTGCCATTTGAATTAGCATTCTGAAAAGTATTTGTTGTTTTAAAGATTGACGTCAGTGATCACTTCTCTAAAGTGGTTTTATAACGTTCGGCTTCCCCTCTACTGGGGAACTACAAGTCACAGTATGTGGGAACACTAGGACTTGTAATGACACAAGATCTGTTTTGCTGCAGGTTTCCGACTTCTGTTAATACAGAATATGATCTTTAGGTCGACTACTGACGGTCCACAGGGCTTGGCTTGACATCTGAAATAGGTCAACGTGTCTAAGGTCAAAAGGGTTGAAAGATCGGCACAAGCATTAGGTCGACAATGGCAAGGTTGACAGTCAAAATGGTTGACATGAGTTTTTAAATGTTTTCTTTTCACATGTGCCAGCAAGCAGCATTTCATGCCCTACTATCCTACGGCGTGGCGGGAGACCAAAATAATGTGCCCAAAGCATGACGAGTGCAGGTAGTCATGCAAGGGGACGCGGTACACTTTTGATGGTGTCCATGTCGACATTTGGGACTGAAACTCATGTTGTGTGTTTTTTTTTATTGTTGACCTTCCAACCCTGTCGACAATAGCCATGTCGACCTATTTTATTTGTCGACTTAAGCCCTGCCACACATACATGGGTTTATTTTACATGAAGCCTTTATCCCGGGCATACTAAACAACTGTCTTCTGTGTTATCTTCTTATTTATATGGTGCCAAAAGGTTTCCAAAGCTCTGTAAATAGGGTTAATAATATTTTAATACTGTGCAGACAAGTTCACACTATACAATTACAGGGTGTGGTTTGTTATCTCAACAGCTTAACATGCATTAGATCGACATGAGAATGCCATCATGATTAGTATGTCAACAGTGACTGTCAACATGATAGAATTTCAGTCTAACGTAGTTGGTGGCCCGGCAGTCACTTACCTGGTCCCGGCGGCTGCAGAGTCGTCTTCAGAGTCCCGGTGATCATGTGACATCCTGGATTTTGCGATCTAATGCTCCAGGGTTCCGTTAAGTATACCTGCCCTAACATTCCTTCTAGTACAGTGGTTCTTAACCTCGGTCCTCAGGACCCCCAAACAGTGCACCTTTTAAAATGTGTCAGTGAATAATGAGTGCACCTGCCAGGTGACCTGGAAAATGTGAACTGCTGGGGGGTCCTGGGGACCGAGGTTGAGAACCACCGATCTAGTACCACTGATAATCCCCACACACAGTCTAACACTATCTTGATGGCACTTAACCATAACTGTCAGCATTCTGAGACTTGACATTTTATATGTCAACATTCTGGGGATTTTGACTATTGCATATAGATCACCTAGTTCAGGGCTATAGTGGGGCAGCTTGGGGTACTATATACAATTGATGTTAGCTTCTGTAAAATGAGAAATGATATTAAAGTACTGACTGTCACAAGTCTCGCAGCTGTGATTAAGTAGTGTGTGTATTCTACAAACAGTATGTATGAATGTGTATAATGTCACCTCTAGTTTGTGCTCCATTACAGTGTTGTCTAGATATGTTACACAATGTGTTTATTGTCAAAGAAAAAAAAATGAGGAAGTGACAGCGCATGTGAAGATCACGAGGGCAGGTGGATATGTTTTGAATACAAACATGACACGCAGTCACCCAACCACAGTAAGCTCAGGCCCCATGCTGCAGAAATCAAATCACGCTGTTTAGGATTTCTTACCCAATTTCACCACGGTGCGTGAGTCCAATGGCCTAGTACTATTTAGCTGAGCGGCATATAAACTCTGTGCATTGCAGACAGATAACATGATCCTAACAGCCAGCCCATGCCATCGTTTGGGTTTCCTGTGTGAATGCTGCATTACGTACTTTCTAATTCTGTACATCATGGAAAGTGTGACTGCAAGCTGATGCAGGATTTGAAACCTTTATGCGTCTGAGTTAGACGAATCTGTCATCCCCTAAGCGACTGATTTGTACAGCTGCTGGTTAGACAACGCACCATCGTTCATTTGTAAACCAATAAAACAAAGACAAAAGCCAGTACAATTCTAACTGTTTAGATGGGGAGTCCTGGGTTACAGCCAGTCAATTTGGCCCTAGATCTGTCCAATGGCAGTGTCGTCCTTTGACATTTTGGGTATTCTGTATTGATGGTGAACTTAAATATATACAAGAATTTACAGACTAGAGCTACTTTCTGGTAAGATGTCCTCCATAGATTATGTATTACTGGCCTATTTAACTCCATACTTTAAATTAAAGACTCATAAATAAGGCACATGATTTAAATGCCAGCCCAGCCCCATGGCATAAAGGGATGAGCAAAACTAATTATAGGGCATTGCCAATTGTAAAGATTTGCTTGTGTTTATTACAGCTTGATTGTAACATCTATGACTTTCTGATATCCCATACACTAAATTACACAACATTGCAATAACCAATAGGAATGATCTGTTATCGGCTTGAAAGTGATCAAACCTAAAGTGAAAGTGGCCATAAATCTTCCCTGTCCTTAATTGTAGAGCATTTACTATAGGTGCAAACACCAAATTTCTGCAAGGGGCGGTGAGTTCTAATGTTAAGGGCAAGCATGTTCAAATTATGGCCGTCAAGCTGTTGTGAAACTACACATCCCAGCATGCCTTGCCATAGTTTGAGCACTCCCTAATAGCAAATCTGTGGCAAAGCATGATGGGACTTGTAGTTTCACAACAGCTGGAGGGCCATAGTTTAGACATGCCTGGTTTAGAATGATTGTTGCCAGCCCAGCCTATAAAAGACACATGACTAGCATGTAACAAGCAAAACAGAGTGCAGTTTATGTAATACAGTACTTCTGTCATAAGGTGCTCTCTGGGCCTGCATATCAGATTCTAGTGGTGATTGTGCACTCAGATACAGAGACTTTTATTTCACTGGCCAAACTGTGGGGAAGGGAGATTTCAAGGCAACTGGAAACCCCCCGTGCGCTGCCCATTCACTAGATAAATTATAGCTAGAATGTGGTTCCTATGTGCAGCGCCACATTTTGCCTCTTTAGAAGGTTTGATCTATTTCCCCCTTAATATGCATTGAGAATTTTCTGACTATAGGGATAAACAGGTATAAGATACTTGTGACACTCTAGCTATTGTGGAACTGCGCATCCCAGAACACCCTGCCACAGCCTCAGCATGCACAAACATCTGGGCTGTGTATCTACATGGAATCTGTACAGCCACAGGTTGCCTACCCCTGGGGATAATCATCCCTATGTTTGTAGTAATCGCACCTGTGTACAATGGCCCTGATTGACTGGGAACGGGCTGAATTCGGTTATAGAATAGCCCCCGGCAAATCCTTTAGCCGCGGTACCGCCGTTAGTCTGTGCATTCTCCTTTCTAGAGTAATGCAAGAAAAGGACCCCGTAGACCGGTGCGATTTCATTCGGTACTGATGGATCGGATCGATATATCGGATGAAATCAGGCCAAATTGGAGGTGTTTGTCATCAGGTATCAGAGTCAGATCATCAGCGGCACATTGCGGGTGCATTTTAGCATCCAATTGCCTGGAAGTTTTTTTACATGCAATAAATTGATATATCAAGGCCCTGATTCTGGTTGACTTGGGCCTGCCCGCTGAATCACCGCCCCCTGCTGTCGGGCCTGTGTATGGGACCTGAAGGAGAGCTCTGCTTAACCCACACACAAATAATTGCACAAATATTAATCTTGAGGATGGACATGTTTAGTGATCGTAGTGGTGGCATTTACCTGTTCGCTAGGCTGCGATAACACACAGCAGGCCTGTGTCAGGCCCATAATGTTGCAGTTGGCCTTCATTTTAATCAGCTGGAGGGAAACTGCAGAAGCACCACATGGGTGACACTGACAGGCGGGCAGAACGACGCTGGGTGGGTGTGGTGAGGCTGTCAGACTCTGAGCTTAGCCAATCAGTGCTGTCATTCAGCGAGGGCACTGCATGGCATAATGTGAATTGGGTACAGTGTTGCATAATATGTACTAGCAGCCCTACAATGTGACAAGGGCACTACTATGATTCAGAACATTAGGGAACTATCATGGGGAATGAAATTAACACCTGCTGGAGAGAGTTGTAGCTAGAAGCTTTTGGACAGGGGCCCCTTCAAAATGTTGCTATGGGGCCCACAAAGTTCTCGCTACGACCCTGATTGCTGCATGACTATAGTGTGGAATAGGCAGAGGGCTCCCTTGAGCCGGGAAGATCCGTTCCTCTCATCAGGCGCCATGAGAATCACCCTGCAATACCTGGTAGAAGTACACTGGAATTCCTGGTAGAAAACAAGGTGCGTGTGCGATGGCAGCAGAATTATCCCCTCATTTCACAAAGCCAATGCACACAGGCCCTTATTCTAGTTCACTCTGACAAAATCCTTCTTAGATGGACAAAACCATGTGCACTGCAGGGGGGCAGATGTTAATTGTGCAGAGAGAATTAGATTTGGGTGTGGTTTTACTTCAAAGTGAGATCTATATTGCAGTGTAAAAATAAAGCAGTCAGTATTTACCCTGCACAGAAACAAAATGACTCACCCAAATCTAATTCTCTCTGCACATTTTACATCTGCCCCCCTGCAGTGCACATGGTTTTGTCCATCTAAGAAGGATTTTGTCAGAAAGAGTAAACTAGAATAAGGCCCACAGTGACGTTCTAGTACATATTATTATCTGCGTAATATGAACTAGTTTCCCTGCACATCCTTGTTCATTACAATTCACTTGGTCAGTTAGTCATTCGCTGTAGAGCCGGTTCTGCTGCAGAATAATCTCAAGGATGAAGCAAATGTTTATAAAGTACTGCTGATTGATATATTGCGAATGAAATCAATGCATGGCATTGACTTCATGTATGTGTATCTAAAGTTTTCTAACTAGATAGAGAACGATTGTAATGCTGGCCATATGATAGAACAGGGGTAAGGAACCTTTGGCCTTCCAGCTGTTGTTGAACTAAACATCCCAGCATACCCTGCTACAATTTTGCTATTTGGCCATGTTAAAACTGTTGCAGGACATGCTGGGATGCGTAGTTCTTTTCTTTTAACGTATATTTTTATTAGAATAGCCAAAGGCAATTACAAAAAAAAGGCCAGTACATTATAGTAATGTTAACAAAACAGCAAAACATATAGACAAATAACTGGCCAATATACAATAGCCTTACAAATATGGCTATTAGTTTACAAAAAAATTTTATTAACAAAATATAATAAAGAGAAAAAAAAAACATATATCTTTATCAGAGACATGTAATATTCATATAAAAAAGAGTTTAGAAAATAATGGAAAAAGGGAGGGTGAAAGAAATATGAAAAAAAGGGGGGGGGGGTAAGGGGGAAAGGAAGGGGCAGACACTGTACACGGCTAAATGGGTCTGGTGTGAGACCAGCTCACTCCAGGCCAGGTATTCGCCTTTGTTACAGAGTGTACCAAGAGTTCCAAATTGAATGAAATTTCAATGCAGAGTTCAACAACAGCTGGAAGGTCAAAGGTTCCCTACCCCTGCTCTAGGCCAGCTTTCATCTAACCATCCAACTAGTAGTTGGTTGGATGGAATAAAAATCTGTTACTGGATGGGAGCGAATGTAATTTGTAAATTCAGTAACGTCACTCAGACATGGCACTATTTGGTTGGTTGGACTGAAAATCGGTTTGGTGTATGGCCAGCATTAGACCATTGTTATCCAAAATAAATAATTACTGTTCATTAATATATCAAAAAGCCCCTGTATCCTTTTATAAAAGGACTGTCAAACAGCGCAGGAAGGAATTTTGATTGGGCCAGCTGAAGGGCTGAGATTGTTATCCCAAAAGACATAGAAAATGCAAAAGTTTCTGGTTGGTTTGCAAAAAAAAAAAGTTGGCAAACCAGGGTTTCAGCAGGAGTGGGGGGGGGAGGCTAAATGACGCGATCGGTTTGCCGATCTCCGTGGAGGGGGTGGGGCTAAATGAGCGATTATGACACATTAGCCCTGCCCCCTCCCCAGAGATCGGCAAATCAGGTTATTTAAATGTCGCGGTCAGGGGGGAGGAAGCCACAAACGGGGAGCGGGGGTCCCCTAGAATCCAGGAGGGTTGCCCACCTTTCTGGGGGGCCGGCAGGGGGACCCGATTTTCGGGATCCTCCCGGCCATTCCGGGAGGGTAGGCAACCCTGCCCCAAACTTGACATCATAACTAATCGCCGCCCCCAAATTCACACAGTACGCCATCTCTGAGCAGTATACAGTAGTGGTGTTTTCATATTATCCATTCTACAACTGTTCCATACATAAAGCAGCAGGGAGAATTCTTTTTACAAGCATGGCAGAAATAGATATGGGGGATGTGGATGCGAGCGGGACAGAAGGGATCGCAGCTGGGATTGAAGATTACTGCTGCGGTCCCTACTAGATATATTTGGGGGATATCTAAAATATATTAGAATTAGAGCATGCCCTTTGATGAAGGTGGTTGGACACCGAAACGGCCCGTCAGGGCTAAGCCTGTGGATTTAAGTGTATTGCTGTCTTCGGCTACTGCCACGGATGTGTTGAGTATGATGAATCCCTATACTCTGCTTCATTAAATTGATTTTACTGCATGTTACATGCTAAGGTGTGCTGGACCTGTCTGTCTCAGGATTGGATTGATCTGTCTGGGGACTGATATACAATATTAGAATTATATGATATATTGTTGTCGTCCGTATGCTGCTTTTCACGTGTTTTTTTTCTATTGAGGAACAATCTGTTTCCGAGGGTGTATCCTGCATCACTGATAAGCGTGTGAAAATTATTAACAAGCATCTTCCAAGTAATGTATGTGCATGTATTATTCATTGCTCTGGAAATAGAGCATTAATTAATAATAATTACGTTCATTATTATGCTACATCTGTTTTTGATTTGGTAAGTGACATGCTCCATAAAAAAATGTAAAAAATTGTAAAATGTCTACCTATTTCATATCTGGGACTCAAAGTCTGGATGTCTGTAGATCCCTAGTATGCCCATGAGACTCATAAAGCAGGGGAGACCAGACACCAGGGGGCCAAGCATCGCACTGAAAGACAGTTTATCCGCTGTTTAAGATACAAGAGGTAACCCCCCCCCAACCCATGTGCACGGCTGGTAATGTGTTTGCAGTCACTCAGCAGTCTAGCCTTACTCAGTGCTGTGATGGACATGGGGATACGGAGTACGCGGCTGACGTCAGCGGCCCTCCCTCAAAAAAGGGCCGGACACGTCTGCGGTTTGCAGGGCACTCCAGAAAATGCCTGCATGCCACCCACAAACGGCCATCGGCTGTCAATCACTTTGCATACGGCCAGCGATCACAAGCCATCGCTGGCTCTGTTTGCATGGAGAATGGAGAGCCCGCGCGTTTGCACTGCGTACCGTGCTCATGCACGGTCGTTCAATAATCGCTTGCGCTTGCAAATCCGTGGCCCGGCTATTGAATCTGAAGCAGGCGCATTGCCTCAATGCGTTGTGTGCTATAAATGATTATGGATGTATATCTTTTTTTCACATTTTTTTGGGGTGAATTTATGCAGGAACCTTGAGCCAGAGATGGTGCCTGTCTTCTGTCTGCTGCCACCTATCTAGCTGGCACTTTTGGTTGCTATCTGTAGCCACTTTTTGACATGATTGCAGAGATACCTGATGCTTGTTGGAAACAACATTCAGTACTGAAGACTTGTTATTACTGCTGGATTACCAAAAACGCAATGTAGGCACTGGCCTATGGGCTCTGGGATAACTGTTTTGGGTGGAGATGTAGCCATGCTCACAGAGAGATAAAGGGGTGATTCTAATCCCCACGCTCACCTGCGTGCTCGCGCAGGGGAGCGATGGTGAGCAACTGCACATATACTTTTATGCGCATGTGCAGCCGTTTGGTGCGAGCGGATGCGGCAAACTGCTTGTTCACCATCCCTTTCGCACCCAGCAGTGTGGGCGGGGGGCGTATGGTGGCATCGAGAGGCTGCGCCCATGGGAACGGCCAGCGTTTCATGGGCATCCCCATGAAAATACTGGACGTTCCCATATAACTGGGCATGTGACGTAGGTACAGTATGGGGTCGGGCAGCTGATGGCAACTTCCCATCCAGGGTGTTTATGCTAAACATACATTTGCATACTTGCGGGGATATGTGGCATGTGCCGGGGGGACGGGGGGGGGGGGGGGGGCGGCTGCACGCTGTGGTCCGAATTCGCTCCCCCAGCAAATAGTAAGGGTTTATGATTATGTGCAAACTTCCACAGCGTGGTCCTTTGGCAAATGTTTCATTCGCCTGAGTGACAGGCAGGGGCTGTTCTGACAGGCTCGCCCAGCGTTTCATGGGCGTGCCCACAAAAACACTGGGCACGCCCATAGACATCAGCTCCTGCCCCCACTTTGGCCATTACCGTCCAGGATAAAAGCTGTAACTGGGAATCACATCTACCGAAGCTAGAGGTCCTGTGAAAGTCTCTACGAGCACACGTGTTTACCGCCAACCCTGAGAAATGAGCAAAGTATTTGGGGTACATTGTAGGTAGAGGACAAGTTAAACCTCAGCCTAGTGAGGTAGAAGGAGTCCTCACCAAATGTAAGGAGCATTTCTCGGTTTGGTGAGATATTACTATAGGTTCATATGGGATTTTGCCACTAGAGTTGCTCCTGATAACTGAGGGCTAGAGTTATTAAGCTTGGTGAAGTGATAAAATATCTGGTTTTTATCAGCTCCTAGCTGTCATTTTTCAAACCAAGTTTGTAACTTCACAGTTAGGAGCTGATTGGCCGGTGATAAAAACCAGACACTTTATCACTTCACTGAGCTTAATAAATCTGCCCCTGAATGCCTTAAAAATAACAGTCCCCAGACAGAATAACATGGTCTAGACCAGTGGAAACGGGTGCCGGACGGGGTCGGGATCCTGACAGGCATTTACCTGTCAAAACACCGACAGCCGGGCTCCCGACAGCCACCTGCTATTTTCCCTTGTGGGTGTCCACGACCCCCATAGAGGGAGAATAGAATAAGTGGCTCGCGTACCGAGCCACTGTGCCTGCAGCGTGGCGAGCCCACAAGGGGCTTAGTTGTGCTCACCATGCTGTCTGGGTCCGCAGTGTGGCGAGCCCACAAGGGGCTTAGTTGCGCTCACCATGCTGTCTGGGTACGCAGCGTGGCGAGCCCACAAGGGGCTTAGTTGCGCTCACCATGCTGTCTGGGTCCGGCCAGTCGGGATCCCGACGCTGGGCTAATGACTTTCGGGATCCCCACTGTTAGAACCCTATACCACACCCAGTGGAAATTGCTTGGCAAGATTTAAGACCAGCTTTGTGTACCGAGCCTGTCTTGCAAGCTCATGACTTTAAAAAAACAATTTGTGTTGCAAACAGATGCCTCTGGGACAGGATTAGGAACAGTCCTTTCCCAAGAGGTAGATGAAGAGTAGAAGCCTATCCACAACCATAGCCATAAATTTCTGCCCAGAGAGTGCAAATACTCAACTGTAGTGCAGGAGTGCTTAGCAAATAAGTGGGCAGTGGAGTTCCCAAAGTATTATTTATTGCTAGGAAAATTTTTGTTGGTCACAGACCATGTGTCCGTGCAACATGACCCATTGGGTTTTGGCCTCACTGCCATTAAAGTTTAAGGTGCAGCATCATCCAGGGAAACAGCACCTCAATGCGCATGGTCTTTCCTGGAGGTTTGTCGGTCCCGATTCTCCAAGCAACCCGATGGTGAAGCTAGGGGAGGAGGAAGAGGGCGAGGTGGGTGACCTCTGGAAAGTAATTTAGGGCTGTGACACAAGCAGAGGTGGGCGACGCAGAGAGCTTGCTTAAAAATTTCTTAGCTTCACCAGGGTGGTTTAGGAGTGTGCCAGGGACATCATATTTCCACATGAGGTTAATGTGGAAGATCCAGTCCAGGTTTTAGAACAGCAGCAGGAAAATTAGATTAAGTCCAGGTTTCCTAAACTGATGTGATCAAGATTTGGCTGATTAGCAGCACCTGTTACTTCTTGTTATATATTTGGCCAGGGCAGGAGGTCAGTGCTCCCGGTGCTAAAAAGCAGCAGGGTGATAGGCCGGTAATGGAATATTATGTTAGGTGCTTTGGAGTGTACCCTGACTGTGAGATCTGTGGAAAACCCTGCGATTCTGTAACCTGGTTGGTAGAGCTGTTAACCTGGTATGCTCTTTACCTGCTACAAAATAAAAACCCAGACTTCATCTATATCCCGTGTATGTGACTCCTTGTCACACGTGTTAACAATAGTGCGATTAACCAATAAGCACGCATATTCCAATTCCGAGTAGTGCTCAGTGGTTGACTGCATTTTTAGAACAATTCACGAATCAGTATGACAGATTTCAATGATTCTTGGTTGACCTGAGTGCAGTTACTGCAGTTGTAAGTTGTACTGCTCTATATCCCAATACAGTCAGGGAATTATCAGCCTTACATTAATGTGTGCCTATGATCAACTGAATTTATTCATGCATATATTTCATTCAAATAAGATACTTGTATTTGCTTGTATTCGCAGCCTTGCAAGTCAACCAGAATAAGGGCCTGTATCTACTCTGCACTGAATGAATCCCGCACTGTGTCCAACCCACTATTTCCTGCATTGTATCTAACCTGCACTATATCTGATCCACACTGTATCTTGCACAGTATCTGACCAAAGTTGTATCCTACACTAGGGTTGCCTACCTGACTCTCTCCTTCAGGGAGAAAATGCTCTGTTCCTGGACATCCCTGGTAATGTATGATTGCCGTCACCTGTGGGGAGGGAGCTAGGTAATTGATAAGAAAGCTGTTCCACCACAGGTGATGGCAATCATACATTACCAGGGAAGTCCAGGAACAGAGCTTTTCTCCCTCATGGAGAGGGTCAGGTAGGCAAGTATGACTAATTCACATCTGTTAGCAATGCTGCAATTTTGCAAATGGGCAAAACCATGTTCACTGCAGGTGGGGCTGATGTAACATGTGCAGGGAGAGTTACATTTGGGTGATCTAAATTGCAGTGTAAAAATAAAGCTGCCAGTATTTACTCTGCACAGAAACAAAATAACTCCCCCAAATCTAACTCTCTCTACACATGTTACATCTGACGCACCTGCAGTCAGTGGCGTAACTACTGTAAAGGTGCCCGAACACTAGTAAGATTTATCTTCAGATCTGGCTGGTTGGAACAAAAACATGATTATTGATGAGTGACAGTTTGTCAGTTTTCCAGCATTTCCAAGCAAATGGTCACCAATTCCATTAAACATCCTAGCACCTGATGTGTGTGTACCTCTAGCATGTTCAACCTTAAACATTACTTAACTTATTTATCCTAAACCTGAAATAAAGACTCGGAGACATGGGTTTGGCAGAAATTGTTAGCTGATAATTTATTTAAATATTAAGCTAGATTAAATTCTTTAAGCTAATTAAATAATGGTGGCCAAGAAAGAACGGCTACTTAACTAAAACTCCACCCCCACTTATAGCATACGTAATCAAAAACTACCCTACCAAGCGGTATCCACTCTACCTACTTTATCGACTCCCACCCAGCTGGGTGGGCTCGCTGCCCCCGAGCGGGTAATCGAGTGAGAGGCCTCAGCCAATGAATAGGCAAGAGCACCGAAAACAATCTATATACGTTGCATAACTAGCAAATGAAGGCTAAAACTAATAACCTGCCGTTCTTTCCCGCCTATCAGCCAACGCGATTAACCCCCCCCCCCCACCTCCTAATGTTAACCGGGGGAAGGGAGGGTGGGAAAATCCAGCAGGAAAGAGGAAAACTCCACCCCTTCCTACACTAATATCCCAGCTAACTTGCCATTCCCTCTAACCTTATTGGGTCCCCGAGTCACATGCTCCCCAAGGGTCACACACACAGCATTGGACATTTAACCCACTCCATGCCTATTGCTGGCATTATGTTAACCTTCTGGCATAGGGCACCAAAATGTCTGGTAATGGCACTGGTTCAGCCAGAGTATATTTCAGGGTTGCCGACCCTCCCGGAATTTGCGGGAGTCTCCCGAAAATCAGGTCCTTCCTCCCGGCCCCCGGAAGGGTGGGCAACCCTCCCGGAATCAGGGGGACCCCCACTGAGCCCCCCGATCGCGGCATTTATATGCCGCAATCCGCGGGTCTCAGGGGAGGGGGCGGAGCTAAAACGGCACAATCGTGACGTTTTAGCCCCACCCCTCCATGGATAACTGTTATTTAGGCTATTTGTTGTAATAGGGGCGGGGCTTTATGACGTCACAGTTAAGCCCCGCCCCCAAAACGCGTAATGCAAGATTCCTCTCCGGGCTTCTCCCGGAGAGGATTTTTTGAAAGTCGGCAACTATGGTATATTTATTTACTGCACATCAGTCCATCCCCAGTGTAGCTACAATGTCTGTTTCTTCTCATTTAAACTTACACTACAGTAAATTTGTCGGAGAAGCCAATTAACCTATGATTTGTTTTTGGAGTGTGGGAGGAAACCAGAGGTCTAAAGTAACCCTGCACAAACAAAGCGAGAACAAACACACAGAGATATCTCAGAGATGTCACCCTGTGGGTCACACGTCTCTCTGTGCTACAAACAAGGTTGCTGATCTCAGAGTCTGCGTGGGAAGAAAATGATTCCATACTTACAATGAGCTGGCATGTGAAAACTGATCATTTCTTAATATAAGCCCAAAGGATTTTTGATCTTCAGTATTGCAGACCTGCCAACTGTATAATTCCCTGCAAAGGTTAATTCCCTCTTTATGATTATTCTTTCATGAGTATAATAATGTGGAAAGTGCTACTTTTTGCGGATTAGACGCCTCCCTGCCAGAGTGAAATCCCGCCCCTGTGTACAGCTACGAATGGCATTGCAGCCGTGTAAATGGGGGAAATCCATTCGTAATCTCTTATCATCGAATACATTGTCCCCTCACCTCCAAAATGTGCAACGGCCAGGAGCGCCGGCAGGACAGCTGGGCCCTGGTAAAATGAAGGGGTTGTAGCCACCAGAAGGGGGCGTGGTTACCAGAGGGCCAGTGTTGCAAGTAAGGGGGTACGGCGTGGTACGGAGTACCTGTAATAAATATGTTGCAGGTACGCAGTACCACTTACCCCTGATCCAGTCATTTCTATTTTCATTTTAAGTCTAAATATAATGCATCCGCAGCCCGCCCACCCAGCGTTATGATTGGTGCTGTATGTGTGATACACCGGAACAGACAGTTCGGTAACCCCTTTACCTTGCACTCTGGGAGGATCGCCGGCTTTCCTTCTTGGACTCGTCTCCTCAGGAACGGGACAAGAACCACACCAAAAGGACGGTACAACAGAATTTATTTACAATTGAATAGGGTACTGGAGATCCGGTAGCAGGCAGGGCTACCTATTGCATAACTTACACTGAAAGGGGTGCACCATAATACAATAAGGTCGCAATAATAAAAATAATGTACGTCTGAATATACATATACACCATCTCGTTCTGCAAACAAATATAATCACTTCACGGCCTAAACAAGTCCAACATCAATTCAATCAAGCACGGCTATCACTCAGTAGCAATGTAAGGTACTTTGCAATCACATTAAACTGTACTGAATAACTAGACTATGAGCTCCACAGTGCAAATTAACGTCACACAATAATACTTTACTGCAACACTGTCACGTGACTGGGTACCCAGGTATCCATACTACACACTGCCTCTGAGGCAGACCTGAGCTCAGGGGTTTAGAGTTCGTTGGAGGCCTCTGGTAGTTCCGTACCGCGGTTATGGAGTATAAACTGACAATCCTTCACATTAAACGGAACTAAAGGACGTGGTTGAACAAAGGTCCCAAACATAGCAAAGGGGCTTCAATATCTTTGATAGAACAAATAAGACAGTGGCACTTTCTGACTTTCACCACAAGATGGTGCTGTAGGCCTGTTAATCTTTAAAGCTGGTGCTGTAAGAGTCTCTCTGACTATTCTCACTCACTGCGCAGGCGCCGTGCCTTCATGGGTTGTGAACACTGTGGCTCTCGGTGGCCGTAGGATTCCGCCACTGGTAATCAGTGCCCAGCACTGCGCAATCAGGGTGCCGACTGTATGGCACAAGCGGCTCTTCTGGGCCTAAAGGTGAGGGGGGTCCCCGGGATCACTGCAGGCTTGGGGAGAGGGCGCTGTTAGGGGCTCCAATAAGTAGATGGGATGCAGGTCCCTACTGTTGTGGCGGGGTGTGGGCTGTAGCGTGTCCCGGTTGGGGCCAGTCGGGGCTGAACCGGGGTTGAGGCTGCTGTGCAGCACTTACTATGAGTTGCGGCACCTGCCGTTTTAGGGTCTCTGCTGGGCTCTTGCTGGACTCTTGCTGGAGCTGCTGTGTGTGCCTCCCCTCCTTCCTCACTGCGGCTGATGGGGCCCCGGGTCACCGGCGGGATCACGGCTGCTGGCTGTCGTGTTGGGGGGTCAGGGGTCGCAGGCACTCGGCTCCTCTGTCGCCGGGCGCTGTCTTCTCCCGCAGGTCAGTCTTCTGCTGGCTGGATCAGCGGTGGTCACTCTCTGGCGCGGCCCTCTGTACAGGGGACGCGGCCCGATGACGCGGCGGGGTGCTTCTGCAAAAACACGGGCACTCCGGCTCCCCGCTGTCAATCACCGCCGGGATCTTGTATCGGCGGTCGCGGCTGAGCAATGCGCCGCTGCGCACTCTCTGCCGTTCTGAAGCACGTCCTGTGCTTACTTCTCCCGCTGCTGGGCGTCCACCCAGGCTTCCTCTCGCGCTCTCTGCAGCTCCACCTTCCTCTCCTTCGCGCCCCACGGCCGCCAATCGCAGGGCACCCTTTCTGGTCTGTTTCCCCAGCACCTTGGGTAAGTACTGGGGGTTAGTGCCCTCCTATTTTAAGTCTTTGTCTATTACTGCTGCAGGGCGGTTGCCTAGCAACCCCCTGTGGCTCTGTGCAATTAGGGCTGCCCTGGCCACCAATGTAAGTGCGGGGCAGATAAAAGAGATACCCCAGAATTGGGGGTGTCACATGTCCCCCTGCTCGAATGATGCCAGTCCTCGGGCATCAATTTAAGGGTTAGCAAAAGTCTTGGATGAAGTCCCAAACAGGAGTACGAGGCCCTCAATGTCCTTTCAGAAATGGGCCACATGCAGCATCACGTATTTACAAGTCTTAATACTGTACACAAATTTACATATACACAAGTTGTGAAGCATTTACACTCAAGTATTATTTACATTCTATATCGGACTGGTAACACCCCTTTCTTGTATCGCTCAGATCTCCCACTTTCGAAGAGGTCCTTCGACTGTACCTTAGATCACAGCATGTGGTCTGCAATGAGCATGTGGTGCCCCTCTTCCACTCTTTCTGGACCTGTTGATGGCCTGTTGTATCATGCACACGAATTCTTCTCCTGTAATTGTCGTGTACTCTTGGTCTGTACCAGTTTTCTCTTCCATTGGACGGGTTTCGGCCTTTTCAGCTGTGTTGGTGATTTCCGTAGTGACCTTTGCTTTGGGCGGGGGTCACAGTCGGCTTTGGGCTTTCGGGTTCCAATGGCTCCATTTCCTTTGTCATGGTCATGTGGGCCACAACTTCGAGGCATCTCTTGCGTTCGGCAGTACTGGTATCTGTCTGCTGTAGAGTTGCTGTCCGGCCACCTGTATCTACCATTCTTGGAGTGTACTCGTGTTCAGTTCCTGGCCTCACTTCTTTCGGTTGGGCTCTGGCCTTGTCCGCTGCCCTTGGGGTTTCCACAAGGACATACGGTTGAGACGGTGGCCTAACGGGTTCTAGAAGACCCTGCGGCCTAATGACATTCTCATGGCACTGTTGCACTGCCTCACCCTGACTCCGTACGCCTGTTCTCTCGTTGGTCTCCAGCCGTCCCTTTCTCATTGAGTCTTTAGGTTCTTGTGATCGTGGCATCTGGTCAGGCTGGGGGTGATTACTGATGGGCCGGTCAATCTCGCCACAAACATCCTGCGACCTTCTCCTCTTCAGGTGGTGCTGACCATATGGCTGGTGCATGAAGCGTCGATGTTGACTGTGGATAGTTGCATATCTGTTGCCTCTTACTGCAGCACCGCCGGGGCCTGTTACGTTGGTTGCCTTGACACCTCTCCTCCCATTGGTCACTTCGAATTCAACCCGTTCTCCTTTTTCTAGGCTTCGGAAGTATTTGTTCCTAGGGGTCTTCTGGATACCGGTGTAGTGCACGTATACGGTCTTCCTGTTGTCTGCCCTTATGAAGCCATAGCCACGTGCCACACTGAACCACGATACCTGGCCGGTCACTCTTCTTGTTCTGACTCGTCGATCCTCCGTGTCACGTGGTCTTCTCGCCGTGGTCTGACTCTGCACGAGCTCTGGCGGACCGATCGATGGATCTTGTATGGAGCGGGGCCACCAGTTTTGTTTCTGCGGACCTAGTAGTGGGTCTCTTCTCTTGCCCCTTCTACGAAGAGGTCTATCAGCATTTCATCCGCTAGTGGTACTTCTCTCGGGTCTGCGGCTAGTACTGCCTTCATGGCCTCGTGTAATGCCAGTGCGAAATCACGCAGTGATTCTCCCTGTTTCTGTTTCCTGGCATATAACCTGCTCTTCAGCACTGGCACGGTTTTGGCATCAAAGATCTTCGCCAGTTTTTTCAATATCTTGTCCGCTGTCTCCTTGTCGCCTTCTGACCATGATTTGACTTCTCTCAGGGCGGACCCTCTCAGTTGCGCCAGCAATATTTCTTTGCTTTGTTCTTCGTTCAGTTGGTATAGGGTGAACGTCGAATTCATGTGGTCCTTGAATGCCTTAAAAGTGCTTGTGCCTTTCGTCCGCGTATCTCCCGAGAATGTGAGTAGCCACGTGGCTCCAGAGCCAGATTAAGGTCTAAATGGGCCTGGAGCTGAAAATGATCAAGGGCCTATTATGCGCAATAATAGGGGTTGTGGCCAGCACCAAATAATGTGGGTGGCGTTACCAGTGTTCTGGTTGGGTGGTCTGCTCATGGGTGTGTCTTTATTTGTGTAAATACTTTCAACTAATTATATATGCCTGAAAAAGGCAGGGGGCTGGCATAGGAAAAATGCAGGGAGATATATTGGTGGGTGCCCTCCAAAGGTGCACCCGCAGGATGCCGATGTCCTAAAATACTTGCGGGGTTAGGCGGCACTCCAGTCATAAAAAAAATACTGAAAACCGAAACTTGGTAGACAATATGTCAGCACCTTTTATGTGGTAACCTAAGTTTACCACACCATATACCCCTTATACGAATCATGCAACACAATAGTAACCCCTTATACTGTACTTGCTTCTTACATATTATGCCACATGGAATGAGACAAAATTCACACCGATTGAGCAAAAATTCACACTATGGCACACAGATTGAGTCAAAATTCACGTTATGCCACACAGATTAAGACAAAATTCACATTTTGCCACATGGATTGAGCCAAAATACACACTATACCAGGCATGTCCAAACAGTGGCCCTCCAGCTGTTGTGAAACTACACGTCCCAGCAAGCCTTGACATAGTTTTAGCATTCCCTAATTGCAAAACTGTGGCAATGCATGATGGGACCTGTAGTTTCACAGCTGGAGGGCCATAGTTTGGACATGCCTGCACTATACCAAACAGATTGAGCAATAATGCACAATATGGCGCACATTAAAAATGTACACCATAATGCCCATTACATGTTAAGCCTCACACCATAATCTCCATTACGTATTATGCCAAACACCATAATGCCTATTAAAAATTATGCTACATAAGTGTTGTCTACCTACATGTTCATTGCCAGGGGTTCCATGCTCATTGCCAGGGGTTCCATGCTCGTTGCCATGGGGGAATACATGCTCGCGGTAACTGGGGGACAGTCGCCGCCGGGCAGAAATGACAGCCATTAACAGCCGGGCAGAGAGCAGGGGGCTGCCCGGCACTGCATGGCTATTTGAAATAATACCCCTTTCATACCAGAAAATGCAGGGAATATGGTCCCAGGATCATGCATGGACATTCTCGGACTGGCCCCTTTTACACCAGCCTAGTCCCTGCATTTTCTGGTGTGAGGGGGAGAGAAAACCACCCCGCCCCCCTTTAAACAACCAGCTATATCTTCGGAACCAACTGACCCATTTACATGTAGCCTTCGAATGATTAGTTTTACCTGCAATATCTCTAGAACCAATGAACCCATATGGGCCAGGTATCAGATTGAAGGCCCAGCGATTTGGGTTCGACTGAGATCAACCTCGAGTTTCCGTGATGCTGTAGGGGGAACTGGCAGCCGTTGGAACCGGGTGGAGGTCGGAATTAGCGGGTCCCATTTTATCCTATGGGGAAAACATTCCAGGTTTGCCTGGCGGTATCTCTGGTTCCCGGGGGGCTAGCGACGCGGGACTGGTCTCGTTGGAAAGCCCTGACCCTCAGCTACAAAATGGGCCTATTTAGAGAGTGGACCTGGAGCTCCATCAGGCCCATTGTTAATCCGGCTCTGCGTGGCTCCGAAGTAGTAGGGCATCGTGATCTGTGCCGCCGCTGTCTTCGGCGGTTCTCTGTCCTCTGGTAGTAGCGGAAGACGTCTGCGGGGGGACGGTGTTGGTGTGCCGGTTTCCGACATGTTTCCGATCCTGTTCGCGGACGCCAAAGTTAGATGTGATACACCGGAACAGACAGATCGGTAACCCCTTTACCTTGCACTCTGGGAGGATCGCCGGCTTTCCTTCTTGGACTCGTCTCCTCAGGAACGGGACAAGAACCACACCAAAAGGACGGTACAACAGAATTTATTTACAATTGAATAGGGTACTGGAGATCCGGTAGCAGGCAGGGCTACCTATTGCATAACTTACACTGAAAGGGGTGCACCATAATACAATAAGGTCGCAATAATAAAAATAATGTACGTCTGAATATACATACACACCATCTCGTTCTGCAAACAAATATAATCACTTCACGGCCTAAACAAGTCCAACATCAATTCAATCAAGCACGGCTATCACTCAGTAGCAATGTAAGGTACTTTGCAATCACATTAAACTGTACTGAATAACTAGACTATGAGCTCCACAGTGCAAATTAACGTCACACAATAATACTTTACTGCAACACTGTCACGTGACTAGGTACCCAGGTATCCATACTACACACTGCCTCTGAGGCAGACCTGAGCTCAGGGGTTTAGAGTTCGTTGGAGGCCTCTGGTAGTTCCGTACCGCGGTTATGGAGTATAAACTGACAATCCTTCACATTAAACGGAACTAAAGGACGTGGTTGAACAAAGGTCCCAAACATAGCAAAGGGGCTTCAAAATCTTTGATAGAACAAATAAGACAGTGGCACTTTCTGACTTTCACCACAAGATGGTGCTGTAGGCCTGTTAATCTTTAAAGCTGGTGCTGTAAGAGTCTCTCTGACTATTCTCACTCACTGCGCAGGGGCCGTGCCTTCATGGGTTGTGAACACTGTGGCTCTCGGTGGCCGTGGGATTCCGCCACTGGTAATCAGTGCCCAGCACTGCGCAATCAGGAAGCCGACTGTATGGCACAAGCGGCTCTTCTGGGCCTAAAGGTGAGGGGGGTCCCCGGGATCACTGCAGGCTTGGGGAGAGGGCGCTGTTAGGGGCTCCAATAAGTAGATGGGATGCAGGTCCCTACTGTTGTGGCGGGGTGTGGGCTGTAGCGTGTCCCGGTTGGGGCCAGTCGGGGCTGTACCGGGGTTGAGGCTGCTGTGCAGCACTTACTATGAGTTGCGGCACCTGCCGTTTTAGGGTCTCTGCTGGGCTCTTGCTGGACTCTTGCTGGAGCTGCTGTGTGTGCCTCCCCTCCTTCCTCACTGCGGCTGATGGGGCCCCGGGTCACCGGCGGGATCACGGCTGCTGGCTGTCGTGTTGGGGGGTCAGGGGTCGCAGGCACTCGGCTCCTCTGTCGCCGGGCGCTGTCTTCTCCCGCAGGTCAGTCTTCTGCTGGCTGGATCAGCGGTGGTCACTCTCTGGCGCGGCCCTCTGTACAGGGGACGCGGCCCGATGACGCGGCGGGGTGCTTCTGCAAAAACACGGGCACTCCGGCTCCCCGCTGTCAATCACCGCCGGGATCTTGTATCGGCGGTCGCGGCTGAGCAATGCGCCGCTGCGCACTCTCTGCCGTTCTGAAGCACGTCCTGTGCTTACTTCTCCCGCTGCTGGGCGTCCACCCAGGCTTCCTCTCGCGCTCTCTGCAGCTCCACCTTCCTCTCCTTCGCGCCCCACGGCCGCCAATCGCAGGGCACCCTTTCTGGTCTGTTTCCCCAGCACCTTGGGTAAGTGCTGGGTCTTAGTGCCCTCCTATTTTAAGTCTTTGTCTATTACTGCTGCAGGGCGGTTGCCTAGCAACCCCCTGTGGCTCTGTGCAATTAGGGCTGCCCTGGCCACCAATGTAAGTGCGGGGCAGATAAAAGAGATACCCCAGAATTGGGGGTGTCACATATGCAGCTACCGGCTACTGCTGATTTAGCCTGTCACAATGACAGGCATCAGCAGCGCCGACAGCATGAAGAGCAGGCTCCACTATTGTAAGCACAAGCTGCCTGGCTCTCCCCCAAGCAAGAGCCAACCCACCCCCAGTCATTCCCTGTTTCTCATTCCCTGTCTCCTGTGTCCACGCCTCTATTGTCATTTAGTCACTCCTCTAGCTTTGTGTGACCACGCCCCCTGATGACACATGACCATGCCCTTTTGGTGGAGGCTATCAGTACCACCAAGAAAAAAATTCTACTTGCACCACTGCAGAGGGCCGTGGCAATATTCTTTTGTGCGGGCAGAACAGGTGAGTGGGAGTTATCGCACAAAGGGCAGGATGTACTAAGCCGAAAAAATGTACCAAAACCCGACCGCGCCGTCTTCAGCGGGCAGTTTATCACCACTTTGGGGGGGCGATACCATATAGAAGCCTATGGGCTTCTATCACCACCCACTGCCCGCCGTCCGCACTCCCCTATTCGTCCTCCATGCTGCTCCTCCTCCCCCAGCAGTATGTCACAGCCGGGGATGTCCTTCCGGCTGCAGGGAGGAGGAGGAGACGCCGGGGACTGCCGCAGAGCCCAGGAGGTGATGTAGACCCCCCACAAACCACATTACAGGTATTGCGGGGGGCCTCTGTCACTGCACTGCGATGCCAGCCTCATATGTTAGTACATACTGTATGCGATGGCATCGCGATGGGGGCATGGTGAGGGATGGCGATGTATGTTAATCTCGTCTCTTTGAATTACCACGCTAAACAGAATAAGATTTTGACAAAAATCAACGATATCGGAGATTATAGTCAAATATTGATCTACATGTAATGTCGAACCCTTTCCTCTCGCTGACACCTGCAAATGAACGAGCGGTGTATTATGGGTGGGATGTACCAACCATTTGCGGTACATCACGCCACTTATCGCATTGGGGGGTCATTCTGATTCTCTCGCATTAATGCTAGTTTGGCCCTGTCCCGATGTTTTGGGGACTGCGCACGGTCTATTAAGCGCACGTGCAGCTCCCCTTTATGAATGGCTTCAGCGAATTGCATAGTCGCCAAGCTATTTCAAAGAATCGGGTGGGTGTCAACAGTCTCACACATACGCGATACACTCTGTGTGCATGCACAGTCTATCAATAATCACGCGCACTGTGAATTTACAGCTGTGCAAGAGAAGGAGGGGCCCATGTACAGCCTCCCTCAGGGCACCCTCCTCTCTTTCCAGCTGCTGGCAACTCTGCTTAGCACCATTAGACTAGTGATGTGCTACAGTCTACCGTGCATGTGCAGGTCTCCAGGAAAATGGCCGTGCGTACATAATGTGCACAGGAGTACGCTCTTCCACTTTTGCACACCTAATTTAGTAAGGCCTGTTAAGCAGTGAAGATTGGCTGCTTAGTGAGCCCTCTAACGCCGCCCACCAGGCGAGCGAATGCCCGCCGTGGTGCGAACATCCCTGCCACAATGCGAATAGATATTATATTATATATATTTAATATAATCATCCATTCCCATGGGAGCGTATGGGCCAAAAATCATTCGATGCTCCTCAACCATCAAATGATTTCCCCCCTGTCTTGACTGACCTATATTTGCAGCGTGTGACTTCGAGAACGGGGGGGGGGGGGTTTGCCGCGGCAGGCATTGTTGCGCCTGCTTTGGTATGGGGACACCCAGCATTTTCCTGTGCTCACCAACCATTTTTGTGGGCACGCCCAGGAAACCATCTGCCCCCGGCCCGCCCTGATGATTGAGAATAGCTTGGCAACTATGCAAGTCACCGAAGCCAAGGGGCGTACAGTACCTAGCAGCTGCTATGGGGCCCAGAGCTGAGACATTTATCATCATCACTTGCTAAATAGGGGGCCCTTACAAACTTTTGCTATGGGGCCTACTAATATCTAGGTACGCCTCTGGCCGTAGCCATTTACAAAGGGGGGATGCACATGCGCATAAAAGCACATGTGCGTGCGCAGTCCCCAAAACATCAGGACAGGTCCGAACCTACACAATTGCGAGTCATCAAGAATCAGGCCCTAGGTGTGTGCCAGCAGATGCTCCCTCAGTGCAATGCACCACTGGCACACCGCTAGTTATGGCCCTCAATGGGTGCTGTGTGGTAGCAGTGCTATCTTAACAGCATTATGGGGCCCCTACCTACACAACCTCACCTCCCCGGCCCTCCTCATTGATAATGTTAGGCGTGATGACATTACGCCCAATTCAGTGTGACCACTGGAGGAGGACAGGGATAGGAGGGATGCTGGCCAATGCCGTAGCAACATTTTGTTTTTGATATGCCCTACCTTAGGTGGCTCTGGAGCCCCTATGCTTGCAGGGCCTCCAGGCAGTAGCCCACCAAGCTAAGTGGGAAAGATGGCCCTGTGTGGTAACATGGATTGAGATTGTTGCATAAGGTCAATTATGTTCACAAGTAGTTCTCTGTCACTCATTAGAACTTTGCATTTGATTAAAGCATATACTGTTAATATGTATCATATACTACCTTAAGAATTAAGTAAAGAGTTCTTAGCTTAGCAATACAGCTTTATACAGTATTTACGCTGCAAATTATATTGCAGATAGGAGGCGCCCCTCCCAACTTGATTGAGAGCGGAATGGTGGGAGGGGTGCAGCTGAGCCTTTGGTCCCTCTTGAGTAGCCTATGCAGATGGTGTCATGGTGGTTCTGTCATCCAAAGCACAGGCACGTGATGTGGACCAACTGATCTGTAACTGCAAAGAGGCTTCGGACTCCATAGTAAACCAGGACAAGTCTGACGCTTTCTGGATTGGGGAAAGGGGCAAAGCGTTTTACCTCCCCGCAGTAAATCAAATTACTTGTCGTCGCCCCCCACTTTATTGTCCTCAACTTTTCACAGGGGTCACATGAAGTCTTCTCAGGGGAACCATAACCCCCTTTGCAAATGACCTCAACCCTGCCCATGTAGGTAGTACCAATATCTCGATGCCCCTGGACAGAGTGTGGTCTGGGTGCCACTGGATGGGGTGTTGGTAGTGAACACAAACTGGGGGGATGGGGGGGGGGGGGGGGGGGGCACCAACAGCAATTTTGCCTTCGGGCTTCTAGTACAAACATCCCTGTAATCCGGCACAGCCCTTTGTAATGGATATTTTTCTAAATCAGCAAACATAAAAAAAAAAAAAATCTTGACCACATAAATCTAAATCTAAATAAAAAGATGATGTTCATGTGGTTCTTTCATCATAATTAATGATGCATTGAAGAAAAACATGGCAGCAACCTCTTCATTATGCTTTCCGGGAATATAGAGTTAAAAATAAAAAACATTGTACAGGGTTGCAGTGAATGGCAGATTCCCAATACAGTCCCCATGGGTGGAATTCTCATTGTTTTAAGCAATTAACAGTTTAGTATCCTGCAGGGTTGCCGACTTTATAATTCTCCTCTCCGGGAGAAGCCCGGAGAGGTGAGTTCCAGCAGCCACTCAGGGGGCGGGGCTTAAGTGTGCCATCACTAAGCCCCGCCCCCATGATGGCAAACTGCAAATTCACGGATCTCCGTGGAGGGGGCGGGGCTAAAATGACGCAATTGTGTCATTTTAGCTCCGACCCCTCCTCTGAGACCCGAGGATTGCGGCATTTTAATGCCGCGAACCGGGGCGCAGGGGGGGTCCCCCCTGAATCCGGGAGTGTTGCCCACCCTTCTGGGGGGCCGGGAGGGGGTCACGATTTTCGGGAGACTCCCGGCCATTCCGGGAGAGTCGGCAACCCTGATATCCTGATAGGTGTGCACGGTTATTTCTTTTTACCTGGTTGTTTACAACCATTTCTGCTGAGAGATTTCTACAGTTATCAATGATAGAATACAACCTTAGAACAGAACCTCTCCAGCTCATAATATTATAGGAATCATGTTACAATATCCGGCGAATCCTGTGGGATTGGACCGGACGTCTCCGTCACCTTCAGTATTGCAATGTGTCAATTTATGAAGACGATAATAATACCTGGATTTGCAGTTTTATTAATATCAACCCAAAATTTTATATTATATAGTCATTCAGGGATCTGAAACTAAAGTCAATGGCTTTTCACATTGTTGCTAGAAATTAGGGGGAGGCATGATAGTATCACTAGACATAAATAATTGTATATCACTATATAATTGCTTCAGTGTCCTGTCCCCTGATGCAACTATCCATATTAACCATGTACTTGTCCTAAACTGTCTTGTAATGTAATTTGTTTTGTGTTTGCTCATAACTATGGTCTGTAAAGCGCTGCGGAATTTGTATGCGCTATATAAGAAACTGTTAATAAAAAATATATAAAATGTAGCAATGACTAATAAGATTAGCAGATAAAATCTAGAATATAATGAAAGCAGAAGTATTGCATCTTGCAGTATATATAAAGCAATATACAGAAGTATTGCATCTTGCAGTATATATAAAGCAATATACAGAAGTATTGCATCTTGCAGTATATAAAGCAATATACTGTACATATCAGTTTTTTATGTTGCTGGTCTGTAAACAATATGTAAATACTGTATGTTACATGTAAAACAGACAGATGGAAGAGCTCCTTATATTTTATCGACATTCTTCATGTCAACAGTGATGAAATGTTGAGATTAAAGATAGAATTACACTGCGCTGTTTGAGTAGTTAGTTAAAAAATAACAGTACAATACCATGTCATGATGAAATGTTGACATGATGAATGTTGGCAAAATATACCAAGTACCACTAGAGATTTAGAGGTGACCTCAATGACATCACAAACATGACAGAAGCCCCTTAGTGTTGCCTGAGGTGGGTGTGGCTTGAGGAAGTGATTGCCCCCCCACTTGATTGGCATGAGTCAAGCCATTGTGAAGGTGTCAGACGGTAGGTGTTATGCCAGTACCTTTGTTCCTTCAGGTCTTTCTGCTGTCAACCTGAGGAGTCGCCGCTTCGGTTACCTGAACTCTGAGGGTAGAAGGACACGGAACCCCAAAGAGACAAAGCCCCAAACACAATGGCCCTTATTCTGATTGACGCGGACTTTACCGCATACTTTCGGATCGCGTCTTTACGGCGTCTGCGCATGCGTGGCGAACGCAACGCGCATGTGCCACGCATTGACTCGGTACCAGTTCGGCCAGATCCCGTCCAGAACTGTTCACCGCTATCATTCGGGAAATAGGGGCGTATTATGGGCGTCATGCGGAATGACACATGGGCGTAGTTTCAAAGTGGGCAAAACGGGGCGGAAACATGGGCGGACACGGGGGAGTACACTTATGTTGGGGGGCGTACATTCGGAAACCACTCCGAATGCACGCGATCAAAAAGGGCAGAAATGTGCGGTGTCCACAAGTGTACTATTGCTTTGCGGACACCACTCGTTCATGCGCTAGGCGAACGTACGCCTAATGACTACAACCATTAACACCTGAACCCAATAGAATCTACTCCTTTACTCATTACTCACTAATAGGCCGCTTGTCAGTGCTTTAATTGAAACCATTGCTGCTTCAAGGAAACCTTACTAGTCCCCCACATATGCTGTACTTGTCAGACACTTTCAAACTGCTAACAATGGACATGACAGAATATTAATACTAGCAATACACATGTGTATTTGACATGTACTCATGAAACCACACATTTTGGGTAAAGTAAACACATTTATTTATATTCATGTCACAGTCAATGCCAGTGTGATGCAATGACCATAAAATAATACATACAAACAATAAACAACATGGCAGGAATGCCGCAAAATAAATAATAATACAAAACAAATATAATTGCACACATTTTATGAGGATAGGTAATTGAATAAGTGGGTCATGTGATGTATTGCAGAAGATACTTCATAGTGGGTTGTTTGGCGTAAATACTCCGCTTACGTGCGGTAGCACCGCTTGGCTCCCGTTCGGATGCGGTATTCCCGAGCATACTCTGTAATACTCTGTAATACCGTGCAGAATCGGAGTGTTTCTCCCGCACACGCATGGTTTGTATGTCGTCCGTAAACACGCCCTGTTCTTAAAGAGTGAGTCCGTCCGAATGCGGAGGACACGTGGGCGTTTCTACGGACGATGGCCGCACGCGGCAGAACACCGTGGCGTGCGGACCGCACCGTAAGAATGCGGGAATATCCGCACCGATCAGAATAAGGGCCAATAAGAGAATCAGCACCGCTAAAGGCAACTTTTGGTTATGCAAGGTGATATAGTATGAATGGCATAACACTATGCAGTGAATGGTTAAAATAGAAATATTGTGCGATAGGTGGCTAAATGGCAGCAGTTAAGCCACGGAATGCATGGTATGTCAGACAATATTACCTTATAAACAAACAATGCAATATTCACTGCAATAAAACATAATGCAATGAAATACAATGCAATAGAAGGTACTTGTGGATTATCACGGCTCCCATTGCATGCCATATATAGTGGCATGTGATGGCATGCGATTGGATGCGATTTTTGCCGTTTTTACAAAATCGCATGCGATCGCATGCGTTTTTAACAGAAAAGCATCCAAATGCATTGAAATTAGTATCAAACATGTTCAATGGCCCCCAAATGTCATTTTTGAGGCTGTACCACCCCCACTATCAACGCAAACCTGAAGCGTGGCGAGCGCAGTGAGCCCGCGAGGGGCGGCGGTACGCGTCCTACGACCTTTTCATACCCCCACTATCCACGTCGGCGTGGAGTTGAGAATATAAAGTGTGGCGAGCGCAGCGAGCCACCAAGCCAGAAGCGTGGCGAGCGGACGCGGACACCTGTGAAGGTATCCGTGTCCCCTCGCGGGGCTTGCCGCGCTTCGGGCTCGCTGCGCTCGCCACACTTTCTATTCTCAACTACACGCCGACGTGGATAGTGGGGGTATAAAAAGGTCGTAGGACGCATACCGCGCCCCTCGCGGGCTCGCTGCGCTCGCCACGCTTCAGGTTCGCGTTGATAGTGGGGGGGGTACAGCCTCAAAAATGACATTTGGGGGCCATTGAACATGTTTGATACTAATTTCAATGCATTTGGATGCTTTTCTGTTAAAAATCGCATGCGATGCGATTTTATCCCCTGCGATGGCCATCGTGGGAGCCGTGATACTCCACAAGTACCCAATAGAATATAATGCAATGAAATACAATGCAAAAGAATATAATGCAATGAAATATAATGCAATAAAACACAATGCCTTTAAGTGCCTGGAGTTAATAGGTAGTTCAGCTGCACAGTTTAGCTTTTTGAATAAGGGCAGTAAGGATGGTGTAATGGTTACCATTATTGCCTCACAGCGCTGAGATCATGGGTTTGATTCCCACCATGGCCATAGCTGTGTGGAGTTTGTATATTCTACCCATGCTTGCGTGGGTTTCCTCCGGGTACTCTGGTTTCCTCCCACAATCCAAAAATATACTGTAAAGGTGGGCATACATCGAGCCGATTTGGACCGATTTCGGCCGATTGCGATCAATCGGCCCGATAAATCGGACCAAATCGGTTCTTCATGACATGGGGTCGGGTCCGATGCACGGCCCCGTGCGTATCGGACCCGACCCCAGGGGTCGGACCGGCGGGACATACGATGTTTAATAAATCAGTCGGCGCTGGACAGTCAGTCTCTCTCCACTGTCCAGCGCTGTAGCGGTGAGGAGCAGTGGGGGCGGGCGGCTGGGGAGGAAGCAGCGGGGCGCAGCAGCGCGTTACCAGATCAGTGCTGGGGCGGGCGGCGGTGACAGTCAGTCTCCACTGTCTACTATAGCGCTGTAGCGGGCGGGCAGCAGAGGCAATTACATATTTAAAATAATGTTTCAAATGACTCTCCTGGATTTGATTGGCTGAGATAGAGCACTCTCAGCCAATCAGTGGCCGCGGAGGGAGACCACTGATTGGCTAAGAGTGCTCTATCTCAGCCAATCAAATGCCGGAGAGTCATTTGACATGTTATTTTAAAGTTG
>NC_139221.1:291648730-291791227 GCF_055691185.1 Crinia signifera | reverse complement strand
TTCAGAAATATTGTACACATATAGGGCCAGATGTACTTAAATGTAAGATGTACTTGAAAAGTATGTGTTTAGGTAAAACAGATCACATCTGGAACATATTATCAGCACAATGTACTAAGCTTGAAAAGGGATAACATGTAGAGTAATAAACCTCCAACCAATCAGCTCCTAACTGTCATATAACAGGCTGTGCTTGACAAATTAAAGTTAGGAGGTGATTGGCTGCTGCTTTATCGCTCTCCATTTTATCCCTTTTCAAGCTTAGTACATTGCGCTGATAATATGTTCCAGATGTGATCTGTTTTACCTTAACATGCTCCTACAGTATTTTCTCATCCGTTTTTGGTGTATTTGACTGGGGTCAGAGCAATTATTGGCAATATTTAAAAAGGGGATGCACATGAATGAGCAGGGGATAGCTGTGGCTTGTACCACCTATAACCAGTCAACATAATAAAACAGCAGCACAGAGCATTTCAGCACAAACAAATGTTCATAATTAGACCACTTTGTAATGAAAATGGTTCCACCAATATTTAGTCTTTCACATTCAGGGGGAGATTAGGGGCGGGATGTATTAAAATACGTTGCCGCCATTCGCCATCCCCCCCCCCGCCGCGATGCTGCCGCATATGTACTAACATATGCGGCTGGCATCGCGGTGCGGTGACGGGGGGTCTCCGTCACCTCCCTGCCGCCACGCTCTCCCCTCACGCCGTGGACAGCTATGCATTCTGTCCCCGGCGCTTCCTCCTCCCCCCTGCAGCCGGAAGGATGTCCGGCTGCTTCACTAGGGGGAGGCAGGGCTTACCTTCCGGGGTCCAGGAGGACCCTTCAGGAAGGTAAGCCAGAGGGGGGGTCGGCGAGGCGGCGGGTTTGCGTCGGTGGGCGGCGAAAAGAAGCCCATAGGCTTCTATAGGGTATCGCCACCCAAAGGTGGCGATACCCTTCAGTGCGGTATCATTCTTGATACATTGGAAAATGCGGTAAAACCGGGGTTTTACCGCATTTTCCATTTGATACATCTCGCCCTAGGAGAGGGCCCTTGTATAGGTCCAATGCCACCCACCTGCTCTCTGGGAGTGACCTCAGCATTTTAGACTCTGACTTTAAGCCAGAGTCTACTGCATATAGCAGTTCTCCATGAACATTGTACTAACTTTGTGCCATATAACCGAGGACTTCTCTACAACGTAAGCACAAATCACTGGGGAAATGGCTACTTTTTCATTTTCCTGATTTCTGACTGCAGCGCTGGCTGCCACACAACTCATGAGGCGTACTTTTAATTATAGGTGCAGTGAGGGCCCCTTGGACTCAGGGCCCCATGTGTAGTGCACACCTTGCACCCATCTAGATATACCAATGGTCACATAGTAGAGAAGTATCCGTCAAATATAAAGCTCTGAGTTGTGGGTGAAATAATATGCAGATGCTAGCTTGTGACAGACATCCAAATTATCTGTGCCCCTGTATCCAGTAACACCGAAGAGGAGTCTAGACAGCCCACCATTCACCCACCATCACGTCCACCAACGACACAAGCACCTGTGTATGCAAGTGTAATGTCTTCGCCTGAACGTTGCCTCTGGAAGTGGTTGTGCGCCGGAGAACGCCAATAATCGCACAACCATGCCAACATGATCATTGCCTCCATTGGGGGGGGCGGGGAGGTGGGATCGGGCGGCGGGGACCGGCGGCGATACGGTGGGGACCAGCGGCGAGATCCGTAGTAAGGAGATGCACACGCATCTCATGCGCGCGCGTCCCCTTCCGGCGGCTGGTTGGAGCTGGCGGCTGGCAAATCTAATAGAGAGCAGCTCCATCTGTATTTTATTTTTATTATAATATTTGGCTGTATATTATATTAGCTAATGATAATTATGTCCTGACATTTTAGTCAACTGTCGGTGTTGCCGAAGTATATAATGTATATACACTGACCGATATCGTTCACAATAACAGTTAGTGATGTCACCTGTAAACCCCCCCCCAATAAATCCAGTCTATTGTCAGATTGAGCTGCACGACCCCCGGCCATGCGCTTCGTTACCCGTCTTTAGAATTTGTGTATATATAATCCCAACTATAATGCTCAAACAAGTTAAATTGTAACTTATAACTAAAATAAATGGAAAAAAAAAAACATTAAATTGTGTAATACTGAGTTTGATTCAGAGCAAACATTTACTATAGGAAATAAGTGCAAGGCAGTAGATGGCTTCCCGGCAGTCTGAACTGTGAGGGGATAATACAGATGCAAATTGTATTGTAAGGGATTTATTGTGCTCCTCTGTGCTATATCCTCGTCATTACTATCTGCCGCTAGAGTTATATGGCCTTTGATTACTCAGCTACATGTTTTTTTACTTATCCTTTGCAATTATGGGCAAAGCACAGGAAAATATCAAAACATAGACAAAATAGTTATTTTAGATTAAAGCTTGTCATGTTTATTATTCCAAATGACTTCAATTTTCTTAGCTGTTCCTCGCTGTTGCCAGCACATCGATTTTATTGGTCTGAATTGAATGTTGAAGCAGTATGAGGTTCAGTAGGAAAAAAAATTGATGTGAATATAAGGACTGCGATAGGGCTGCAGGTAACAGGCTCAATGCTGTATATTTATTATTTATTTATTACCAGTTTCTTATCTAGCGCATACATATTCCGCAGCGCTTTACAGAGAATATTTGAACATTCACATCAGTCCCTGCCCCAGTGGAGCTTACACTCTATATTCCCTACCACATTCACACGCCCACACAGACATTCTGGGAGCCAATTAGCCTATTATTATATTTTTGGATTGTGGGAGGAACCGCAGTACCCAGAGGAAAGCCACGCAAGCACGGGGAGAATATACAAACTCCACACAGTTAGAGCCATGGTGGAAATGGAACCCATGACCTCAGTGCTGTGAGGTAGTAATGCTAACCATTACATCATCCGTACTGGCCAATATAGCAAAAGAGGCCAGTATATGTGGCTTCCTAGAGTTTGTGGAACTATGCATGCCAGGAAGCAATGCCGGCCTCTTGAGACTCAAGTTTCCACAGCAGCTGAGGAGACACAGATTGCCTTAGCCACTCCTCTCAATCAGCGGCAGATCCAGGGGTGGGCTGCAGCACAAACAGGAAATGCAGCTTTACTAAAAATCTCACATTCCCATTACTAAAAAAATCACCAGAAATAGCCAGAAATTTGGCAAAAAATTTGCACCCAATTACGTGTGCGATATTTTAGCTGTCTAAAAAAAATGTACCCTGTTACATCTTGGCCAAACAGTCCAGGTTTTGAGGCTATTCATGTTTGAGCATAGGTGACGTCATTTTGATTCAACCATCTGGGCTGAAGCATGAATATCCTTATAACCTGAACTGTTGTTGGGCTGTATTCAATTCGGCCGGCGAGGGGGTTAAACGGCGGGGATCACCAAAAACAAATCCTCATTGTTTAACCCCCCCCGCTGGCCGCTCACCCTATTCAACACTCCGGGTAAATCCTCACTGTCAGAGGACAGAGAGGGTTCCCTCAAACAGCGAGGCTCGTGGCTAATGCATTTAGCCGCGAGCCTGGTTGTTTTAGTGGCTGCACACGCCGCTTCCCCATCGCTGCAAAAACCTAGCAAGGAAACGGCGTGTGCAGGGGGACAGTTGAATACTGACACTGCGAGCTGTGACAGGGAGCAGGCAGCACCCAGGGGCGCCGGCTTACGTTTTTGCTGGTGGGTGCTCGTGGGTGCCCCCCCCCAGTCCTGGATGGAGGTAGGCAGGACCTCACCGCAGCGAGGTCCTGCCAGCACCTCACCGGGGTCCCAGCAGCGGATATGCCGTCAGCAGCGGGGGTCCCTGTGGAAGATGGGAACTAGCAGTGGTATTAATACTGTTACTAGTTCCCATCCGCCGCAGTGACCCCGCTGCTGATGGCATATCCGCTGCTGGGACCCCGCTGCGGCGCTGCCAGGATCCCCGACTGTGAGCTCCGGCCATGGCCCGTGGGTGCTCCTCACCTTCCGTGGGTGCTCGGGCCCCGGAGCAGCCACGGTTTCGGCACCTATGAATACACCCCATTGTGTCATGTGGAATGAATTTGAGAATACTGATGTAAAGCATGCTAGCTATTTTCAGACAGTTCTGACTTTTTCTTTTATGCAATATATGGCTGTTTAATGACACATATTGTAAATGTGCATGTTAATGACTATATATTAGTATTTCTATGATAGCCCACAAAACTAAAACCAAAACCAAATATGGCCAGACCACCTTTTCTGATGAGACCTTGACAGGATAAAAAACATGCAGATGTTCCGTCATCTGTATTCCATTACAGTTGCTGATCCCACCCCTATTTCAAAGCAATTTTGTCAGATATTCTCTTTAATGCAAAAGTCTGGCAGTGCTGCAATAGCACCCCATAAATTAACGAAATGCTGTTTTGTGCCCAATCTATCTATTATTCGAATACACTTGTAATATATGCTTTCAAGGCTGTATCTATGCTGTCTGCACTGCTAAATCCCATTTTTTTTGCAGTAAAATTTACCCGCTATTGTGCTAAAACACACAGGATCCAGGATAAGTTGTTAGATCAATGTGTCATCCCCGAATGCAGATCCGATCACTTTTTAGAGATTTTATTTCTCCTGCCTCTGGGGATCAATTAACCGCAGTAATTTACCCTCCGGGGATCAATTAGCTCTCGGTGATCAATTCCCCTCATATTTTTGAAAATGCTGTAACTTGCTCATAAACTGTCTTATGATGCCTGAAACGGAAACTTTGTTTAAAACTGGATGAGGATCTCTCTAATATGTTTATTGAATCAGGAAGACTATCCAATTAGGAAGACCAGCTGTCCCATCATAGAAAACAATGCTTTATTTTGTAGGGCTAATCACTTTAATTTTTGTATGTAGGTAAGATAATAAATGAAAAGGTTCCCAGGGAGGGCTATGGCTACTGCTTGGCACAATGAGGGGTATAAATGGTCCTTATCCGTGTCTTTCATCAAATACTGTTATAATTCCAAAAACCTACAGTATATAATCACTCTCCTGCAGGGGCTCCATATAGTCATTTCTCTCCTGCAGGGGCTCCACATAGTCATCATGCTCTTGCAGTGGCTCCATATTGGCCTCCATCAGGGGCTCCATATAGTCATTGGCATCCTGCAGGGGCCCCATATAGTCATCGTCCTCCTGCAGGGGATCTATATAGTCATTGCCCTCCTGCAGGAGCTCCATATAGTCATCGCCTTCCTGCCGGAGCTCCATATAGTCATTGCCCTCCTGCAGCAGCTCCACATAGTCATCGTCCTCCTGCAGGGGTTCTATATAGTCATTGCCCTCCTGCAGGAGCTCCATATAGTCATTGGCATCCTGCAGGGGCCCCATATAGTCATCGTCCTCCTGCAGGGGATCTATATAGTCATTGCCCTCCTGCAGGAGCTCCATATAGTCATCGCCTTCCTGCCGGAGCTCCATATAGTCATTGCCCTCCTGCAGGAGCTCCACATAGTCATCGTCCTCCTGCAGGTGTTCTATATAGTCATTGCCCTCCTGCAGGAGCTCCATATAGTCATTGCCTTCCTGCAGGAGCTCCACATAGTCATTGTGCTCTTGCAGCGGCTCCTTATTGGCATCCTCTGATTCCTGCAGAAACTTTTCACAGTTCATCCTCCAACTCAGCCAGGAACACCAGGTCATCCTCCGACTCTTCCGGGAACTCCAAGTTATCATTCTCCTCCAGGGACATATAATTATCATAGCAAATATTAGCAATTTGTAATGCCCTTTCCACATTATGCCCCACATTAGTAATGTACTTATACACATAATGCCACATAGTAATTCCCCTTACTTATTATGCCACACGTTATTACCACCCTGGGAGGCACTGATACCCCTTAGGCCTTAAGGAAATATTAATATAGGGGCAATACTAGCCATAGAACCTCCAAGATACAGTATATGTCACAGTGTGTACAAAATTCAGTTTATAAAGCCCTACACAGCACACTGAATATTTAACAATCTACATGCAGCCTATGTACATCTCTGTATTATTCAGGCAGCCACCCAACAGGAGCGTCATGTTTGTGGAATGATGTTAGAATTATATATGGATAAATACTACCCCCCCCCCCCACATCCCTTTATTATACCAGTATTTTAGGCCGATATGCTGTGATTCTAGTATATAGAGGGAGCAATATATTTACATCTTGAGAAAGCTCCATGTAAAAACAGTCCTGGACCATAACTGCTCTATGTCCAATCATTTTACCGCCGACCGCTGCTATAAGATTTACCGGGACAGGATGAGGTTATTCCTGGTACAGGAGTAATAACTATGGGGCCCATTCAGACCTGTTCATTTGGGTACAAATTCAGCCCTGTCTTTGATGTTCGGGGTGTGCGCATGCAAACTGGGACAGCGGTCATCTGCAGGCAGCATTGTTTAACGAAATGCTGTTTTGTGCCCAATCTATCTATTATTCGAATACACTTGTAATATATGCTTTCAAGGCTGTATCTATGCTGTCTGCACTGCTAAATCCCATTTTTTTTGCAGTAAAATTTACCCGCTATTGTGCTAAAACACACAGGATCCAGGATAAGTTGTTAGATCAATGTGTCATCCCCGAATGCAGATCCGATCACTTTTTAGAGATTTTATTTCTCCTGCCTCTGGGGATCAATTAACCGCAGTAATTTACCCTCCGGGGATCAATTAGCTCTCGGTGATCAATTCCCCTCATATTTTTGAAAATGCTGTAACTTGCTCATAAACTGTCTTATGATGCCTGAAACGGAAACTTTGTTTAAAACTGGATGAGGATCTCTCTAATATGTTTATTGAATCAGGAAGACTATCCAATTAGGAAGACCAGCTGTCCCATCATAGAAAACAATGCTTTATTTTGTAGGGCTAATCACTTTAATTTTTGTATGTAGGTAAGATAATAAATGAAAAGGTTCCCAGGGAGGGCTATGGCTACTGCTTGGCACAATGAGGGGTATAAATGGTCCTTATCCGTGTCTTTCATCAAATACTGTTATAATTCCAAAAACCTACAGTATATAATCACTCTCCTGCAGGGGCTCCATATAGTCATTTCTCTCCTGCAGGGGCTCCACATAGTCATCATGCTCTTGCAGTGGCTCCATATTGGCCTCCATCAGGGGCTCCATATAGTCATTGGCATCCTGCAGGGGCCCCATATAGTCATCGTCCTCCTGCAGGGGATCTATATAGTCATTGCCCTCCTGCAGGAGCTCCATATAGTTATCGCCTTCCTGCCGGAGCTCCATATAGTCATTGCCCTCCTGCAGCAGCTCCACATAGTCATCGTCCTCCTGCAGGGGTTCTATATAGTCATTGCCCTCCTGCAGGAGCTCCATATAGTCATTGGCATCCTGCAGGGGCCCCATATAGTCATCGTCCTCCTGCAGGGGATCTATATAGTCATTGCCCTCCTGCAGGAGCTCCATATAGTCATCGCCTTCCTGCCGGAGCTCCATATAGTCATTGCCCTCCTGCAGGAGCTCCACATAGTCATCGTCCTCCTGCAGGTGTTCTATATAGTCATTGCCCTCCTGCAGGAGCTCCATATAGTCATTGCCTTCCTGCAGGAGCTCCACATAGTCATTGTGCTCTTGCAGCGGCTCCTTATTGGCATCCTCTGATTCCTGCAGAAACTTTTCACAGTTTATCCTCCAACTCAGCCAGGAACACCAGGTCATCCTCCGACTCTTCCGGGAACTCCAAGTTATCATTCTCCTCCAGGGACATATAATTATCATAGCAAATATTAGCAATTTGTAATGCCCTTTCCACATTATGCCCCACATTAGTAATGTACTTATACACATAATGCCACATAGTAATTCCCCTTACTTATTATGCCACACGTTATTACCACCCTGGGAGGCACTGATACCCCTTAGGCCTTATATTAATATAGGGGCAATACTAGCCATAGAACCTCCAAGATACAGTATATGTCACAGTGTGTACAAAATTCAGTTTATAAAGCCCTACACAGCACACTGAATATTTAACAATCTACATGCAGCCTATGTACATCTCTGTATTATTCAGGCAGCCACCCAACAGGAGCGTCATGTTTGTGGAATGATGTTAGAATTATATATGGATAAATACTACCCCCCCCCCCCCCCACATCCCTTTATTATACCAGTATTTTAGGCCGATATGCTGTGATTCTAGTATATAGAGGGAGCAATATATTTACATCTTGAGAAAGCTCCATGTAAAAACAGTCCTGGACCATAACTGCTCTATGTCCAATCATTTTACCGCCGACCGCTGCTATAAGATTTACCGGGACAGGATGAGGTTATTCCTGGTACAGGAGTAATAACTATGGGGCCCATTCAGACCTGTTCATTTGGGTACAAATTCAGCCCTGTCTTTGATGTTCGGGGTGTGCGCATGCAAACTGGGACAGCGGTCATCTGCAGGCAGCATTGTCCTTTGGTGGGGGTTGGCAGGGGGAAGCACTTCTCACCCCCTGCTCTGTGAAGATCTGCTCGGGAAAACCACACTTTGCTCATCGGTCAGAGACAAGCAAATATCAAATTACTGGAACAGAGCCATTCATATAGGTGCAGATGTACTGGGCCTCACTTTATTTATAATCGGCACACGTTTCACAGCGCCATACACAGTGCGAACATTAGAACAGTACAGGGAGACAGAACTTCACATTACAGAATATAAATAACAAAAATTAAGTACAGGTGATAAAGAGCACCACAATACAATACACAAGACAGCTTGGATGTAGGAAGCAGGAGAGAGCTGTAAGGGAAATGTGGGGAGAAGAGGGAAGAGGGTCTGCTCTGAGGAGCTAACGAACTAGTGGGAAGAGGTGACCAACAGATGACATGAGGTGCAACATGCGATGAACTATCAACCATTCAGCTCCCAACAGTCATTTTTAAAACAGCCTGTAACATGGCAGTTAGTTGATTGGCTAGTACTTTATTTCTCTCTGCTCTATCTCTCTCCAAGTAATCGCACATCTCCCCCATAGACTCAAAGCTAATAGAATAACAAAAAGATGAATGTTCCTCATATACAGTAATGCTGGTCTTCCCATCTGTAATAAAGTAGAGGTCACCAGTGTATATTTATGGACTACTATAGTCAGTGGCATAGCTACTGAAAGGTTGGGATTTAAATGAATAATATCTGACTCCATTTTATCAAAATACGGATCATACAAGATCATTTATTCATCAAAGACAGAAATAATAAATAAGATTATTGAGGCATGAGGGGCCAGGCTGATGGGGATCGCTCCTTATCATGGATTACACTACATATGTGGCAGACCCCGCGACAGCTTGGGGGAGTGGCGCCCGCATACCTCCCAACAGTCCCGATTTTATCGGGACAGTCCCGATTGTCAGGGCCTGTCCCGCTGTCCCACCCGCGGGCGGCAGTGTCCCGCGGTGTGGGGGGGCTGTTGGGAGTCCCCCGTCAGATGCTAAGCAGCGGGGAATAAACGCTGTGCGCATGCGCACAGCGTCTATTCCCGCAGCCAGGGGGCTGGGGACATGGCTAGAGGCTCACAGAGCCTCTGGGACATGCCCCCATAGCGGCAAAATGGGGGTGTGGCCTCGCGGGGGAGTCGCGAGTATAGGCCATGCCCTGAATTAGGCCACGCCGCCGAAAAAAATTGCTGACCGGCCGAAGTTGGGAGGTATGCGCCCGCAGGGTCTGTGGTGGGTGCCACTGGCTGAGCTGACAGGTGACCCAGGCAGCAGTGAGTGCTGAGATGGTCCCGCCCTATACATATCGCCCCGAGTCCCGCTCATTACATATGCACGGGGCAGGGACCTGCTCATTCAATATGTATAGGGCGGGACCATCTCAGCGCTCTCTGCTGCCTGGGTCAGCTCAGCCAGCGGCGCCCACCACAGACCCCGCTGGCACCGCTCCCCCTAGCCGCCACGGGGGGGGGGGGGGGGGGCAGGGAAGAGAACAATTTCTAGATACACCTCTGACTACAGTATTAGAATATGTACATTACTAAGAATGATCTTTTATACCTATGCACCATCATCAGATCCTCAGGCTAGGTTCCTATACTAACTACATTACATTGTGCATCCCTAGCACCAGATGACATTGATTCATTAAATACTGCATGGACCATGTCTGAAGTAATTGGCCAGTTGAAAGCTGACCAAGTCCCTGGCCCGGATTTGATCTCTATAAGTTACTGTAATATAGATCAAAGGCCTTTCAAAGATTCGCTTAGGGAACATAGCTTGTTATTACTTATTAATAAAACTGCTTCTCCTTTTGTTATTCTGTGGGAAATGCAGTTCTGAATCCATAATAATTACATTCATAAAACCAGATAAGGACAAGGCTTCATGGTGTAATTATAGACCATTTGCCCTTCTTAACTCTAATTTAAAAATATTTTCTTGCCAGTTGATTTGTAGATTCAATTTTCTTTTTACCCCAAACTTTTAAATCAGACCATTCTGACTGTATCCAGGTTGCCAGGCCCCAGATAACACCCAAAACTATTTATATTGTAATGCCATGTACAAAACAAACTGCTCGATGAGTAGAAATGTTTGATGTTATTAACTGGCTGTTTCTAGAACTTTAATTATAAATATTTGGGTTCCACACCGACATTATTTGCTGTTCCATATGCATTGGTGGCTATTGCAGGCTTCATCTCAAATACTTTTAAATGTTCGGGATACAGTCACTAGGTCTACAAGCACTAGGTCGACACCACTAGGTCGACATGACTGAAGGTCGTCATGACTGAAGGTCAATATGCAGGAAGGTTGAAATGACTGAAGGTCGACATGGCTTAGGTCCACAGGGTCATTAGGTCAACATGGGGAAAGTCGACTGTCAAAAGGTCGACATGGGGTTTTTCACCTTTTTGTTTTTGAGCCGACAGGTGCGGTGGGAGAATAAAATAGTATGCTGAGCGTAGCGAGGCACCGTGCCCGAAGCATGGCGAGTGCAGCGGGGGAAGCGGTGCTACGTTTCAGTGTCCATGTCGACATTCGGGACAAAAAAAACGGAAAAACCCCATGTCGACATTTTGACTGTCGACCTTCCCCATGTCGACCTAATGCATGTCAACCTAAACTATGTCGACGTTCATGCACGTCGACCGCGTGGTGTCATTGCTATCTGTCCAGTGATCCATACCCAAATGTTCTACTTGAACAAAACATTAACTGTTGAGTATTTAACGCTGGGTACCAGGGAAACATTGTATTATAGACGGCCCATAAAACTTGCTTGTTAGCGGTTGACGTTATACTTTCCCTTTGAGAAGCATATGATACTGATTTTCACAAGCTTCTAAAACAATATAGCAAGGTCTCATGTGGCAAACGAAATACAGACAAAACAGAAATCTCATTATTGAACCTTTATCACTTTGTTTCCACCAAACGATTGAAAGGTCCACTTATCCCTGTCACCTCCACAAATAATCTCAAAACTACCGTACAACCTAGCGAGTAGCATATTAGCGTCTACCCCACCAGCAGGACCCAGAAACGTCCCCTTTGCAGCCATTTTCCAAGAGCCATGTTGCTCAAAAATGAGCAAAAAAAATAAAATAATAATGTACTGTGTCTTGTACAATGCTTTCATCTAAAGTTTTCAGTATCCTGAAAGTTTTTTGTAACCCAAAAGTTTACGGTATGCCGAAATTCTCCTGTATCCTGTGAATTTAGCACAGAAAATTTTGTTAAGGGCTTTGCGGCAATTTACAACCTAAATGACAGACCGCACGCCCCCCCACCACCCAATGCCCTTTCTATGGTAAAAAGAAAAAAAATCACAACTTGGGGCGTGGTTCAGGCCTGTTCGCTAGGATGTGTATAATCGGGGCCTAGCGAACAGATAAACGCAGCTTCGCCGATTGCACAGACCAATGTGAGGGGATGTGTACGTTAATACATCAAAGAATTTCTCCAGCCTTCGCTAAGAAAAGACAGACTGTACTCAGTGGTGAAACAATAGCGGGGGCTATTGTTAGGCTGCTGCCTGCCAGGACCTGCCTTACCCCGCCACTGCATCTGTGGCCGGGAGTCGGGACCCGCAGATCTACATGTCTGCGTCCCGACGCTCCTGCTGGATCCTTATGAAAAATGTCCTTCACAAAATGGCTGCCCCCTTACTGCAGGCAGTTTTTGAGAATGCTAGAGGAGGCTGTAAGGTGGCGGCCATTTTGTGAGGGACCTTTTTTCATAAGGAGCCAGGAGGAGCACTGGAACGCAGAAAAGCAGATCTACACTGACTTGTGCAGCGCCCTCTATCCCCAAGCAGACATCAACACGCCTGCATCTGCATGGGTATGCCCAGCAGTTGAAGTTCCCTACTTCTACCCTACTTCTACCCCATAGTTGCCCCCTTCACACCCACGATTCAGCGAACGGCCCAGGGAGTGTGTAACTCGCCAAAGCCGCTTGTTACCGAATGTTTGCGCATGGGGACGGGGCCAGATTTGGTCCGCTACGGGCAAGTTTTAATCGGCCCCTTGATGCGTTATTCCTCAACAACCTGAACACTTATCAACTTCATTACGCATCTACAGCACACACCCTATGGAATGACACCTGAACCATTATAACTGGTGTTGTCATTGCGGAGTAGCTGCTCTCACCCAAAAATTGCTTAGCCAATTAAATATATAGAGGGTTTATTCAGAGCTGATCGCTGCTCTGCAATTTTGCAAGGTGATCGATTATTGTGCAACTGCGTATTTGTACGGATCACAGCGCGCATGTGCAACCACAAACAGTGACAAAAATCAGCAATTTTTTTCCGCAACACCCTCGCAACTTGACTGAGGTGGTAACCGGCCGTTTCCTGGGAGTGTCCGGAAAAACACAGGCACGCCCAAGCATTTCCAAGGAGGGTCTGTGACGTCAGCTCTGGCCTCGATCACCCTGTCTCAGAGTTGTGGAAGGGTCACACTTGAAATACATTCGATGGTGAGTGAGTTGCGTATGGATTTGCAGTTGGACGGCATTTGCCGATAGTTTTCCGTCATTTGTAGGCTTACACAGTGCGGGTTTTTGCTCTGTCTTGGTGGCGACTCTGATTGCAGGCCTCTGCAAATTAGCACAGCAGCGATCAGGTCTGAATCAGACTCAAAAGGGTGTACTGACTGTTGATTTTAACATGTTATTATCATTATAATTATTTGACATACTAGCTGGTGCGTTAGTATGTATTTATTGTAATTGTGTCATCTGTATTGTGTGATATTAATCAAATCATTCTACTAGCGCTGTTTTTTTTCCCGAATATATATATTTTTCCTGATACAGGCTAGAGAAATACAGCTGGTGGTGAAGGGTAATCTGTGTCAGGTGATCAGCGCTCAGCCATCTTGTTTGTTGCTGTTACACAATATGCGATTGGCGGCTTTGACTTACAGTATGGGGGTCAATTTGACGTGTTAAAAAATTCAAATTAGTGATCTTGCCCATAGCAACCAGATTCTGCCTATCATTTTAGAACCTTTAGTACATTTACCCCTATGAATTTAACCCAGTAACTCATAAACAAGGCTGGGTTACCATTAATTACAGTTGCTGATTTAAATCCAAAAACGGGATCACTTTGACAAAGTGCGGATTAATGGGTTTAACTATAACAAACCAGCGACTTCTCCTACTCAGGGACTCACTTCCTCTGGCACTTATTCCTTCACCACTCGTACCTTTACATCACATTTACAATATCCACCCCATACATTATTCCCATGGTATCGTACATCAAAGTACAGATAAGGTATATACAGTACGTAAGGTAAATATACTGTAAAATGGCTGATTTGTTCTCTGGAAGTGCATAGTTTTGTGGATTTACATCAAATCTATAAATATCTGTAATACACCTAACCAGGAATTACAGGGCTCATTCCAACATCGTTGTTTCTGCAAATTTCTTACATTCTTAAATTACAGTAGATCCCTAGCAAGAAAATTCTTTAGAAATGTTGTGGAGATATTTCTAATATTTCTCTTTTTTCGGATGATTTTAGTGGTGGTGGTGGTGTGTGGGGGGGTGTTAGGGGTTCAATCAGAGATGAACACTAATGCAATTGCAGCAGATATTTGTTCGTGGCGGATGTGCAGAAATTTGCACATGCTACTGCTGGCTGGACCTGTACTGCCTGAGACGCCCACTATTAAACTTACAGATCTCAGTCATTGTCTGCATACAAAGCCGGTTTCTATCATTGAAGTACTAGGGTGATGCAGTATGGCTGAAGGATGTCAGACCCGGGAACCCTTTCTACTGCCTATGGGATATGCCCGGAACATGCCTGCCACAAGCCTGCATTTCAGTTGCTGCCTTCAAATGATTTGCTCAACTGCGCAAAAATCTGCTTTGCCTACATCTCGCAATCGCTAATCCTTGGAGAGAGTTACAGTAAATGGATATAAAGTAGCAGCCAATTGACTCCTATCTGACATGTTGCAGGCTGTGTTTGAAAAATGATAGTTAGGAGCTGCTTGGTTGGTATCTCCTTCCACTTTATCTCTCTTCAGGGCTTAGTACATAGACCCCTTAGGGGAGTATTCAGTCAATATTTCCCACAGTCTGCAAAACGGCACTTTTTGACAATTATCGGTCAAATTTCCATTTGACCTATTCACTCTAAGTGCTGTCGGCACTGTCAGAAAACACGCAGATCAGTGAAAAAACTTTGAAAATCCATTTGCAGATTTGACTTTAAACAAAGTTGAACCTTCATCGGCAAAAACTGGCAAAAAGATAGTTGAAAACGAATACCCCATATGTCTTTAATCGTCACAAATCCCAAATTGGCAATTATCAAGAATTGGACAAGTGTCTTCAGCCCCATACACACTAGATTATATTGTGAACAATATGGCTCAGAAAGTGACTTCTGAGCGATATCATTCACAATATCATCTAGAGCAGGGGTTACCAAACTATTTTGCTCGGGGACCCCGTCAGACAATAAAAATTATTACAGGACCCCAGCAAGTTACCACAGAATGGCCGCCACATGTGTGGTCAGTGAAGTGAAGTGACCGCTATTGTAATAGGGAGGCAGTGGGTAATGAGGGGGTGTAAAAGGGGGAAAAGTGGATGGAAGAAGGAAGCAGAGGGTGTTTACTTAATGAGTTATCCCCTGACCCCCCCTCCACAAACACATTAATCTGATGGTCATCAACATGGAGTCATGACCCCATGCTGAGGGGGTCGGGACCCACTTTGAGATCAGGACCCACAGTTTGAGAACTGCTGATCTAGTGTGTAGACTCAATATCATTACCTATGCGCACTCCTGTGCCTCGTTAACAATGATTGATGTCTTCTGAACATGCAGGTCAGTTTGGCTACATAGCCAAATGACCTGCTTGTTCAGTGGGTTCCGTTGACATCACTGGCTGATATTGTTAGGTGTTTACATGCAATATCGGGACCCGTAGCCGATATTGTTAATTAAATCGCCCGTTGCAACCGTCTTTTACTGTGTATGGGGCTATCATCCTTTAATCATGTAGAATCTTTATTGAAACTTCTATCTAAATTATATCTTATCCCTAATACAATGTCTTGCCATCTGTGCTTATGAAGAAATTGTGACAAGGTTGGAACTCTATTGCATAAATTCCGTGAATGTCCTGGGATCCGTCAGCTATGGAAATTTGTATTCTGCATTCTTAATAAATGACTATCATTCGCAATTAAAACAGGTCCTGCTTATATATTACGGTACTTAATTTCCCTCAGGATAATATTACCTCTAAGGATCATTACTTTATTAACTAAGTCCTAATTGCTACTACTAGGACAGCAGTCTCATGAGCCTGGGGCGTACAATCTATTAAATCTTTTTATCAGATATCAGGAAATGTTTAGCGCATTATTGGTTTGTATTGTATAAATGTAAAGCTTCCCTAGCTAAGAACAACCAACATTTTGCTATAAATTGAAATATTGTGATCCAACAAACAGAATCAAGGCCACCGGTGTCTCCACTGTCTTGTCCCCGCCGCCAGCCAAGGTTTTGGGTCCTGTATAATAAATTTGACAGATGCTGGGCCTGGCACATGTGCAGTAGTGGTGACAGTCCTACACATTCACATACCTCCATCTTCTGAGGACTGCACTGATGGCAGTCCATAGAATCCAGATGAGTCTGCACGATAAGACAGGGAGTGGCTTCCTCCAGGAAGCCAACTCTCTGCTTATCACAGCCTGGACTGGCAGTTCCGGATGGAGGAAACACCTCCCAATGGGACTGCCTTGTGTGTATTTGACTGGCAGACAGGACTTCCAAAAGGAAGTTACTGCCAATCACAATGAAGGCAGTGTGCAGTCTCACGGAGAGCATCTGGCTTCACTGGCGCTGAGCAGGCGGATTCCACTCATCAAGACTCATACTTGTATAACTTGGTAAAAGTAGATGTCACTTGCTGCTTTGATAAGAAGAAGAGCAAGTGACAGGGGGATAACCAGTTCCCCCCTCCCACCGTGGGACCCTTCTGCCCACAGGTGGCACAGTGTCCCAAAAAAACAGGTCTGTCCCATGAAAATCAGGGCAGTTGGCAGGAATGCTACAAGTGAAGTAGGAGTCAAAAACCTCCCCTAAGTTGCACTCTACCATAACCTTTTGACATAAATCAGGCTCAGAAGCCTGGGAGACAGAATTGCCTTTACAACCTTCAGGTGCAACAGCTGGTGCAACTGCAGCTGAAGCTCATCTATGTGTAACACTATGGATGACATCTCTGTGGATGTCAATCTAGCTCAGTGATTTTCAACCACTGTGCCGTGGCACACTAGTGTGCCTTGAGCTGCTCTCAAGTGTGCCCCCAGATCTAGAGATGCCAAAACCAGTTTACAGCCACCACCAGTTTAATTGTTAATTACTGGTCTCTTCTTTGTTACCTGTGGGAACAAATGTGATGGTTTTTGATATGGGGCCAATTGGTTTGTTTTTTTCCTGTGGGGGCCAATGTGTTTTGCCCTGTGTGGATCTCATGATGTGCCTTGGCAATTTTAAAATCTTATTTAGTGTGCCGCAAGGTAAAAAGGTTGAAAATCACTGATCTAGCTGCTCTCCCAGGAAAAAAAAACTAGTCCTTATGGTTGTTGTTGTTTCAAACTTTTTTGTTGTCTTGGGGGCTATCTCCTTTTCTCTTTTTGTATTTATTTTGACCTATTTTACACTATGACTTCCTCCGGTTTCCCTGCCTAGATGACATGCCTTCCCACCGCTGTGACGGAGCTTTTAATAATCTGCTGAGGTGAAACATGATGCGTCCTGGCACGTAATTAATAAGTGAAGTGCCTGCGTCACTAAATGACAGGACGAATTCTGCAGTGAACAAGGACAAATTCTGCAGGAGAAAAGTGCAAATGTTCCACAGACAGCCTTACAGGATTTATATACTGCTTATACTGTATATACTTGTAAATTACAGTAGCATTGGCAGCTTCCATCTGGCAAGGATATAATATCCCTTTAATCAGTGACTATAGACGTTCGCTGGCTGGCTGACTTTATACCTGCATTTCACCTGATTTTAATCAGCCACAGAACCTGTCTGATTCATATGTGTCCCTGATTAAGTGGCAGCCAGGCAGCCCTGCGTGACACGGTGCCACTACTCTGCTCCTGGAACTACCATTCAAAAAGTGCTCAGGTGTGGCTAGCGCATACAGTAGCGTGTAAGGCTCTCAGTGGTCATCAAGCCCAGTCCAATAATCACGCCTCTTACCAGGGCCGGCGCCACCACTAGGCAGACTCAGGCATTTGCCTAGGGCGCCGGCCACTGGAGGGCGGTACTGAGCTGCAGCTAGCGCTCACGCCCGAGGAGAGCAGCTGTTAAGTACCAGAACAGGTGAGCTTACAACATTACACCCGCCCGCCCTGCCCCCCCTGCCGATCATTCCCCCCCCCCCGTGGAGCCCGATCGTTGAAGTGATCGGCGGGTGCTGCCGCCAAACCCCCGTGCTGGTCAGTAGCTCTCTGCTGCAACATGTGAGTTTACACCTGCCTGGCCCGCCCGTTGATGCTATCGGCGGGTGTTCCCCGCATTCCCCCACCCTTGCTGGTAAGCGCCGCGGCTATTTGCGGGTGAGCTTACACCCGCCTGCCCGACGTGACGATAAGTGCCGACTTCAGCAGCCTCTGAAGAAAGCCGGGGGGTGGGAGTCCCACTCCCCGGCTATGTTGAGGTGAGAGGGGGCGGCAGAGAGAAGCGTGTCCCGCGACAAGGGGGGGGGGTGCGGTTGGCAATGGGCAGGCGGGCGGGTGCTTGAAGATTTGCCTAGGGCGCTGGGACAGTTCACACCGGCCCTGCCTCTTACCTCTTCAGGCTAATGGCAGTGTTTCCAGCAATTGATTGCTGTGAGGTGTGAGTGTGCGATTACAGGCATCTATGAGCAAAGATCTCCAAGAAAGCTAAAGAATTTAATTAAATTTTAATTTTGTTGCCCGGCTAATCTGGGGAGGAGGTGGTCCAGATGTGAGGGGTGTTCAGATACAGTACGTGGAAGTGATGGTATTCCAAAAACATGTGAAATATGATGTGTGACCTCGTTACCAGGTCATTTGTTTTTCCATGTTCCAAGAGGTTCCCAGTGTGTTGAAATCCCAACAGTTAAGCCCCTCATACACTACTTTGACTTCTACCCTGGAAGGCTGTTTGAGTAGGAGGACGGACATGCAAGAAGGTCTGATCTCCGACTCCAAGAATCTGATGCACATAGCACCAAGCATCGGATAAAATGTCACACATCTGTGATTCGGCCACTTTTCACACAATTGCAGGGCCTGATCCATCGGAATCGGGTGAAAAGTGGCCATATCGGACAATTGTATGAATGCATGAGGAATAAGAGTGTTAGACTGTGGGAGGGGAGGGTTAGGCTGCAGGAGGGAAGGGTTAGACTCTAGGGTGGAGGGTTAGACTGCGGGCTGGAGTGGTTAGACTGCAAGTTGGGAAGGTTAGACTGTGGGAGGGGAGGATTAGACTGCAGGAGGGAAGTAGGGTTAGACTGTGGGAGGGGAGGTTTACACTACGGGAGGGTATGGTTAGACTACGGGAGGGGAGAGGAAGTTTAAACTACGTGAGGGTATGGTTAGACTGTGGGAGGGGAGGGTTAGACATCGGTAGGGGAGGGTTAGATTGCATGACGGGTTAGTTAGTTTTAGGGTTAGTGTTAAACAGGGCTATTTTTCAGCAGGCTCCAGCAGGAACTGAGGCCCTTCTTCTAGTTCACTCTTCTGACAAAATATTTCTTAGATGGACAAAACCATGTGCACTGCAGGTGAGGCAGGTGTAAAACCCCACCCAAATCTAATTATCTCTGCACAAGTAACACCTGCCTCACCTGCAGTGCACAGGGTTTTGTCCATCTAAGAAATATTTTGTCAGAAGAAAGAACTAGAATAAGGGCCTCAGTTCCTGCTGGAGCCTGCTGAAAAACAGCCCTGGTGTTAAAATGCCGGGATCCATTGGGATTTTGTATGTCGGAATGCCGCTTTAGCATTCTAACCATTGGGATTTCAGGGCTAAAATCTCCCCTATTTTCATTGTCCCTCACCCATTAAATGTCACCTACAGTCGGAATTGAAGGTGTATTATAATAATACTCTTATAACAAAACACAAAAGACTCTTAAGTTCTATTTGCAACAATGATTGTGTGAGAATAGCGCAGCTGGGATATTAGACACTGCAGCGATAAGTGTGAGCCAGTCTTACGCCTTGCTTCATGTTACAATACATTACAATTACCTGGTGGTGATGCCCCCTTACTGCAAGCCTTTAATCATATATAACAGGCGGTGGTTAATGCTGTTGTTTTTCCTATAAATCCAAACAGCTGTTTTCAATAGGACCTAGGCATTGCACATAATACCTGTAAGCAAATTCCCACCAGATACTTCTCTAAAACTAAAATTAAAAGGCAATCACTTGATCCCAAGCAAGAGAACACAGGGGCAATATAGTGGCACGTCTAGTAGCATATTTTGCCAGGAATGACAAACTGAGCCCTGCTGAAACTTTATAGAAGGAAAAAAAAAAGATTATTGTTAGAGGGTATTAAATGTTAAATTGATTCCGGCTCTACAAGAAAAATGTTCTTCATGGATCCAGAACAAATGCAGAGCAAGCTATAAACATTAGCACAAGATGACCTCCTTTTATGTGCCTGTGACCCATCGTGTGAGCTGGCTTTGCTTCCCTTTGAGACAGGGATTAGTCGGAAATTTCAAGTAAATTCACCATATCAGTGGCTTGTACAGTTTGATGAGTTTGGGCTTGGAAACAAGATTTCATTCAATGAATAATATCAGTATCTTAAAGCTGGAAAAGACAAAACCATACAATATTGTTAGTAACCCATTCAGGTTATTTTCTGGGGTGAATGCCGTGGGGTGAGGGTGTTACATAGTTACATAGTAGGTAAGGCTGAAAAAAAAGACTTGCGTCCATCTAGTTCAACCTGGTATAGATATCCATTGCTGATTTGGTAGGTTCTGGTATTTTACAGACAAATTATATTTCTTATTTGTACCCATGGATGTTTTTCTCCAGTAAATGTTTGTCCAACTTTGCCTTGAACGCATTTAATGAGCCAGCCGTTACCACCTCTCTGGGAAGAGAGTTCCAGAGTTTGACTGTTCTGACCGTAAAGAAATTCTTTCTACTAGCTGAATTACATTTTTTTTCATCTAATCTATACTCATGCCCTCGTGTCCTTGATTCCTTTCTAGTAGAAAAGAGGGTATGTGACAGTTCCTTATATTGGCCCTTGATATACTTGTACATGTTGAGCATGTCCCCCCTTAAACGTCTCTTTTCCAATGTAAATAGTCCCAAATTGCTTAATCTCTCCCCGTAGCTTAAATTCTCCATTCCCCTAATAAGCTTTGTTGCTCGCCTTTGGACTTTTTCTAATTCTATGATGTCCTTTTTACAGTGTGGGTGTTCAAGTAAAAGGATCACTTACATACCCTCCTACTGTACCTTGTTGGCCAGTACAATACCGCCTTTTATAGCCTATTCCAATTAAACAGGACTTTGTACCGGCTTTCTCGATCTCCAACTGTCCATTGATGTATAGGAAATGGGATTTGGTCATAACCACTTTATGAAGACCACACCCCCTTTCTGAAATTTTACTGATTTCTGACCTTCAGATTTTGGAGGTTATGCACTTACCTTGTTGTGGATGGTGTTCTAAGGAAGGGAGGTCTAGTCAGAAGACGTTAGGTGTGTGGTGTCACAAAATTATATATTTGCAGACATGCCCCCCCCCCCCCCCTCGAAATTTGGCGTGCAAATGTGGCACACCCTCCAACATCTGACGGGCAGAAATTGATCCAAATTCAGAAAGGCATGTGGTCATGGGTAAAGGGGGTGTGGCCACACCAATTTTCCTATCTTTTCAATGGACAGTTGGAGACCTAGAAACCCAGTACAAAGCCCTATTTCCTGTATAACCCATAAAAAATGGTAAGGCACTGGCCAAAAAGGTACAACAGTTGCAGTGTATGCATCCAGATAGGAGGCTTACACACATTTCTGGGAGACTGGGAGCGCCACATAATTTTCAGGAGCCCTGCTGACCAAAAAGTTGAATCTTGCCTTTCATAAACAACTCTAATAGTGTGTACACACCATAAATCAGGTCTATAGTGTAAAACGCAGATCTTATAGCAATCACAGAGCACATACTTGCTATTGGAGGGGAAGGCACACCCACCCCTGCTTGTACTATGCTGCAATTTACAGAATTGTGCCCTGTGTGGTAGAACTACGATGTAATTCATCGCATATCGAATCATGGAGACGCCCAGGCCACCCGTTGTACTGATATACCTCCCAACTTTATGAAGATAGGAGGCGGGACTCCGGTACGCGCCGAAATTTGGGGATGTGGCCTAGTGGCAAGGGGACCTGGCCTGCAAATCGTGTCACTCCCGTGAGGACACGCTCCATTTTTGCCGCTCTGGGGGTATAGCCAGCGCTGTGTGATCTTCTGGCCATACCCCAGCCCCTCTGGTTGCGGGAATAGACGCTGTGCACGTGGACTCCCAACTGCCCCCCTTCCACTGCGGGAGACACTGCCGGCCCTGGGGCAGTATATGGGACCATCCCCCAAAAATGTAACAGTCCTGCAAAAATCGTGACAATTAAGTATGCACCGAGGAAATAGGTAGCTCCTGGACATTCCCGGAGAATATGCGGGTATCTAATATTAACTATATTTCTTATATTAACTATGTTACTATTTTAATAACTTTGTTGTTTGTTTGGTTAAATCCAGGTATTTATATTGCAACTATGATGAGTAACGGAAAATCCAACAATAATGTTAAATTCACATTATAGTGTCTGCGTATCTGCCTTAATGTATAGCATATGCATACATACATTTATTTATTTATTTATTATAGTCGTATTGTTGGCTTAAGGTAGAGAAGAAAAATCTATAATAATGTGCAGGGACAAAAGAAATATGTTTGCTATCAAACTCTTAATATATTTTTCTTCTATTAAGACCGACAGGCATTTTATTGTCCAAATATGGCTGGAGCCAAAATAGCATTGTAATTAAACAGGTCTCCCAGCGAATATAGACGGAGCATGTCTGGGCCTCCTGCACTTACCGTGACCTCAAAGCATCTTCTATGATGTTCTCTAATGTAGCTTTCACATCACCCTTTTAAAACGGTATATTGCCGTTTATTTGCCTTTTAAAACGTTTAAGGCTGCAGTGTGAAAGTGTCATAGTTGAAATACCATTTAAAGTTAACTGGTATTTCAACACGTTTAAAAAGCAGAGTCATACCCGTTTTAAAGCCAATTCAGAGCCGTTTTTTGTGCTGTCTGAATGGCACTGAAATGGTATTTAGTAAAAAATAAAGGTTAGAGCACTGTGATAGGCTGTCCCTTGTCTTGTGTCCCTTCCCTGAACCAGGAAATACGCTGTGGGTAGAAACGTGTTCAGAGGTTAAACGGCTTGACTGGTGATGTGAATTGTACTTAAACTGTATTTTTAAATGGTAATCTGCTGCAATATGAACACTAGACCCGTTTAAAATACCATTTAAAATTATAGTTTTTCAAAACGTTTCAAAATGTTTTATGTGATGTGAAAGCTACATAACATTGCACTTTATCTAACCTGGTCACTGGGATTACTCACAACTGTAGTGATGTAGCACATGCAGGTACTATGGAAATAAATGGATGCTGATAATAATAATAATAATATTTTTGTTTTACCCTCAATAATGATAGTGTTTTCTTAATTATTTTTTTTTGTGTCTTATTTTTATTTTATGTTATAAAAAAATGTATATGAATATGGGATTCACAAGTGTTTTGTTAAACCTTTTTTAGAACAGTTCTGCAGCTTTATATTAGTAAATTCAGTACCTGATTAACAACAGAGTGTTTGGTACCATCGTCCAATAGAATTTGGGTTTATCATAACGAGAACTGGGATTTCGTTTATTCCCCGCTGCTTTGCAGTTGACAGGGGGGACTCCCAACAGCCCCCCCACACCGCGGGACACTGCCGCCCGCGGGTGGGACAGCGGGACAGGCCCTGACAATCGGGACTGTCCCGATAAAATCGGGACTGTTAGGAGGTATGTAGTATATATAGCACTCAGGAGACTGTAAAACGTGGACCGCGATAGTCCCAAAGAAGTGAAGTATTTCACATTTTTTTCAACACATAATATATATATTTTAGGGCGGAGTGAAAAAGTTGAAATCGAGATATTCAAAATCAGCTAGTGTGGAAAAGTTGTGACTTGACCTGACTAAGAAAAGTGCAAAAGCGTTTTGCTCTGAGTCAGCTCTGATTTTCATTGAAAAAGTTTCGCTTTTTAGATGAAAATAACAAAATGTATGAAGAAGCTCCAATCTAGTTAAAATGATGTCAGGACATCTTAGAGTGGTTCATTAATATACTTTAGCATAGTAAAAAAAGAGTACGAGCTTGTCCTAGTGCAAAGTGACTGACTTTGGCGTGAGAAAAAATCTCTGACAACTGACCCGTTTTCATGGTCACAATTGTGAATATTGTGTTTTCACCTGAAAGTGTTTTTTTTCTGTAATTGAAGTGACCAAGAGAAAAAAACTTGGTGCAAAATATCAGGGTGAATCCCTTTTTGTTTGCCCTTAATAGAATAGTGCACCTCTGTGTTTTCTAATGTCCAACTCTTTACTGAAGTTCAGTAAACAATGGATTACGCTCTGTTATTATGCTCTGTTATTTAAGTGCAGTATTTTACTTCTGTTTATTATAAACATGAATTGGTGTGAAAAACACTTTTGCATCCCCTATGCTGAAAGCATGTGCCAGAAGTGCAAGGTGGGCAATTTGACACTGGGGGATAGATACTTATTGGAATGCAAGATTGGTATTACAGGTCTACTGAGAAGCTGGAGCTGCCAATGAGAAATGGTAAAAGACCACTATTCAACCAGGGATGGACAGCCCAAGACAGCCCAAGAATTTACAGGAACTGGAGGCTTTTTGTCAAGAAGAATGGGCAGCTTTACCATCTGAGAAAAAAAAGAGCCTCATCCACATCGGGTGCTAGACGTGGTCCCGACAGTCGGGATCCCAACAGTCATTAACCCGATGTCGGGATCCCAACTGTTAAAACACAGACGGCCGGGTTCCCGACGGCCGTCTGCTATTCTCCCTCATGGGGGTCCACGACCCCCATAGAGGGAGAATAGAATAGGTGGCGAGCGTAGCGATCCACCGTGCCCGCAGCCTGCAAGGGGCTTTGTTGCGCTGGCCACGCTGTCTGAGTCCGGCCAGTCGGGATCCCGACGTTAGGCTAATGACTGTCAGGATCTCGACTGTCAGAATGGCATACCACACCCTCCACATCTACCACAAAAGACTTCAAGCTGTCATTGATGTTAAAGGGGGCAAAACACGGTATTAAGAAGTGGGATATGTAAACTTTTGATCAGGGTCATTTGGGTAGTTTCTGTTATGATTTAAAAAGAGTGAACACAGTTGTTTGACAATAAATGGCTTCACCGAACCACTAACCATGAGTGAAAGAACAGTTTGTGAGTTATCATCCATATTCTCTGACAAATGGCCAGATAATCACAAATTCTGCTCTGGTGTGTAAACTTATGAGCACAGCTGTATACATAATATATTGCTATGCTATGGGGTGTGACTAGTCTCCAGAGGGGCCAGCCATCACAGCTTGGCTAACCATTAGAGAGTGCATGTCTTGGACCATTACATAATTATAGAAACACATATATACATACTGTATGTATAATTCAAGTGCACAGTCTAGGTCCTGATCCCTTGAGGAACAGGCGATCCCTCCAGCAATGATGCCCACCGGTAGTTTAACCTGTAACCCTGTGAGCCAGTCCAACCAGTCAAACAAATCATTCTTCAAAAAGTATCATTTATTTACTTTGGAACTTTGAATAAGAACCTAGAGTACTGGTTTGCTACTGTAAAAGAAAGCTTGTATTTACACCATTAATTGGAGTTACAGAGTGAAATGTAATAGAGTGAGAGAGTCAGAAAGTGAGAGATTTAGTACGAAATTGCCATTATTTATTTATTTATTTATTTTAAAGCGGCAATCATTTACACTGCAAAACCAGTTCGATTTTGCAGTGTAAGTGCCGCTTAAAAAAAAACCTGGAGATTTTTTTACTAAATCTCTCACTTTCTGATTCTCTCACCCTGTTACATTTCACCCATAATGTCCTAAAGATGTGGTTCTAGGACTAGGTCCCTAAGGACACTTACATCATTCTGATACTGTGGGCTCGCCAGGACTCAAGTCAAGAACATTGGGGAACCACTGCCCTGAAAACAAAGAAGTTCAGCTGTAAAATAATATACCCAATAAATATTATTTTTACTATTTGTTGTTCTGCTTCATTTGCTTTGATCCTCTTCTTGACATCACTATCCAGAAATCCCAGCTGCGAGTGGACACAGCAGACTTGTGTAGGGGCACAGCAGGAGTCTCTGTACTGTATGCACTGTAAATGCATTGTTCTAATGAACGATACGAGGAACGCAGTTTACTACCAAAATTGGAAATCTTTCTACTCTCTGAAGAATATCGTCTGACCAGATGTTTGCAGAAATTGGCAGAGTAGATATCATGTAGTCACCTTTTCTGGATTCGTTTCCAACCTTTCATATATATATATATATACACTGTAAACTATAGCATAATATTGTGCTCATTAACGAGACTTATAGAATGTTTTCTATTTTAATAGAAGCATTTTTTTCTCAGGAAAGAGCCGTTGGGTCTGTAAAATATGATCATTAGTCTCATGATAAAAGCAACCTTTTTTTCCCCTCAAATCCAACTTTATTGAAAAGAGATCACCCCTACTTTGGAAGCAATAGCTTTTCTTCTTAGAAGTGGCATTCGGGTCAGTCAGTCCCTTGATCACTCACTACCATAATGTATGAATTATACTGTAGCTAACCAGCTGTAGATTTCGTATCTTATGAGAAAGGCCTCCAATTCAGTTGTGTTAATGAACTGTCATCACCAGGAGTAAGTGCAGGATTTCTAGATGGAGTTTCCAAATGTTAGTGGTTACTAATTACCTTCACAGCCTAGGGGGCGAGGACCACATCATTCGATGGTTGCCGACCATCGGATGATTGGAAACATGCACACAAAACTAAGACATTCTCAGGTAGGCCTTAGGTTTGCGTGCACCCTGTGAGAGCACATGGCAGGCAGCTGACATATATTGGTTCCCCCATGCGAACCCGCGAGCCAACCAGAATGTTCTCCTAGGTTCCGGCAGCTAATTACAATTTCAAACTAGTAACATTGCATACGCATTTTTTGTGCAACATTGACCTTTTTTGCAATCCATCGGTGGTTCAGGGTGGAGACAGGGAAGGTTACCAAAAGTCTTTACAAAAAGAGGTGTCGTGCAGTGTTATTGGTGTGTTGTGGGAGTCATGGAGATGTTGTGGGAGTGTCATGGGCGTGCTTTAGCATGTGGCCAAGATCACTTTTGCAGCACTGTAGCCACAGTGACCGTATCTTAAGAAACTTCCATTGTAGACTCTACGCCAGACAGGGGCTACTCAAGGAGTCGATGCTGTGAACGATGGTGGGGAATTGACTCCACCAATGCAGTTGAGCATTGCTCAGATAAGAAAAAGTGGGCAAGGCAGGGTTTGCTCATCCCATTGCTGGACGGTGCACAAGCGGAATGCTTATACTGGCATCTCCTTTGCCAGTAACGGAATATGCTGCGCTGTATATGAAACTGTTAATAAATAAAAATAAATGTGCAGAATTTTGCAGTTGAAAATCTGAGACCTCTGAATCCAGCCGGTAGTTACTGACATGGCCTAGGTCCATAACCCTTCCTGAATTCACGCCCATTTTGCTAATTTATTTTTTATTTATTAACAGTTATAGCGCAGCAAATTCCATTGTACTTTACAATTGGAAACAGTGATAGAGCAAACTGGGTATTTACAGACAGTTAAAAAGGTAGGATGACCCTGCTCGCAAGCTTAATCATTATAGAAAATGACTATTCCTTCTCTGGGGTAACAACCCCACCAGTTCCACAGTGGCCATGGACCCCTTACATTCTAAGTCATTTATTATTTATTACCAGTTATACAGTAGTGCTTTATAGGGAATATGGCATACCTCCCAACTGTCCCAATTTCAGCAGGACAGTTCCGCTATTTGGAGACTGTCCCTCCCACTGGTGACAATGTCCCGCGGGTGTGGGCGGGGTAGTTGGGGGAGCCGGAGATCATGCTACAGTGACCGCTGAAGAAATCCCAAGCACACAGCAGTTCTTCAGTGCAGGGAGGGAGCCCCGGGGGCTGCTCAGCTGCTATGGGAGTGCCAGGCCATGCCCCCTCTACCCAAGGCCATGCCGTCTGCCTGTTTGCTCTGCACCCTTTTCAGGAACGGTCCCAATTTGAAAATGACAACAGTTGGGATATATATTCTACACATCAGTCCCTGCCCCATTAGAGCTTACAATCTATATCCCCTAACATATGTACACACACACGCACACAGCCAATTTACTTATGCAGGATTCCTGGAGGGAGTTTCCAACTGTTAGTGCGTAGTGGTTAGTATGTTTTTGGAATGTGGGAGGAAACTGGGGTACCTGAAGGAATCCCAAGCAAGTAAGAGAGGAAATACAAACCCCCACACATTTAGGGTCATGGTGGTAGTCAAACCTACAACCTCAATGCTGTGAGCCAGCAATGCTAACCATTACACCAAACGCGCCAGAAGTCCATTAATACAAAGATTAGATATGACTGGAATGAACGCTGACCTTTGTGTTACACACTAGAATCTGTAGCCCAGTCTGAATAATTATAATTAGCCTAATAACTACTGATGTATGCGTCCATCTAGAGCAGTGGTTCCCAACCTGGGGTACTAGTACCCCTGGGGGTACTCTGCAGACCAGTTGGGGGTACTTGAAAATAATATTGGTAATGGCGGAAGATGAAAAGGTCTTTTGATGGCAGAAGAAGACCCCATGCTATGGAGAAGAACCATATTGTGTCACTTATGGTTCTGTCTTCAGCGTCTCATTGTGCTTTTGCCTGACCAGCAATCCAATGGGAGCTACCCATGCTGCCCTCAGACATCAGCGATCATCTGCCCTGCACTGACACGGGTGGAAGAAGCAGCGGCATTAATCCTACAGGTGTTAGTGGGAACCTTGGAGACAATACACAACCAGTGGCCAGACACGGAAGGGCACGATTCCTGTCCGCTACTCCTTAATATAAGGACATGCATAAGGATAGGATACCGCTCACTTCCTCTCCACTCCTAAGTACTGTCTATATTTTAAATTGAGAGGAGGGGGTACTCATCAATGAAAAGCCAAATCAAGAGGTATGGGAGAGAAAAAAGGTTGGGAACCACTGATCTAGAGGATTTGTGCTAATCACCGATTGCTGCAGTCAGCAAAGTGGGTAGAGGAATTTGCAAAGAGTAACTTGGAACGTTGTATTAGCAAACGGTACTTAAATAAAATAAATTAGAAATAACAATTAGTGTTTGTGTTGTTTAATGTTTCGGCTGTGGATCTTTTAATCTTTAAAACCCCTTTAAGAAAATACTCCATGAAGAAAAGTTACCAGGTGCTTATCTGCAGCATACGTCTACTGAGTTATCCCAGCGACCATATGTTATTCCCTTCCCTCAAGGATGGGGGACACACAGTTCTAGATGGTGCTGCTTTAATCAGTGCATAATTTACTTTATTAATGCTTTAACCATTAGATTGTAGATGTTGTCATGGTTCTCCAGAATAACTATTTTCATGCATAAATTCATGTGCTTGCTTGTTATACTCCGAGGCTGTATACGGAATAATAATCCTGTTTTGATGAAGGGATGAAAAGGATGGAATGCAAAGTAGGGTTTCAAGTGCCCAGGTGAAGGCGCCATTGAGCTATAGCCCAATATGTCTGTACTGCTATATGTATCTAATGCAAGAACTAAAAGCAAGTTCAGTGGTCTGCATACATTGCACTGTCCAGTAATCTGCATAGAGGCCCTTATTCAGATCTGATCGCAGTACAAATTTGTTCTCAAAATGGGCCAAACCATGTGCACTGCAGGTGGGGCAGATGTAACATGCAGAGAGAGTTAGATTTTGGTGAGCTGTGTTGAAACTGAAATCTAAATTGCCGTGTAAAAATAATGCAGCCAGTAATTATATTTGGGGGAGTTATTTTGTTTCTGTGCAGAGTAAATACTGGCTGCTTAATTTTTTACAGTGCAATTTATATTTTCAGCTTGAACACACCCCGCCCAAATCTAACTCTCTCTGCACATGTTACATCTGCTCCACCTGCAGTGCACATGGTTTTATCCATTTGCTAAAAAAAAAAGCAGCACAGCGATCAGGTCTGAATCAGGCTAACTTTTATTTTATACCTTTAGATCAGTTGCTTTTCAATGCTAGTTCTCAAATATCCCCAACAGGCCATGTTTTCAGATTTTCAATCAGTGGAAACTGGTGGCATAATTACTTTGCTAGCAAAATGGTTTAACTCAAATGTGCACAGGGCTGTCCCTGACTGTGCATGACTAAAGTAATCCAGAAAACATGACCTGTCGTGGGTACTTGAGGACCGGTGTTGTGAATGAGTGATTTAGATCATGAATGAACATTGAGCAATGCCTAAAAAAATATGCCTAAATAATATGATTAGCTGGAAATAAATCAGAACTGTCGGTATAAGATATATATTTAGTCATGTGTCATTGCACTTAGCATCCCAAAAGAAGTATACTTTTGACAATTTCCAAACAATGAGGCTCATGTTCTCTACTCGCTCTCTCTCTTCTCCTGCAGGTGTACTCTTTCTACAGTACGGAGAGGACACAAAGAAACTTCAGATGCCCAATGAAATCACCAGTGTGGATACCATACGTGCCCTCTTCGTAAGTGCCTTTCCCCAGCAACTGACAATGAAGATACTGGAATCTCCCAGTACAGCCATCTACATTAAAGACGAGGGCAGGAATATTTATTATGAATTAAGTGATGTAAGGTAAGCAAAACATTCCATAGTGCCCTTGTGCCAAACTAACGATGTATACTGTTCGTGGGTCACTTTCAAAGTCCTAACTAAAGCGGCTTTACTAGTGTCTTAACCCAGGTATTCAGGGAGGGCTCATGCATTCCACAAAGGTGGCAACAATAAATGTGACATCACCTTGAGTTGTTTTGGCTCTCAAATTATCCCCTTCCTGTCTGGTAGTTACTGTGCTGTCACATTGCAAAAGCTGAGTATCTGCCTCTCTCATCTCTGTATCTGTCACATTCCCTTAAGTCAAAATGTTTCTGTCAACATTGGCATTGTCGACATTCTGTATATGTCGACACCCATGCACACATTCGGATATTAGACCGTCAACAACCTGAATGTTGACAAAATATACCGCACCCCACACATCTACAAGATCTTGGCACGGTTGTGCTGTAATGGGGCAACTCATCTGTATCTAGTGGAAAAGCTCCATAACATTTACTTTCTGGAGAGAATAGTTGTTCCTGATTGATTGTATTCAGTGTATAATCAGCCCATGGTCTACAGTTTTGTACTTAATAATTGCTAACCTTTGTACGAGAGGAGAGAGAGAGAGAGAGAGAGAGAGAGAGAGAGAGAGAGAGAGAGATCCCTGTTTAAGCATATAACAGAAGTTGAACATTGATCCAGTCCAGGTTTTGAATGAAGTCAGGAATGAAGTTGATTAGTTGCACCTGTTAACTGCCTTTGAGAATGCGGTCTGTATGCTGGATGCTGGCTATGCTGGCCAGGCATTAGGCGTCTGGGGTTACGTTAGGATCCATTGGAGTTTACATCATTATTGATTGTCTGAACATGGAATATGATTCTGTAAAATGACGTGGGTGAACTGGATGTTATGACCATGTACCGCTCCAGCTTTGCACGGGACCAATTTTGATTTTACTGTACCACAACCAATATTTGACTTTCCCTCGCAGCATAATGGAAATGAAGTTTTCAAAAATTTGAATTAAAAAGCTCCTCAAAAAGAGACGTGTTGACACCACAACCGATGCTTTTTTTCCCTAAAACCTCTTCAATGAATGCTTTATAAAATATCGGTGGAGCTCATTTGGATCTCATGACACATGGAGGTCACTAGTTTCTACTAAAATGCCAGCCAGCCTTGCCAATATGGTCGCCTCCTCTAGATGTTCGAGACCCTACACGATATCAGCTCAATAGTTTGATAGGAATAAGTATACAAATGAATCACTGTGTCGTCTATCTACTAATTCAACACCAGATGAGAATGTTTAGAGTTAAAGTTTAATTAAGTCGAAAATTATGTAAAATATAAAAATGTGGAAAGTTGGTTGATGTGACTTCCCTTTATGTGACAGTGTAAATACTTCAGTCCCAGATTTATTGGGTCTTAGTTATTCCTGCATGTGCGCTGCAGCATACACTGTCAACACTATATCAGAATAAATGATTATTAATATTCTAGACATTCACAGCCCTTGATACAAAGTCAGTGATCATAGAGGTTTGAGGCAATTTAAGTACTGCAGCAGTGATATTAATATTCTATAATCTTACCCTTAGGACTCGTTCTGAGTGCCTCATTATCATTATCGTGTGAAATTACGGCATTACACCAGGGCACATGATTAGAATCATGCCGCATGTGGATATAATGTAAATTTACGCTAATAACGAAATATAATTTTTCCCCCCCCCAAAAATTTGCATTTTGTTTGTGTTTAAGTAAAATTTGCTTTCTCGTATTAAATGGAGGCTTCTGTCTTTAAAGATGCCTGTTGGTGCTTTGGGCTGGACAGTTCCTTATGGAAGATTGCTTTTCTTTTTTCTATGGGAAATATCTTCTATGCTGGCGGAAATACTTGCTTTTGGGATCCACGTGCTTTCCTATAAGACTATGCTTAGACAGTTAGGGGCAGATGTATTAAGCCTGGTAAAGTGGTAAAGCAATGATAAAGTTGAAGGTGATAACACAGCAGCCAATCAGCTGCGTCTGAATAATAACAGATAGGAGTTGGTTGGCTGTTGCATTATCACCTTCAACTTTATAACAGCTTTATCACTTCACCAAGCTTAATACTGTACATCTGCCCTCAGTGCAGACCGCTAACTGCTATATATATATATATATATATATATATATATATATAAACTCCCAACATTCAGGGGCCGGGAGTTGGAACCTTCATGAGGAGAAGCTGTGCCTGAAAAGGGGACATGTCCTGGAGAGATGGGTGTGGCTTTGCGATAATGCAAATCATGCCTCCTTGTTTCATCATTAAGGGCGCAAGACCATGACCATGCCCCTTCTTTGGGGGTACTATTGGTCGCAGTGGATGTATCTATGTCCTTGCTGACCATGAGAACTTCCCCATGACACTTCTCCATTCAGAATTGCAGGAGGGCATACAACTCTTTAAACAGACCCATCTTCAACTCTGAATCAGCACCAATTTAATATTGATTTATTTACAGTTTCTTATATAGCGCAGCATGTTCCGTTGCGCTTTACAATTGAAAACAACAGTGATTAAACAAACTGGGTAGATACAAACCGACATGGAGGTAGGAGGGCCCTGCTCGCAAGCTTACCCTCTATAGGACCAATGTATGATATTAAGGGCCTTATTTTGGTTCATTCTTTCTGACAAAATCCTTCTTAGATGGACAAAACCATGTGCACTGCAGGTGGGGCAGATGTAACATGTGCAGAGAGAATTAGATTTGGGTGGGGTTTTACTTCAAAGTGAGATCTATATTGCAGTGTAAAAATAAAGCAGTCAGTATTTTCCCTGCACAGAAACAAAATTACTCACCCAAATCTAATTCTCTCTGCACATGTTACATCTGCCCCCCTGCAGTGCACATGGTTTTGTCCATCTAAGAAGGATTTTATCAGAAAGAATGAACCAAAATAAGGCCCTAAGAGAGGTATAATAAGAAAAAGGCTGATTGTAGTAGCATAATATGTATTGTAATTGGCTGCTCCTTGCTGAACAAACAGCTGTCACTCATGCAAAATATACTGGGTGAAATTTAATAGATATTCAGAAAGTGAGAGATTTGGTAAGAAAGCTCCAGTTTTCTTAAAGTGGCAATCATTTACATTGGAAAATCAAACTGGATTTGCAGAGTAAATGATTGCTGCTTTAAGAAAACTGGAGATTTGTTACCAAATCTCTCCCTTTCTGAATCTCTCATCCTATTAAATTCCACCCTCGATGTTCTAATATCATATACGGTATATATATATATTATATCGTAATCCACACTATTTGGCATGGACTGGACTAGTTTGTTGGGCGTTGCCTCCATCTCCACAGAACAGATAGGGTTTCATTAGCTGTGAAGGGCAGTGTTGCTGGACACTACGATGGCCAATCACGGGATTGGGATTGGCAGGATCCCGGGATTTGTCCCCAAAATTTCCGTGATTTCAATCTAATGCCGGGCAGTGTCTGAGCACCCGCTCAGATGCTGCAAGGATTCTCCTGTCCCCGGTTGTGCGGCTCTGCACAGTGTGACATGGTCAGAGGTCAAGCTGCGCAGGCCGCACCGGCCATTGCTGCACTACACACCTACACACGTAATTTCTTTTATTAGGGAAGTCAATCCCCGGGATTGGCACAAGGACTGTTGCTGGCTTTAAAAGAGTAAAGATGGCCATACATCAGAACGATTTGTTGTGTGATGAATTTTGAATGATTTGAGTGCACATCATGAGGTGTTTCGGTACGATGTGCGCGCCCGCGGGTTCGTCCTCACCTCTTATGTGCAGCACGTAAGATCTGAAGATGCTGCTACTTACCAGTATGCTGGAGTTGCAGATGTTACAATAGATCTTGTGTGAAATTACACACATACGATCTATCGTGAGTCTGGGAAGCTGCCATAGACAAGGGCGTAACTACCATAGGTGCAAGGGGTGCAGCTGCTATGGGGCCCAGAGCTGAAGGGGGCCCATCTTTACTGTATAAGTAATATGCTTTACATACATTTTATCACTGTCAGTTGCTAAATAGGGGGCCCTTACAAACGTTTGCTATGGGGCCTATGAATATTAGTTACGCCCCTGGCCGGAGAAATCGCGGATCTGATGCTGGTCGTCCTGATGTATGGCCAGCATAAGACTATTGCTATGCCAGACACAACTAAATGAATGTTTCTTGGCACTAAAGCAGAACAAAAGATGGGAGATGAGAGTGATCACCGCTGCTCAGCAGAGCATTCGGTAATGACTGAATAGATGCCATGCATCCTGTGCACTCCATCATCTAACAGAGCATGGAGGATAGGGCAGGGGCTGCCCAGCTGCTCAGAAAGCTCTTGTTAACCCCCCCTAAATGACAAAAAGGGGGTCACAATGCTAGACCACTCCCTCTTCACCAGACACAGTTGCTATATCCCAGTGGTAGCCAACTCCAGTCCTCGAGAGCTTCCAACAGTGCTCGTTTTCTAGATCACCTGGCTGGGGCACAGGTGCACTCATTACTGACTGACACATTATAATGGATCCACAGGTGGAGCTAATTACTTCACTTATGATTCTGTGAGGAGACCTGGAAAACGTGCACTGTTGGTTGCTCTCAAGGATTGGCGTTGGCTATCCCTGCTCTATCCCCTTTTTGGGTAAGCAGTGCCTCTGGCATAGCAGGTCCCATAAGTCTTGGGAGGTATGTAATTTCTGTGATTTTCTTAAAATTTTCCTGTTAAGCTTTTTGTCCTTTGTGTTATCATTGTCAGAGTTTGTCTAAACACATTTTCCAGTCAGAGGGCGGTATGCAAATGCCGCCCGAGTGCATTTTCCGTTTTAAGGCAAAACCATGCCTTGTAAGTGATTGCCCCTTTAAAAAAATGTCTGAGTTCAGCCGTCATCCCGCACTTCCGCCGAACTCAGGTGGCATTACATTCTACCCAGAATGCCTAATTGCATTAAATGTGCGGATAATTACAGCATACACTGCTTGCCACCATCATTACAACACTCATTCTCTACATTCATCAGTTCATTCTGCATATTTTCCCGTCTCAATGTGTGTATGACAAGTTTATGGTGGGTGACCTATCTGGCTGCACACATAACCTTTTCCAGAATTCATCATTGTTGTAGAAAGAGAGCTCTCTGACATTACCCCTGATCCTGCCGCTGCAGAGCGTAACCTCCTCCCCAAGCACTTAAATCCCAATATAATTGTCTGTCAATACGCTGCTAAGTAGTCAAGACCTTTTCACCAAGAGGTTATTTTCATGGTAAATCCCTATATTTCACGGATCTATCTATCCATATATTATATATCTCGAAAACATGGAATGTGACGTTTCGATTCGAACACATGACTGTCCAACTTGTGCTCTTTGGTTGGTCTCTGTGGTGACCTTTTGTAGTCGGAAGTTATCCCATAGTGTTATTTTGAAGGGCCCCTGTCCCAATGCTTCTAGAGACACATCTCTCTGCAGCAGATGTTAATGGTATGCCCCATAGTAGTGTTCTAGTTCATTTTCTGAACCATAGTAGTGCCCTAGTTAATGTTGTGCCCCATAGTAGTGCCCTTGTTTATTTTATGAACCATAGTAGTGCCCTAGTTCATTATGTCACATTTTAGGGCTGCTAACACACAATACTCAAAATTCACATTATGCCATGCAGTGTCCCCAATTCATATTATGCCACACTCTAATGCCTCCACTTCATAATGTACCACATTAAAGTGTCCCAGATCATATTACCTGTCAGTCATTTTACTGTACCAGCATACGGTACCATTCCTCCAACAGAAATGACAGCTACCCGATGGTTCTTGTAATCCCCCTATTCTTACTGTGGGAATGTTTGCTCCTTCCATAAATATAGCTTTGTTCAGTCTCTTAAGGTCTACATTTGAGGAACAGAGTGTTGATAGTGGCAGTCATTCAGAGTCATCAAATAAAAATCCTAATATTAACGTGACAGTAGGAATACAATGTGGGATAAAGTACAAACCAATCAGCTGCTGACATTTTACAACCACAGCCTGTGACGTGGCTGTTAGTAGCTGATTGGTGAGTACTTTATCTCATTCCAAGCTGTGCTAAATCTCCACCACTGTGAGAAATGTAGCACCCAGGGTTGCCTATCCGCCTAGAATGGCCGGAAGGGTCCCGGAAATCAGTTCAACCTCCCAATCCCCCGGAAAGGTAGGCAAGCCTCCCGGAATCTGGGCAACCTTTCGTGACACGCTCCCCCCCTCCCCCATCCGTGGGAGCAAATGCAGCGAATAGCGTCACTGTAGCCCGCCCCCCGCCGTGCTACGAAGACAGCTGCCTTTTTTTTTTTTTTTAAGAAAAAAAAATGTTTTTCTTTTACTGCAAGGGTTCTGTTAAATGCGCCATATCAGTCCAGGGGTGCTGCTAAGTGTACAGTATCAGTCCAGGGGCAGGGTTGCCTACCCTCCCGGAATGGCCGGGAGGGTCCCGCAAATCGGGTCCCCCTCCCGGCCCCCGGAAAGGGGGGCAACCCTCCCGCATTAACCCCAGTCCCTTGCGATCCGCCCCTCGGCGGGGGGTCCGTGAGTAAAATGGCGTGATCGCGTCATTTTAACCCCGCCCCCCCCGCCGTGCAATGCCTGAAATACCGGCTTTGCATGGCGGGGGGCGTGGCTAAAATGACGCGTTCACTGTAGACACGCCCCCCAACGTCTGTGGCTCCGCCCTCAATCTGCCTCTTTTCAGCTCTCGGCGATAGCTCCTGCTAAGTGTGCCGTATCAGTCCAGGGGTGTTGCTAAGTACGCCGTATCAGTCCAGGGGTGCTGCTAAGTACGCCGTGTCAGTCCAGGGGTGCTGCTAAGTGTACAGTATCAGTCCAGGGGGTGCTGGTAAGTGTACAGTATCAGTCCAGGGGTGCTGCTAAGTGTGCCGTATCAGTCCAGGGGTGCTGCTAAGTGCACAGTATCAGTCCAGGGGTGCTGCTAAATGTGCCGTATCAGTCCAGGGGTGCTGCTAAGTGTGCAGTATCAGTCCAAGTGTGCTGCTAAGTGCGCCGTATCAGTCGAGGGGTGCTGCTAAGTGTACAGTATCAGTCCAGGGGTGCTGCTAAGTGTGCCGTATCAGTCCAGGGGTGCTGCTACGTGTGCTGTATCAGTCCAAGTGTGCTGCTAAGTGTACAGTATCAGTCCAGGCAGTGGCGTAACACCCGGAGGCAATGGAGACATTTGCCGCCGGGCGTTAGCCATCAAGGGGGGGCACAGCAGTGGTGTAAGTAGCAATTTTGCTCCCCCTGTCCAAAAAAAATGTTGGCGCCCCCTCCTAAATGCCAGCAGGCACCGGGGATCGAGCGGGGTAGGCTGGACGCTGACACGTGTGACACACACACACGGTAGCTGGCGGGGGATAATAGCCGGCGGAGGTGAGCGCTGGGGCTTGGTGATCTCTCTCCTCCACTCTTCTCCTCTCCCCCTTCTCCCTGCTTAGTGCTTACCGCGTCCTGACAGCTCCGTTTTCCACCAGCCGCGCTGTTCCTGGCCACAGTGATCAGACAGCCTATCTGATCACTGTGGCCAGGAGCGGCGAGGCAGGCAGAAAAACTGTCTCAGCTGTACCGCTAACTGCCATCCCCGTCCGCCGGGTACATTCTCCGCCTGGCTACAGGGAGCCATTAGAACTCTGAACCTGCACCATGAGTGGTGCCTGCAAAAAAGTGTGGCCGTGAGTATGGCATATGGTGTTTTGTTTTTTTTTTGGGGGGGGGGGGGGGGGGGGGCGCACGGCGCGAGATGCGTGTTTGTGTGTAGGAAGTATGAACTTAGTCCAGGGTTGCTGCTAAGTGCGCCGTATCAGTCCAGGGGTGCTGCTAAGTGTACAGTATCAGTCCAGGGGTGCTGCTTAGTGTGCTATATTAGTCCAGGGGTGCTGCTAAGTGCAACATTTCAGTCCAGGTGTGCGGCTAAGTGTACAGTATCAGTCCAGGGTGTGCTGCTAAGTGCGCCGTATCAGTCCAGGGGTGCTGCTAAGTGTACAGTATCAGTCCAGGGGTGCTGCTAAATGTGCCGTATCAGTCCTGGGGTGCTGCTAAGTGCACAGTATCAGTCCAGGTGTGCTGCTAAGTGCACAGTATCAGTCCAGGTGTGCTGCTAAGTTTTCCGTATCAATCGCAATCCGGGGGTGCTGCTAAGTGTGCCATATCAGTCCAGGGGTGCCGCTAAGTGTGCCGTAGCAGTCCAGGGGTTCTACTAAGTGTCCCGTATCAGTCCAGGTGTGCTGCTAAGTGTACAGTATCAGTCCAGGAAACACAGGGTGTTTGCACAAAAATGCCCTCTGCCTGCCTCCATCCCATTGCCCCTGTGTGAGCGCCAGACCAACTATGCATGATGATGCCCACACAGAAGCCCTGCACATGCACATATGTTATTATGCGCATGTGCAATGCTTTAACATCGGTCCCCATTGAGAATTTGCCGAGGACCGAGCCAACTAGAATGAGGGCCCTTGTCTGATATAGATACATAACACTGATATGTACATGATATTGTACATATCAGTGAATGATTGTAATGTGGGGTACACACCAGGACGATATGGCCCAAAACAATCCAATTTAGATACAATCTCGACCAATTGTATGTAAATCGGCCGTGTTTTGGGACATTTCGCTGCCCTTTTGATGCGTTCCGGTTCCGATGCACGGCCCCGCGAGTCGTTAGGTCTTTTCTGAGATCCTACCTGCTGCAGATCTCAGAAACGACCATTGTAGTGGGTGTGGGTCGCGATCGGAACGCAATCACATCAGGGGCTTTTTCTGTACCTGTTGGCAGCGGGTCGGCAGCTCCGTCAGCTCGTGAGCAGGTCGTACGTTCCTGTGATGACCCGCTCACGAGCAGGATCGTCCTGGTGTGTACCCAGCATTACCCCTAAATAATAAGACAAAGGAATAATGGCAGTGAAAGGATAATATTCAGTGAGCGCAGTTTAATCTCCTCGGCAAGTTTCCACTGGTTGGTGCTGAAAAGAATCTGCCTTTGTATTGAAGGCTTGGCCCAGCCAAATATTCTGTTTAATTTCAATTCTCACGTTTAATTCCCATAGGGAATATCTAGGGCCAAAGTTTGAGCTGCACTTTGTAATGCTTGGAGCATTTTGTAACATTTCACAAGCTTGTACATAGGTTTTCATACTTTGTCAGTACTAAGATAACCTCCGGAGCAGACTTCGGTAACTTGTCTCTCCCGGCTATTGCTGAACTATATGTTCCAGCACGCAACGTTGCACAGCATAAAGCCATAGGCTGTTTATATTTGTTTGTAAACTCAGGCATTTTCCATAAGTGATGTCCAACATCAGGAAAAGATTGTGAGGCTGTCAGTCTTTGCCTTCCAATCGGCATACGAGCTCCAATGCAATATAACATTGCCAGCGTTGTTTGGTTTAAAAATGTATTATAGGATTGGTATAAATCTGCTGATATTGGGGGGGGGGGGGGGGGGGGGGTTACTCCATAATACAGATTCTTCTATGTGTGACCAGCCAGCACCCCAGCAATTTAGTCTGAAGTCCAAAAAATCCCTACAGATCGCTGCTGATAAACAAGTAACCTACAGGTTGTCTACCCACCGAGGGGTAAATGTATGAAGCTTGGAGAAGTAAAGTAGTGTCTATTCTGTTTACTGGGAGTGTCAGGGAAAAGGCAGGCAAGCTCAGGAGTTTTAACATAAGGCGTCAGCTCCGACCCAATCAGCCTGTTTCTATCACCGCCGCCGAGTAGGTCCTGGGATTCATGCCCTTGGTTGCACCTTTGGCTTCAATTACACATGATCCAGAGAAATCACATGTATGTAGTATGTTAGATATCTGTATCTTTTATTCTCCAATACCTGTCAAAGTTACCCTACCGGATAGCACAAGACTATAGGAACATGGTTCCTCCTTGCTAACCGTGCGGTTTCAGTACTGATTGGTTGGTGCTTTGTCTGTAGAAATAAATAAAATAAACTTTTTTTGGTACTTGTGTACTAGCACGGCGCCCATCGCATCGCAGACCATATCGCATTCGATGGTATGCGATGCGACGCGACATCGGCCGATGTTGTACAATGGCATACAATTTTAAAATTGTATGCCATTGTATATGGCATACAATGCCATACAATGCGATGCGATTATAAATTGTATAAGCACCCTAATGGGTGCTTACAATGGTTAAATGCACCCCCATGCCACCCCCCCACTATAAACGTGAACCCGAAGCGTGGCGAGCGCAGCGAGCCCGCGAGGGGCGGCGGTATGCGTCCTACGAACTTTTCATACCCCCACTATCCACGTCGGCGTGGAGTTGAGAATAGAAAGTGTGGCGAGCGCAGCGAGCCACCGAGCCCGAAGCATGGCGAGCGCAGCGAGCCCCGCAGGGTGACGCGGATACCTTCACAGGTATCCGCGTCCCCTCGCGGGCTTCACAGGTATCCGCTCGCCACGCTTCGGGCTCGGTGGCTCGCTGCGCTCGCCACACTTTCTATTCTCAACTCCACGCCGACGTGGATAGTGGGGGTATGAAAAGGTCGTAGGAAGCGTACCGCCGCCCAGCGCGGGCTCGCTGCGCTCGCCACGCCTCGGGTTCACGTTTATACTTGGGGGGTGGCGTGGGGGTGCATTTAACCATTGTAAGCACCCATTAGGGTGCTTATACAATTTAATATCGAATATGAGTTAAAATCGCATCGCATGCCATCGGGTGTATGGCATGCGATGCGATTAAAAAATCGGGCGACGGGGCGCCGTGCTAGTACACAAGTACCCTTTTTTTTACATGAAGTACAAAAAATGAAGCCCAAGTGATTCAGGTCTGGTCGCCATATGGCGATAAATGCAAAGTATCGATGTTTTAAACATTGCGCATAAGCTGGACCTCCTGTGGCTCCTGTGTCATTTGACCTAGTACAGCTACAAAGCGGATGTCAGTTGATTGACAGTCTGCAACCATTTTGGGGTGGCAAGGGGGCCGCAAAGGTTCCCATTTTTTTAAAATGAGATGGGTCGCCTCCGTTTTAAGGAGTGGCGAGGCCAAGGTCACTGTCTTCTTATGGAGATTTCCTGAACTCATGGATGGAGCTGCATCACAACCGGCATCACAATTGTTCCGATGCTGCATTCTTGGACGCCGCACTGGATCACTCATGCATACAGATAGCGTCTCCTTAGCAGTTAAATACCTGCGTCCAAATAAGCAGCAGCGATGCTCTTTCCAACTACATCTAAAGCACCCCCACAGAATAGATGGAGACGGGGAAATGGCTGCATAATTTTACTTGGCAACAGTGAAGTATCGTAGTGGGTTTTATTTTGAAATATTCCCTATTGTAAAATAATACATAAGTACCAACCAATCAGCTCCTAGTTAACTTACCGATTGGGTTTGGCAAATAACAGGAGCCGATTGGCTGCTGTATTATCACTGGCCTCTTTATCACTTCACCATAGTTAATAAATCTACCCGAGTGTCAAATTAAATTGGTGTCAGAAGTGGGAGTGCAAAAGTCTGAGACACTGGTTTGTTTACGAAGAGTCAGGTTGCTAAACCCATCACTTCTGAGTGTGTTTATGCCGGAATTTTAAAAGAGCCATACCATTACTAGCAGGACACAGCTTGTAAAGGCATTGGCCTTTTTAAACTTCCAGCATAAACACACTGAAAAGTGTCGGGTTCAACCACTTGACTCTTCGCACACAAACCCTTCGGTCTCTTCTGATTGGTACTCTTGCTAACTTTTTCTCTACCCCCAGGAAGATCCAGGACATATGGCTGCTTCAGCAGTCCCCCATTGTCTGACTAGGGGGCAGTGCAACTTTAGTTCTACCTCTTTAAACGTATTTATATATCACTATGAAGCCAAGTACAGCATACTGCAGAAAAGTTTTGGCAAAACTAAGTGGTCCTACTGTATTTCATTACAGAAAAAAAAAAAAAAAACTTGCAGAGATCTAGGCATTGAATGAAGTTAGCATTTAGGGGCAGAGTACAAACTCTAAAATGAGATCAGTCCAAAACATTCTGCTTTTTTTCCCCCCTTGAACATAATCTGGATAAGGTCAGCCCCCAGATCTGTCTCTGCACCTGGAGCACTGGAATTCAATCCTCATTTAGACAGTGTCCCATTCCCTGGCTCTCATCTGTTGAGGAATGTCTCTCCTGAAGGCGTTTGAAGCAAACCTAGACTTTTTTATTTTTTATTCCTTTGTTCTTTCTTTGGAGCTGATTACGTTTTACACTGGAAAAACAATCGGTCCAGTTGCCTTGCAGAAGCTGACATTCGCTTTGCAGTGAATCTGCAAGCTGTCTGGAAGCTGTAATGCAGGGAAGAACTAAAGATGGCAGGAAAACCTCACTGTAAGTCCGTGTGAGCAGGTCTGCTCTAACTTATATTATTTCATAAGGATTATGCTGAACAAAGGCGACATTGTGCTGTCCACTGGTGTGCATTGCTCAGATAAGCAGCTATGTGTTGTATCTCCTGTGTTTGCTTCGAACTGACAGAGAAGCAATTGAATATTAACTAAAACTGGGAGAGTTTATGGTTAAATGCTTGGTCTGCTTCTATTCATATTACAGTCTGCTGAGCCCTGCACCACCTGATTCCACAGGGTGTGGAGTTGTTTGGTCAGGCTAGAAGTTCTCTGGGAAGTCAGAACTGCTACATTTCTCCTCCATGTATATTTCCTGACAACTCACAGTCCCTCTTGTCCTGCTCTCTGCCTGTAACTGGCAATGATAATGTGACATTTTTTTTTTTTTAAGGGATATCTGAAGTCTTTTTTTTTTCTTCTGCTACATATACTGTATTCATGTTTTTTGCTTACAGGAATATCCAAGACAGATCCTTTTTGAAAGTTTACAACAAAGATCCAGCTCAAGCGTTTAATCACACTCCCAGGACGGCCAATGGAGACGTAAGGGTGAGTGCTTCTGATTCTCATGGTTTGTTCATTAACATTGGCTGTGTTTGTGAGCCCAGCCAGTGGTGAGTTATATCCGGTGTTTGCACAGGTCTGTCCTGTGCTGTGAGTCCTGGTGTTAAAGGACAACCAAAGTCACACAACAAGTTTCTGTAATATATATATATATATATATATATATATATATATAATTATGGGCAAGTCACTGATCACCGGTTTGAGTCCTGTCTGGGTACAAGTTAGTGATGAGTGAATTGGATCAGAAGTGAGAGGAGCATTGGTCAGTATGAGCTGTGTATTATGTTGGGCTGCATTACAGACAGCCCCGAGTCTTAGCTGAATTGAATGCAACCAGATTAATAGCTGGGTGGTGATGTTGATGACTGTTTTAATTATTGGCTTAAGCTAGGATAGCCGCATATTCTATTTTTGTTGCTTACTAATTGCAGAGTGATAATTGGAACTGCGGATTTTGTTCTGCTGTAATAATTACTAATGCAAACTGCAATGTTGACTTCTTTTATTTATTTTTTAAATTACATTATTATATTTATTCTTATCTGTATATTACTTTGAGTATCTGTTTAGAACTTGCATACCCTTTATGTTAAAAGGGGGCTCAATTTAACCTAAGATTTTTATAAACACACCCCCCCCCCTCTTTTCCTGTCTCTCCTAGTAATACCGTAATGGCGCTGAGCAAAATAATTTGTGAGCCCCAGGGAACCCTAGCTTAAAAAATATTGGGTTCCGAGTGACTCTACTGTTTCTGGGTCCCATCACATCTGGTGAGGTCAGGCAAGGAAGGAGGTAGGGGCAGGCAGTACTAGGGGCAGTTTTGGGAGTATGGCCGGGGTAAGGTTAGATAGAAGTTGGGGCAGTACTTGAAGGCAAGGAGGGGGTTTGGGGGCAGGTAGTGCTGGAGTCATGGCAGAGGTAAGCTTAGATAGAAGTTTGGGCAGTCCTGGGGGTAAGGTGGATTAGGGACAGTGGGGTAGGAAGTTAGGGGGTAAGGGTAGGTAGCAGTTGGGGCAGTTTTTGAAGGCATGGAGGGGGTTTGGGGGCAGGTAGTGCTGCAGTCATGGCAGAGGTAAGCTTAGATAGAAGTTTGGGCAGTGCTGGGGGTAAGGTGGATTAGGGACAGTGGGGTAGGAAGTTAGGGGGTAAGGGTAGGTAGCAGTTGGGGCAGTTTTTGAAGGCATTGAGGGGGTTTGGGGGCAGGTAGTGCTGCAGTCATGGCAGAGGTAAGCTTAGATAGAAGTTTGGGCAGTGCTGGGGGTAAGGTGGATTAGGGACAGTGGGGTAGGAAGTTAGGTAAGGGTAGGTGGCAGTTGGGGCAGTTTTTGAAGGCATGGAGGGGGTTTGGGGGCAGGTAGTGCTGCAGTCATGGCAGAGGTAAGCTTAGATAGAAGTTTGGGCAGTGCTGGGGGTAAGGTGGATTAGGGACAGTGGGGTAGGAAGTTAGGGGGTAAGGGTAGGTAGCAGTTGGGGCAGTTCTTGAAGGCATGGAGGGGGTTTGAGGCAGGTAGTGTTGGAGTCATGGCAGAGGTAAGCTTAGATAGAAGTTTGGGCAGTGCTGGGGGTAAGGTGGATTAGGGACAGTTGGGTAGGAAGTTAGGGGGTAAGGGTAGGTAGCAGTTGGGGCAGTTTTTGAAGGCATGGAGGGGGTTTGGGGGCAGGTAGTGCTGCAGTCATGGCAGAGGTAAGCTTAGATAGAAGTTTGGGCAGTGCTGGGGGTAAGGTGGATTAGGGACAGTGGGGTAGGAAGTTAGGGGGTAAGGGTAGGTAGCAGTTGGGGCAGTTCTTGAAGGCATGGAGGGGGTTTGAGGCAGGTAGTGTTGGAGTCATGGCAGAGGTAAGCTTAGATAGAAGTTTGGGCAGTGCTGGGGGTAAGGTGGATTAGGGACAGTTGGGTAGGAAGTTAGGGGGTAAGGGTAGGTAGCAGTTGGGACAGTACTTGAAGGCAATAAGGGGGTTTGAGGCAGGTAGTGTTGGAGTCATGGCAGAGGTAAGGGTAGATGGCAGTTTGGGTAGTACCAGGATAAAAGTTAGAAGCAGGCAATCTATATCATGTATGTAACTGATAGAAGGAGAGTTCAGTGAAGCGCTCCGCCCCTTCGGTGTTTGGTGCGATGACACAATTATAAGCCGGTTTGTGTTGCTTAAATTGCAATTGAACTCTCCTTCTACTGCTTACCCTCGATTGGCCTAGTCACCCAATAAGTGAAGCAGCTAACCCCGACCACTGGGAACAGTGCGCAGGAACTAAAAAGACCCAATATGTATGTAACTGAACTTCCCAGAGTGGCATCACACAGGGGGGTAGATATATTGTACAGGTGACCAGGATGAGCTATATGATGTCATATATAATAATAATATTTTATGTAATCCATCTGATTATGAATGCTTTATGTAGCCCTCTCCATAGCATTTGGGCTTGTTACAATCATGGGAAAAGTCCATTATTGTGACACTGTTGTCTCCCGTTGACACCTGACCATGTTGTCACCTCCTGATGTGTTTCCCATCACACTGCATAATCCTTAGCCCCAGCCAGTTGGTGCAGTAGGAGTCTGGCGTGTGTCTCGGCAGAAGGGTTACTGTAATAAAACAAAGGCCCTCTCCTATCTATTGGTACTAGCTCGTTGCTCATCTCTGTCCCTTGTCCAGGCCATACACATACACTTTGTGTTAGTATAATATAACATAGGTGTTGGTCTTTGTTTTGATACAATGCAGACATCACTATTAGGCCCTTACTAGTGTTGTTTTACAGCAGCTGATGAACCTATTAGCATTGTTACTGCCTGGAAGCTCTCATTATCACTGCATGCCGTGTCACCGGTGTTCTCCAAACACCAGTGGGCGATCAACCCTCAGCTCCTGGCTGTGAGCATGTTGTCATTTTCGGTCCCCAAGATAGTGATGCTAACAAACTTGTCACTACTCTTGTATTGGTTGATTACTGTTAATTACCCCATTAAAGGATAATGAAGTATGCATGCAGTTACCACTGCATTAATGAGAAGAACACACTGTGTATTTATGGCAGCTGCTAAAGGTGTAACGTGTTACAGATCCGGTGTTTGCAAAGCGCAGAACTGTTTATACCATTAAGTGCGTCTGTCCCTTTAAGCAGGCATGCAAATAAAAGTCCAGGTCATTACACCTGTTATGTGTGTCGGCACCCCTCCCCCTCTCCTCTCCCTGCCTGTGTCTTGATAAATGGTCCATTTAGTGTTATCAGCTCTGCTGATTCATACACTCACCATGTTGTGGGTAATGTACATAGACTGGATGATGTCAGTGTCAGAACACTCCTTATAGTATGTTTGATGTATAATAACAGTGCTGTAGAGAAACAACAGACATCTATGATCTGGAAGCGCTAGCAGCACGGCAGGAATTAGAGGTTAGTAGTCACTGTGGGGGGGGGGGGATAGTTCCACCATAACACTATAATAGGCCCTTATTCTGGTTGGTGCGGCCGGAGCCGCATATGCGGCTCCGACCGTGCAGGCGAATCCCCGCCTTCCATACGGATCGCCACGGCCGTCCGTACGCGGATATGTGGCGATCCGCATGAAATTGGACGGGGATACGCCTCCTCCATGGTGGGAGCAGCCCCTGCATTCGATGGTCGCCGAACATCGAATGCAGGGCCGCACGCTCCACCAGGTCCCGCAACACAAGACCACACGGACACTTGTCCGTGTGAAATCTTGTATGGGGGCGGGCAGCTGACATCCGGCGATGTCAGATGCCCGCCCCGTACCAACGCGTCACGGCCTCATTACCATGCATACGCCCCGCGTTTGCATGGGAACGCCCATGAAACGCGGGGCGTATGCATAGGGTAATGAGGATAAGTAGCCCCTCACGCCCCTCTACGCCCCCTGTGCGGCGTATAGAGAATCCTTGCGGAGAAATCGCCTGCACATGCGCAGAGTGACCTCTGCACATGCGCAGAAGATAAACATCGGCGGCCCGTACGCAAGCGGGAATATCCGCACCAACCAGAATAAGGGCCATAGTTCTCTTCTGTAAGTAATACTATTTCATAGGACAAAAAGAAAACAATGAGATAAGAATACAGAACTTTTTGTCCAGGGACGGGCTGGAAACTTTTACCCTGGGGTCAAACACAAATAAGCATTCTGGCCTCTTCTAGTAGCTGGAAAATAGCCGTTGTCAAACCATGTGGTCCCGGATTATCTAATATGGGCATGGTAATCGGATTCAACGCCCATGAAGTCGATTCAGTAGTGATTGAATACATAAACTATTCTAGACCCTTATACACAGAACTAGGGAAGCCAATCGGGATTGAAAAATGCTCAATCCCGGGATTGGCTTTCCTAATAGAAAAACACCCTGGCTGCCCCGCATTTACTTGCATGCAGGTGCAGCTGGGTTACAGGGTGGGTGGACAGATGGGTTGCCGGGTGCGTGGGTGGATGGGCAGTCAGCTTCAGGAGCCGGGTCATGCTGCGGCGGCTGGCTAGTCGGGCGGCCGAGCGGCACGGCTTCTTCATACTGCCGGCCGTGACCTGCCGGGCAGCGTCTGAGCGGGTGCGCAGTCTAATCCTGAAATGCGCAGTCTAATCCTGAAATCCCGGGATTGGAAACTCCAATCCCAGAATTGAAATCCCGGCCTTTTGGGGGCCAAATCCCAGGATCCCGCCGATCCTGGGATTGGCCACCCTACACAGAACATTCTGCTATTCCTTTTCTATACTATTAGCCCTGATGCCGCTTTGACCGATGGGCATTATTGCAGTATCCAATTGGTGGCTGAAAATGGTCCCGATGACTGTTTATCTGGGATTATGCCTAACTAGTTAAAAGCCCGTCAAAATGACAGCTAAATCCCTGTTTGCTCCTACCGCCAATCTCTGTCTTCACAGCTCCCTCTCTCCATCCACCAAGTTTGGAACAGATCATTTTGCTTTTACTTTCAGTTAAGGAGTAATTTGGTCAATTGAGTGGCCTCTAGTGGTCGCTAACAGTACTTCACCTCATAGGTGAGGAGTATTTAGCCTTTTATATATATAGATACCAGATAACAGTGGGAATCGGTGCTAAGGTACAATAGCATCGGGGCTAATAGGATAGCCCCGGCAAACCTATTAGCATCGATGAAGCACCGCAGCTAACATGATTCCACACTGAGAGCATTCTACTGATCACTGTACAATACAAACCATATTTTATTCACCATTATACAATACAGAGATATTTCTGGTATCCGATATACAATGCAGAGATCATTCTATAGAACCCTGTACAATACAGAGATATTTCTGGTATCCAATATCCGATATAGCATTCTTGTGAACCTTTTTCAACAGAGTGCATTCTGGTGACATATACAATAGTACAATAATGTACATATATACATACAGACTGTGTATACTAGTGAATGCTATTTTTTTATTTATTTATTAACATTTTTTTATATAGCGCACACATATTCCGCAGCGTTTAACAGAGTATAAATTCCAGAGTATACATTTTTGTCTAAAAAACCTTAGGGTTTCACATGTCCCATTAAGGCTTCTTACACATAATCTGACATTTCAGAAACCTGTTGTAACTCTTCCACTCAAACTCCAAAAAGCGATGAAATTCCGATCATTAAGGCTGATGCTTTAATGGACGTGTTCCTTGCGCAATACAGATATTTTATACCATCACAGAGTGAGATTGCTGTCACTCACACAATGGTGGAGCTGCGAATTCGCAGATTTGTGTGCTCATTGGAATACACACATGCAGTCTATGCAACTGAAGGTCTGAGCAGTTATGTGGCACACTCATCCTAAAAAGGACCCATATTCCGCAGTAATTAACAGAGAATAGTCCCTGCTCCAGTGGAGCTTACAATCTATATTCCCTAGCACATGTACACGCACACACAGACATTGTAGGGTTAATTTTGTTGGAAGCCAATTGACCTACCAGTATATTTTTGGACTGTGGGAGGAAACCAGAGTACCCGGAGGAAACCCACGCAAGTATGGGGAGAATATACAAACTCTGCACAGTTAGGGCCTTGGTGGGAATGGAACCCATGACCTCAGTTCTGTGAGGCAGTATCGCTAACCATTACACCGTCCTTACCCCCAGCTATACAATGCAGACTCTAAGTCGCAATACAATGCAGAACTCTCTATCTGTGATTGCTTTTCCAAATAAGATCCAAATTGTTTTGTTGACTATATAATTGTCCCCCTACCCCAGTATATGTTGGTTTTAGAGTGTGCATTCCCTGGACCATGAAATTTAAAGACTTTAAAATGCCTACTCACTATTAGGGGGTAAATGTATTAAGCAGTGAAAAAAGTGGAGAAGTGAACCATAGAGAAGTTGCCCATGGCAACCAATTAGCTCTGAAGTAACATTTATAATTTGCATACTATAAAATTAAACAGAGCAGCTGGCACACTTCTCGACTCATCACAGCTTCATAAATTTACCCCAGAATATCTGATGTACCATTTTGTGTGGCCCCTTGCTATCTCTCAGCACAATGGAGAGGAATTTTGGTTTCCCGGGAAGTGGTTATATCCAGAAGAGAAGACATGTTGAGCGTTGGAAGGCCCTTCTTTCCTTAAATATAATTAAGAAGGGTCATCTCAACATGCTGATTGGCCAAGTGCCCAAGCTCATTATCTGGCAGTGATGGGGCCTTTCTACACCTTGATTAGTGTATGGCCATCCCGACCTATTGACTGATGAATGGCCAGCTTTAACCATAAAATAATGTGTTGGGACACATCTACTGGATATGACGGATGCCTCTCTCAGCTCTCTGTCCAACTATCTAATGCTATTAACCAATCAGACATTGATTAATCAAAGACATGAGCTAACCCCTCATCAGACATCTGGTTAGGCCATAATGGACAAAGAGACCAGCCCGGGGGATGGAGGATGTGGGATTGGATGCTTGCATGGCATCTTTGTCCGTAGCACTGAGATATGAAAACCATGCTAAGAATAAATACATTTTTTGGGGGGTTATTGAAGGTAGCAGTGGCGTAACTAGCATACAGCAACCCCCGCAGTGGCTTGGAGGAGCCGGGGGTCTGCAGGGCGCTCTCCCTGACTTGCCTTCAGTTCTCTGCTGCTGTGCAGGATAAGAGAGGGCACTGGGGTCACGGAGCTGCACTGATTTATTTCTTCTGTATGCAGTCCCGTCCTCCCGAGTCCTCTCAGGTCTGCTAGAGCTCACACAGTCACAGTCACACACTGGATTAAGGGATAGTCTGTAAACTATTTTCCACTTTACAAGTGTATTCATACACTCTTGATTACACTTGTATAGCGGTAAGTAGTTTGCAGACTGTCCCTTACTTCTAGCGTGACTTCTGAGACTTTTCTTACAGGGTGGACTCTCTGGAGCCTGTAGCACAATAGCATTGAGCATAACGGGTGTTTAAGAGGGGGTGAGTGTCACACAAAGTGTGTCACAGTGTGTGTGTATATCCCATTAACTATGCAAAACCCAGGTGTCATTTTTTCAAATGTATAGATATCTATATTTCATTTTTTATTTCATTTGTTAAATTTTCCTGTTTTGGCACTCAGATGAGGGTGGGGGGGGGGGGGGGGGGCGCTCCAATTATTTTTGGCAGGGGGGAGCAAAATTTATAGTTACGCCACTGGAAGGTAGGATGGTGTTTTATGTGTAAGAGAAGCATGAGCACAGCAGGCCCGGTGTGTAAGGCCATGTGAAAGATGAAACACATTTTGGAACAAATCAGAGTTGCTTTGAACTATTACATATCACTGGGCATTTTCCAAGTTTCCCTGAAGCCAATCCAATATGCCAATGTACCAGGTCTGTGTAGTCTCACAGGAGTTTCAGACATCAGTTCTCGTGATAAAGAGTAAAGCCTGGAAAGATGAAGAGAGGTCAGCCACAAGTGGTGTGGCCCACAACCAATTACCATGAAAAACTATTGCATTGATTTGCTGCGTTCTCATTAAAGCAGTCACAGCATAGGCCCATGCGTCCGACTCCAAATATAGATTTACCCAGCTTCTAAATCCTACGGGGCCCTTTAAATAGATGCTGAGATGGGTGTGACCAGGGTGGCCTGCTTATTGCACACATTGATGAAGATCGTTATCTGAAACATGTTGGTTGCATGAGAGCAAGCTCTAGGCAACCCCAGTGGATACCATCCGTTAGAAGTCTTGTCCTTGCCACCATTACCAAGTACTTAGAGGACGCTTGACTCTAATATATCAGGCAGGAATATTGACTAACCTTTTTGAGGTCTATCTTTTTCTTTTTCTTTGTTATTGTATTATAAATACATTTTTCTTTTATTGGGGTAGTTCACCATCTCCAACTTTTTGTTTCTTTTGGAGATATTGCTCTATACACAGGCTTTGGAGTTTATTGGGTAATTAATAACCTCCTTGAAGCCCTTCATATGAAGGTCACGGTGAGTGTAATTACTGCTATGCTTTTTGACCATTGCATATACTCATGAAATATACGTTGGTGGGGGGTTATACCCATTATAAAGTAGATACAGCTTTGGTCATAGAGGTGACGGATAAAAAGAATCCTTTTAATGTCCATTTTCACCGGATTCTAGGAGAGCACGATTACCCAGTGAGATAGGAAAAATGGACTCTATTCTACACTTGGGTCTTTGTTACTTTCTCTCAGAGATAAAAAGAGAATTATTTCCCAATACCTCTGATCTATACAGCAAAAGATGATGATATTTCCTGACTTTAAGTAGCCTTTCAATGTGCTTTTTACATTGTATTTGAATATATATACTTTTATATAGAGTTAGTTAGTCCCCCTTTTGCAGCTATAACAGATGGCATCCTAATCCAGTACCACGTTTGAAGCCTCCGAGCTCTTCAGAACGACCCATTTTGTATTGCAAATGGAGACTGCATGACTAGGTGCTTGATTTTATACACCTGTGGCAACAGGTATAAACCTTGTAGTGCTCTACACATCCTCACCATGTGCACTTTGTATTATTTTTAAACTTCTTTTGTGTATTCATGAAGCCTGCGCCAACGCCCTCCTGCACACACAATAGTAACACAGAATATTCTGCTTTAGCAATAACCAGCAAATAGTAGGCAAACAGTGTCAGCTTCTGACATAAGAGGAAGTTGTTTTGTGTGTTTAACACTATACAGAGAAATTCATCAAGCAGGTTTATATACACAACATGCACAGTCACACAAACATATACAAACATACATAGCGTCTTGGTGTGTTTGTGTACATAAGGTCACACACAGTTCCGTGCAGTGTGCTTTCAATTAATTTCAGCAATAGGGATTATTTATTTGCTTAACGTAGATTTCTTTTTCCATGTGGGGACCTCCTTGTGACTGCTGCACAGGTGTGGCTTTCTAACTGCACAGGTGCAGGTGGGATAAAGCCCCAATGCTGTATGGACCACCTGCCACCCGACGGATTGCAATCCCTCTCTGACAGTTCAGCTCCATTGCCCTGAAGATGTTATTAATTAGTCCACACCGGGAAAATCCCTGTTAAATAATGTCTGCATAGGAGCTTTAGAGATAGCTGCCGCTGGGGCTGCCTGTCGGAACATCACTTTCTGTTGTTACATATAAGGGGTACTTAGGGCCTTATTCTAGTTCACTCTTTCTGACAAAATCCTTCTTAGATGGACAAAACCATGTGCACTGCAGGTGGGGCAGATGTTACTTGTGCAGAGAGAATTAGGGCCCTTATTCTGGTTGGTGCGGTCGAGCCGCATATGCGGCTCCGACCGCACCAGACGAATCCCCGCCCACCCTACGGATCGCCACGGCCGTCCGTACACGGACGGCTGGCGATCCGCATAAAAATGGTGGAGGCTACGCCTCCACCATGGTGGGAGCTGCCCCCTGCATTCGATGGTCGTCGACCATCGAAGGCAGGTCCGCACGCCGCGGCAGCTCCCGCAAGCTGAGACCACACGGACAATCGTCCGTGTGGTAGCTTGTATGGGGGCTGAAAGCTGACATCCGGCGACGTCAGCTTTCCGCCCCCATGAGTTGCGTCATGCCCTCATTACCATGCGTACGCCCCGCGTTTGCATGGGAACGCCCATGAAACGCGGGGCGTACACATAGGGAAATGAGGGCATGAAGCCTCCCACGCCCCTATACGCCCCCTTTGCGGCGGACGAAATACGTCTGCGGCGAAGGGGGCTGCACATGCGCAGATTGACCTCTGCGCATGTGCAGAGTAAAAACATCGGCGGTACGGCCGCACGCGGGCCGTACCGCACGAACCAGAATAAGGGCCCGATTTGGGTGGGGTTTTACTTCAAAGTGAGATCTATATTGCAGTGTAAACACAAAGCAGCCAGTATTTACCCTGCACAGAAACAAAATAACTCACCCAAATCTAATTCTCTGCACATTTTACATCTGCCCCCTGCAGTGCACATGGTTTTGTCCATCTATTTTGTCAGAAAGAACTAGAATAAGGCCCTTAGTTCTGCCCTTATACATATAGAGACAGCGGTTCCAGCATATTTTAAGGGCAGAACTGAATAATAAATATGCATGGACACATTAGGATTTACCTAAAATTGTTAGGGCACTGGAAATGGGTTTTGCTGAATGTAAATACATGTTTGCATGTTATGTAGATTAATTAACATGATCTAACCAGAATGGCATCACAGCGCATATGCTAACAACCAATATATATATGTGTATATATATATATATATATATATATATATATATATCTATCTAGACTCTATGTTTAACTAACGTTGATGTTTATGACCGGCGGAGTTATTAATGTCTAATGATGCTAGGTTTTTCAATAGGATTTGGTATCATCCACAGTATGTGGACAGTCAGATTACTTTTAAATGTGACAAAGGTATTAATCCTACTTTCAAAATGTACAAGCGCCAAGATACTCTATTGATGCTGCCTGTAATCAGCAGCAAAAATATAGCGCTATGAATTGTTTGAGGGAGGGGGCCCTAAACCCGTATCTTGCCTCGGCCCCATGGGGTCTAAATCTGCCTCGGCATGCATACAGATCTGCACTGCGACTGGGATGCATGCACTGGGCAGTATTCAATGCTCCCGATTCACCGTGTTTTTCGGGGAATCGGGCTGTTTTCACTCCTTGCGGTGAATCTTTTTCACTGAAAATCTGATTCACCCTATTCAATGTTCACTGTTTGCCGAAAGCGAACAGTGAATGCCGGCCAGTTCTGTTTCATTCTCGCTGCAAGTCGCTGTTGTTATTTAATGGGATTTTGACTTACATTCGCCGTAATCCGCCGTGAGTGTATTCAATGCTAGGATGGCGAATTGCTTTCAGCGTGATTTTCGCCATGCTGCACGTGTAGCAGCTACTACATCCCACATCACTGCTGCATCTGATAGAGAATCATACCCTGAGTGCCCTCTAACCTTTGGCCTACTATATAACCATACCTCCCAACAGTCCCGATTTTATCGGGACAGTCCCGATTGTCAGGGCCTGTCCCGCTGTCCCACCCGCGGGCGGCAGTGTCCCGCGGTGTGGGGGGGCTGTTGGGAGTCCCCCCTGTCAGCTGCTAAGCAGCGGGGAATAAACTCTGTGCGCATGCGCACAGCGTCTATTCCCGCAGCCAGGGGGCTGGGGGCATGGCTAGAGGCTCACAGAGCCTCTGGGTCATGCCCCCATAGCGGCAAAATGGGGGCGTGGCGTCACGGAAGAGCCGCGAGTGTAGGCCATGCCCCCAAATTAGGCCACGCCCCTGAAAATTTCGGCGCAGCAGCATCCCGCCTGCTGTAGTGCCAAAGTTGGGAGGTATGTATAACTGCCTAGGGGGTCACCGAATAGTAGTCTGACCCTGACTACAAAAATAGTTTTGAGCCTCTGAGCTTAAACCAATGGTTTAGGGAAACCCACAGCAAGTTTGCAATTAATCTCATTCTGCCCACAGAAAGGAAACCTTCCTGTGTTCTCTATTTCAATAAACATATCTTGCCAAGAAGAGCCCCTGAATAAGCAATTATTTGTTCATCCCATTACACTTTATGCCGTTTAATTAAAGGTTAGGTTACATTGTGCAGTGATTGAAGTAGGTCATCTCTCCATCAGTGCTTTAAAATCACTTGTGTAGAAGACTATAGGAGACAATGCGTTACATACAGAACGAGCGACCTCTTGTACGAGGAGCATATTTTGAAGGTTGCGTGACTAAAAGTTGCTTCTGGGGGCGAGCACTAAATCACGACCTCAGCCACGAGTCCAACGTGTCTTATACAGGTTTACAATGTACCATACATGTTCACACAGTAACATTACACAACCCCACAATTAACTAAATTCCTCAACTTCCACAGTATTTCATTCGTTTGCTATACACCAGAGGTATAAATGTTTCCTGTGAAAGCTGGTAGTGATAGGATGAGCAAATGGGTGTTTCCCACTGTCACAAATTATTATTGGCTGGTTCGAACATTTGGTTGTATCCAATACAAAGAGCACAGGTTACAGATGTCACATCCAATCCAATAGCAACAAACATAAGCAAGCGAAAAGAACCAATGGCGGTTTTACCTATGGGCTGCAGCCCACGACCCCCCCCCCAGGTAAAATCCACCACTGTAGTGAAGCCAGATGCAGTCTGTGAGAATGCACTGGCTTCACTGTGACTGACAGTGACTTTCCATTGGGAGGTGTTCCCTCCCTCCGGGATGGCTTTCTGTGGGCTGCCGAGCAAATTCCACAATTGTGCATGCGCAGTACCTACACTGGTACTGCGCACGTGCCGGTCCCGGTGCCTGTCATCTGTATTATACAGCAGGGTTGCCGACTTTTTCTGTCTCCTCTCCGGGAGAAGCCCGGAGAGAAGACTTCCAGTTGCAGTTCGGGGGCGGTGCTTGAGCGTTACATCATTAAGCCCCACCCCCAGTATGTAAAACCCCCAATTCTCGGATCTCCGTGGAGGGGGCGGGGCTAAAATGCCGCAATTGTGGACATTTTAGCTCCGCCCCTCCTCTAAAACCCGCGGATTGCTGCATTTAAGCCCAGAGGTAAGGGGGAACACGCTGCAATCGGGGGGTGGTGTGGGAGTCGCCCAGAATCCGGGAGGGTTGCCTACATTTCCGGGGGACCGGGAGGAGGACCCGATTTTCGGGATCCTCACGGACATTCCGGGAGGGTAGGCAACCCTGTTATACAAGCCCCGGGACCATGATTCATTTCTATGGGCGGTTGCCGAAGCAGCCCATAGAATCTGGCTGGATGTGCAGTACAGAGGTTTGTACTATATATATATATATATATATATATATATATATATATATATATATATATATATATATATATATATATATATATATATATATATATATATAGTACAAGCATTGTGATATTTGTAATAGGACAACAGTCATTTGAATCAAAATATATTTGTAAATATGCAACTTTAAATGAGCTTTGCTGTTGTCTTCGTGCTGTTTGTTTTCTTAGTAGGCTAATTAAAATCTGATCTTCCTGTAAATATTGACAATTATGTGATACACAATGTGATTGTAGTTGCAGAGAATGTGAATTCAGTATCACACAGATAAACATTGCCACACAATGGTGAGAATCTAGAAAGGTTGTTCTGAGTAGAAATGGGCAAAACAGGTCACCAACGAGAGCTGGGATCCAGCAGATCAGTCCGTGAAAAGATCCATATCTTTTAGGCGGATCAACTGTTCACTGTGAAAAAAGGGGTAAATTGATAATAGCGAAGCATAATTTGTTTTACAATCATTTATTGCCATTTTTCTTACTTTTTTTTTTCTTTAAAACAGTGAGCTGAACAAATAAGAACATACATAACTGAGTAAAACACTGATCGATGGCTGGGTGCAGAATCACCATCGATGGCGTCTGCACCGAAGGCCATCCCTAGTCTAGACTTACTTGGCACTGCAATGTGGGGAGATGGAGGTCACTGATGACATCAGCGCCCCTTCCTGGCATGCGCAGAGCATACTACGAGCATGCGCGGTTTATTGATAATGAGCAAGGCTGCGGATTTACAGCCCTGCGAATTGGTCTGAGTTGGACCCACTGTACATGCAGGTGGCAGATGTTAAAAGTATGCAGGGAAATGCAGAGGTGGAAGACTCGCCCTCTCTCTGTCTCTCTCATATCATATCATTGTTTTGTATCTACTAAGTGAGAAATCCGGCAAAGTCTTCTTCTGTCCCATGCTAGCAGAACTTCTGTTGGTCATTTACAAATGTTAAGGTCACTTCTGAAGAACAGTTCTGAATTGTAAGGATGTCACCCTGACTGGGGAGACAGCAGCTGTCATAATCATTACTGTGTGACAGACAAGGCGAGACCAGAGAACTGACACAGATTGCATAATGAAGGCACATACACGGACGGCTCTGTAGTGACAGAAATATACATCAGTATCAGCCAAGTGTAGAGATGATAAACAGTCCAATACAGCACAATTCTTCCTTCAAAAATGGGCAAAAATCCATTTTATATATCTATATCGATTTTTGAAGTAAGAATTGTACTGTATTGGACTGTTTATCATCTCTACACTTGGCTGATACTGATGTATATTTTATATATATTGTTTTGATAATTTGATGCACCTTAAGGATCAATGGGTATGGTATAGCTCACAGACAATGTCGAGGTCAACACCAAAAGATCGACATGCGCTAGGTCATCAGTAACAAAATGTTGACACATGAAAAGATCGGCATGAGTTTTTCATGGATTTTTGGCGTCAATGTTGTTCGCCGCATTTCAGCCACATGTTGCCAATCCCAAATGGATTGTAATGCAGGAAAAAAGTCCCAAAAATTACAACAACAAAAAAAAAATAGGGAAAAACTCATGTCGATCTTTTCACGTCTACCTTTTTCACATCAACCTAGGCCTAGGGCATATCGACCATTTGTCAATGTCGATATGGTATGTCAACCTATTGACTGTCCACATAGACATTATCAGTGAGCCACCCGGATCCTTGGATCAGGATTCAGCATAGAGTAATGGACATTTAAGTAATCAAGATAGATTTATATATATCTAGTATACGAGTGTGTGTCCTCCTGGCTCTTCTTTGATCTGTGATGTGTATAATGTATATGAGGTCATGGGTTCAATTCCCACTATGGCCCTAACTGTGCGGAGCTTGTATATTCTCCCCGTACTTGCGTGGGTTTCCTCCGGGTACTCCGGTTTCCTCCCACAATCCAAAAATATACTGGTAGGTTGTTTCCCAACAAATTAACCCTAGAATGTCTGTGTGTGCGTGTACATGTGGTAGGGAATATAGATTGTAAGCTCCACTGGGGCAGGGACTGATGTGAATGTTCAAATATTCTCTGTACAGCGCTACGGAATATGTGTGCGCTATATAAGAAACTGTTAATAAATAAATATTTTGCGGTTTATTGAGCACGTGCTGTCCTCATTTCCACACCAGAGCCTATAGCTTATTAGTGAAGAACTGTAGGCGTTCTCTGTATTTACCTTCCCACTAAAGTGATAGATACAACATGTTAGGAATTCACGAGATGGTAATTGCCCTAAACATAAAAAAACAAAAAAAAAAAAAAAACAAACACGGGCATAGCCTAAATTGTGATAATCCAATAATGAGGAATTGCCATGTACCCCTGCTATTAAGCAGAAATAATGACCATAATGCACCATTACGAAGCTCTGTATTTTCCTGTTATTGAGACTTTTGGAAGCATTGATGTGGATACTGACATATTTCATTGGTGATTATGATTTGCCTGTGAGGTATAAGGACTGCAGCACTTCCCCTTCCCCTTCCCCTTCCCCTAGCTGTACACATTGCTCTGTATCACAGGATCGCACAACTTGCTGGGAGGCTTCCAGTGCAGCCACTGAGGACGGCTGATCCTGCCTGTGTGGAAGCTGGCTAGCAATAACAGGATCTGGGGAGGGTGTGTGGTGGTGTGCGCTGCAGGCTCCTGCTCTCCAGTCCTCCCTGGCATGCTTGTCATTGAGAGGTTACATTACAACAATACAACTTGTGTTGTATGTATTAGCATGCAGCCAGCATGGAGTGAGTGCTCTTAGGCTGAAGTTAGGCTTGTTGTGAGCTGTGCAGGATCCCTGTGCCATTCCCTGGCTATGCTGAGCGTGCCCTGTAGGCTTTCCAGGCTGAGGTCAGGGTGAGATGCAAGGTAAGCACACGCACACACATTCCCTTGCAGCTTGCACAATTAATTGTGTCATCACCTGTAGCTGCTCCATTTTACGGTGTATATAATATACATGATGTCATTGTTTGGTCTATTGCAGTATGTCCAGGATCATATTTAGAGGAACTTACTTATGAAAATTAATATATAGTATTATGATATGTGTAGTGATGCTTATGTTCATATTTCCTTAGCAGCAGATGTGTGTGTATGTGGGGGGTGGGAGGAGTTGGTGTACATGTGTGATTATTATGCACCGGTGGTTGCAGCTGTAAATGTCTTGGGTATGCTGGTACTTTTAGTCCAGCGCTGGAAAGCCGCAGACTCGTCAACACCTTTACAGCTCCTAATTGCTTTTCCTAATTATTTCTTTAAACAGCTGCCAAATATGGTTCTTCTACAAACACCCCATAACAGATACATCATGATCTATTTGGCCTGATATAATAATAGTTCCTAAACTGCATGGATTTCGACCAGTTACTCCAGGGCCGGATTATAATGGGGGCACATGGGGTCAGTACCCCTGGGCCCCCCTCTAGCTAGGGGCCCCCTGTGGTTGACAAGTATTTTTTTTTTTTTTTTTTTTTAGCTAAAGGTTTTGTGCATGGGAGTGGGGTAGTGCTGCAGCTTCACCTATCTGCTAATGTGAAAATGATTAATGGTGCTGAGCATCGGGAGCCAAGTGTGCAGTGCATTACTAGGAGTTGACTAAGTTCCATGACACTTTGCACCAGAGGGCAGAGACTGAGACGTTTGTGCTGAGCTCTGATTGGTGGAGCTCATTACATGCTTCTTAGGCCCATGGAGAGCAGCAGCAGCAGCCCAGTCATGGGAGGGTTTTTAATCATAGGCAGCACTGGGACTGTGAGGGCTCCTACAGTTACCCATTGACCAAGTTTATTCTGCCTTTACTCTGTGTTTTGACAGTGTAATATTCCCCCATGTAGTTTGCGGCCAGTAATGACAAGAGCAAGGGGCCCCCCTGTCTAAAGTGCCCTGGGCCCCCCGAAGGCTTAATCTGGCACTGAGTTACTCCATACATATCTGTAGTTGGGCTAAAAATGGATCTCAGGGCCCAGTTCCAGCTAAATATTGTATAATAGTAACTCTGTTCCGCTGCACTGTATGTTTGTATAAGGTTTTACTTACTGCTTTAAAAGAGGTCAATTTGTGAGCCACTATATCCTTCGGGATCCACCTTGAAGGTACTTCAAATATCCCCTAATATGGAGCGGTCCTGCCTAAAGAAACATTTCGATTTTCAGCAACATACAATAATGTGACCGACTCAAACCATAAAACCTTAAACTTTAAAGTGGAACTAAATTGGCATAAATATTATGTTTGATGCATTTCTTTCAGTTAGATAATGACCATTTAAAATTTGAGGTTGCATACTGCATGTTGCCATACTTGTGTCCATATTTGTGTCCCTACCAGGTGCTAAAGTGATGGATATGGTAGTATATGGATTTTTACTTTTGTGTGTGTGTGTGTGTATATATATATATATATATATATATATATATATATATATATATATATATATATATATATATATATATATATATATATATATATATATATATATATATATATATATATATATATATATATTTTTATTACAGCTTACAAAAAAAAACTACATACAAGTAAAAAGCTGATTTATGAATTTGGTGTGTCATAAATAATTTCAAAAGGTGTTTTCATGTAGTCTTGTTTTTAGACATTGTTGGTGGTAATTTGTGTCCCTCGGTTGGTGTGGAATGTGTTAAACGTACCACATTTCTAGCATTCTGAGATATTTCTGCAGCAGAGCATTCAGCTTACAAAATACCTCTGTGAGGCAGCTACACCGGTGCTGCATTCCTCCGCACAAAGAGAGCTTTCATTTACCCAATTATAATACCCCGACCTAAGGGTTATGTTTTTCTAACAACTTGTGTTAATCACAAGAAACAGCTTACTTCCTTGTGGCGGAGAACTGTAGGGAATATGGGATCATGCAAAACACAAAGCAAAGTAAATTGTTTGGATATTTAAGTAGGTTATCAAGATAAAGTCAATTCTTTGCACAATTAACCAGGTCCATAAATAGATGTTTGCAATGCAGTTGCATAATGTTGCTGCCGACACATATTTCATGGTGACATATCATGGTGCTGAAACGCATCAGACTTATCGGAGTGACTTGGCCAATTTGTGTTGTCGTGGAAGATGCTGGATTGTGGGGTAGATGTAAGAAGCGGTGATAAGGGAGGAGAAGTGATAAAGTAATACAAAGAAAAAGAAGTAGAAGGGCGCTGATGTTATACTGATGTATAAAACAATACCACGGCAAGGTATCTATTTTTTCGAGAAGTGATAAAGTGCCTGGTATTTTATCACCAACCAATCAGCTCCTGACTGTTAAGTTACAGGCTTGGTTTGAAAAGGAACAGTTAGGTGATGATTGGCCAGTGATAAAGTACCAGGCACTTTATCACTTCTTCTTTATCACTGCTCCATACATCTACCCCTCAGTGAGGTTTGTTTTCTCGATTTGTTCATTGATCATTTGAACAGCACTTTAATTTTGGTTGAACTAAATCGAGGAGGCTATATTGCAGAGTTCAACGCAAGTCGGCCGTTACTGCTCACACGTTGCGTGCATGGAATTCATATGCATATTCGTCCCTATGCCTATTCACAACCGCAGCCCCCATTTTTGCATGCTTGGCTTTATATCCGTAATCACCAGTGCGCACTCGTACCAGCGCTATACTACAAAATACAAGTCTGAGAACAGGGTTCTCTACACTTGTGCTAAAGTCCAGTTACGCCCATTAAGCCGCAAGTGGAGATGTGACTGAAGTGCTTGCAACTTGGTTCTAGAGCAGTGATAGAGAACCTTGGCACTCCAGCTTTGTTTGAACTACACATCCCAGCATGCCCTGCAACAGTTTTATCATGGACCAATAGTAATAGTTCCACAAAAGCTGGAGTTCCAAGGTTCTCCATCACTGTTCTAAAGTATGCAAAGAAAGCAATGATACTATTATTTATTCATGTACCGCCACAAATTTGTACAGAAAAGATGGGCCTGTTCTAGAGGTAGAAGTAGTGGCAATGTCAGACGCAATCGGTCAATGTTTTCAGTTTGGTATCCATCCGAGTAGCACTGCACATGTCCTGAGGGTTACCACCTGCATAGAGATGCAATGCCGGGAGCTAGCAGGTAAAGGGTATGGTCAATAGGCCCACCCTATACAGGTTGACATGCATTGGCTCGACCACTTAAGGTTGACATGGCTATGGTGAAAAGGGTTGGAAGGTCCACACATGGGCCGTAGGGTTGGCATGTCAACACAATCATTAGGCCGACATTCAAAAGGTTGACATGAGTTTTTTGTTTTCTCTTTCGACAGGCGCTATATATACCCTAGTGTGCCCAAAGCATGGCATGTGGACATGGTACACGTGGTCCGTATCCTGTTGAAATTCGGGACAAAAAAAGTGAAGGACTCATGTCGACCTTTTGTCTGTCGGCCTAATGATTGTGTTGACATGCCAACCCTATCGCCTTTCAACCTACTGTATAGTGGTCAATCTAATGAGTGTTGACCTAAATCTTGGCGACTGAACCATCCACACCTCTTATCCCTAAATCTGTGTACACACAAAGAGATTTCAGCACATATCGCTGGCAATATAGTCGCTGAGCGACCATATTGCCATTGATTTAATGTGCTGTGGGAGATAAATCGCTGGGAGCGTGTTCCGGCGGCCAGCCCTTCATGGTCACTGATCCCAGGAGCATGCTCCTCCGATTATGGCAAAAATTTGCTGGTCGCTGGTGCACAATGCAATATGCACCAGCGACCAGCGATTTCTAGTCAAATTGAGGTAGAGACAGAATTGCTTGCAATTTTCCGCTAACACCGCTCAGGAACCAAATCGCACCGTGTGTACACAGCTTTACTGTATATGGAAGATCTATCTCAAAGCTTCTAGAGTGGAGAAGTTGGTGCTAGGAGCCGATTTTACAAGGTTCTAGCTCGTATTCATCATTTGCATTCTATGAGAGAGAGAGAGAGACTTACTTACTGGTTGCTTGGACAACTTCCCCCAATTGTTCGCTATTTATTAGGTTTGATGAATCTCCCCCAAAATACAAGTGCATGATTGTTCATTTTGACAGAATCCAGGTAATATACCAGTATGTGTGTGTGCGTCTACCCTCAAGCCATACATGGGGAGACTATACAAACTCAAACCAAGTGGGTGGTAATTGTAGTCCGGACTCCAGTGCTGAGAGCCAGTAGTTCTGACCACTATGCCAACATGATGCCCACAAACATTCTCAGGATCAGCTGCATTGCCAGCGTTTCTGACTCTGTATGCGCTGATATGACAAACATATACCACAGGCAGGCTGATTCCGGGAATATTTTCTCAGCTCCAGTACACGAGGTCAAGAGCCCGTGCTCGCTGAGCCACCCAGAGCTTCACGAGCATACATACTGAGCCACCCAGTGTTTCCATGTGTACTGAATATTGTTTTAAATAAACCATAATTGTTTTCTGTGTAAAAACCTAATAAATATTGTAATTGGTAAAGCTATGGATCCGATACGTAATCCCGGCGGTCGGGATCCCGGCGGTCGGAATCCCGACACTGGAATCCCGACCGCCAAAATCCCGACATGGGGGGGGACGTGGATCGCCCCCCCTTGCGGGCTCGCTGCGCTCGCCACGCAGTGGGGCCGGTGCCTCGCTACGCTCGGCACGCTATTTTATTCTCCCTTTATGGGTGTCGTGGACACCCACGGAGGGAGAGAGTTTCGGGATTTCGGTGGTCGGGATTCTGAACGCCGGGATCCCGACCGCCGGCAAATTGACCGCATCCCAAAGCTATGACCTTGTAACATCTGCTGATCATGCGCCATATGAATGGGGTTGGGGTTGAACTCCGATTACAGATTATAACTTTGCGTCTGCCAACAAATGGTTATGAAATGCCCCCACCCCCCATTACATTATTTATAAAGGGGGAGCCATTGGCAGCATATCCACAACATTACGACAACAATTCGCCCCCCCCCAATTACAATTCAATGCAGATTCCTGTATGCGGTCCAGTGAGACGGTGGTTAAAAATCTGCGAGTCCAGAGCTATGGTATGTGCAACCTATAGCTGCAGTAACTCGCGTGTGTAAGTAATTTCACTAGACTCATTAGATTTATTATTACACATCTTAACAGCCTTGTATGCCCTGGGCAAAGCAATGCGTTGGGGCCCTATACACCCATTCAAGGGAACCAATGAAAACCGCTCTACCATGCACCTTCTGTACTTTCTGTACTGTACCACATGCTTCCATACAGTGACTGGATATCAGCACTCTGACTGGTAGATAGCTCCAGACATCCACCAATCAGCATGCGGACAGCCGTTCACTGTTTGGCAGCAGGCTTAGGCGATGGCTATCGTTGCCGTTGCCATCAATGGCAATAATGCAACTGGCCATAGCGGCATACTATGCAAAGGATGACAATCGATGCTTTATACTGATGATGGTCATCCATTTTCTTTGATTGGCCTGTGGGCCAATCAAAACATGGGGGCAGGACTTCACATGTGTCAGAGGTGGAGCTATGGTCCATGTCCCGGCCCCTTGGGGAAGAAAGAAAAGACAAAAAAACTATTAATTTATGCTTGACTATCTATGGAGGCAAACCATCTGGTTCTCCCCCCATCAATGGCAAAACTATTCTACATCAACCATAAACCATTGATTTTGAATCATCAATGGTTGATGGCCATCCCTAGTACAGAATGCTGTCTGGCTGCTCTGTTTGTGTGACCACCACCTGCCCATCCTCGGCGGTTCCTGGAAGTGCTGGAACCCTGAGCAGCTGCCCAGTTTGCGTATATGTTCCGATGGCCTCTTATTGGTTTTACTGCAACCTCTTTGGAAGTCCTCATTAGCTGTTTCATGCACCAAGTAAAGCTCCGCTGCGCCTAGAGTCTTTCCAACGTGCATATGTTTATGGAGCATGATCAAATAGGTGCAGACAGATTTACAATTGCAGATCAAGGTTATTGAAATTAGAGAAAGGAGCGAACAGGATCCGTTTTTTAACAAGTCTTGATACTCATACCAGCTCTGGGCTGGCTGGAATGGCCCCGATCCCATCTTCCAGCTGCACTTTGGGCAGAATCACATTTTTAGGGGAACTTTCCCAATTTAAAATACAACTTTTATACAAATTGTGAAAAATATGATCCCAATGTTCCTTATCATTTTTTTTAGATTAAAGCCATAAACCAGACAGTATGTTGGCAGCAAATCTAAGTCTATCATTAATGGTGTGGTATTACAGCATTAGGAGTTTGGACTATTGATGGGACATTTACACGATTGCTCCTCTTCATATTTGTCTTCCTTTCTCCACAATGTACTTTTAGTATACAGACAATTTTTTGATGGCAAGGAGTAGGCGCCATGCCAACCCTGAGGTGCTCTGGGTGGCACAATTAGCTCCACAGGTACAGAACCAAGACAGTTTTTGTGGTGCACATTGAGAGTACTTTGTAAGTGACTGCCTCAAAGACGGCCATTTTGTGCAGGGAATTCAGCCAATCCTTTCACTTTGTGCCTGTCCTAATGAATATTGGTGAATCATCATCAGGCGATCAAGTAAGTTTCTATTGAATCATTCTGTTCCTCTTACAAAATTCTTTCCTCTACTGTAACTAAGCAGCAGGCACTCTAGGGGAGCACCTGTGAGATAATTAGGGGGCTTTCCTATTAGCCCAATGTATTTTCGGATGATTAAAAACGTCCGTATATTGTAATTAATGGGCAATGGTTATTATTTATTTATTTTTATTTACAGTGTCTTATATTCCATTGCGCTTTGCAATAGTAGACCGTGATACAACAAACTGGGTAACAACAGACAGACTTGGAGGTAAGAAGGCCCTGCTGCAAGCTTACAATCTCACAAAAGTGGATATGCGGTCCTGTGAAAATGCATTGAATGTGGGGGACGCTGGTATCGGGGCTAAAAAGATACCCCCAGCGGACCTATTAGCAGCGGTAAAGTGCTCATAGGATACCCCCTTAATTTTCCAGTTACCCCAAATTGTACCTACAGATCTGCTGCATAGATTTTAGACCTTGGGGAGGTGCACTAAAAGGAAAATGCAGTAAAAACCCAGTTATTGGGGTTTTTCCCGCATTTCCCCATGCACTAAAACCCGATTGCTGGGTTTTCGCAATATAGAGTAACGCCAGAAAAAGGCGTGGCTCTATAGAAGCCTATGTGCTTCTCTCCGTCGTGATGTTTGAGTGATCCATCATGGATCCCTCCCAGCATGCCCTGCGTCCGGTGCCATCACTCTGTGCATGTGCAGAGGGACTCCCGAGAACTCCAGCACCAGAAACCCCCTCCGCTCCCCCGGTCTTCAGCATATCATGGAAAGGAGGATCAAAGGGCAACTGCAGGCGAGACCAAATGATGTCTCCGTGAGATGATTGAATGATTTCAACCATCATGGCTCTGCCCACCACAAGGCAAAGCTTTGTCGGTGCGCAATGAATGGCAACTATGATGATGCAACTAAGTTGACATCAATTGATATTAATTGCAATTAATTCCTTGCCCATCTCCTGGGGCAATTTCTGAGTTTCCCAGACAGGCAGTTAGGATCCAAGCTTCTCTGTTTTTCTCAAAGCCTACACTGATCTACAGTATATGTTCCAGCATTTTTGGATTATAACTGATGAAAATACTTTGTGTCTTCAGTCACCGTTCTTCATTAATTGGTGTAGACAAGATTTAATTTGTAAGAGCTCAGATGATTATTTCCATAGATGAATCCAGTGTGGGAGCAATTCCTGTCTAGCCGTCACTACAGCATCAGGGGCAGCGTGTTCTGGCAGCCAAGTGTTAAACACATATGGTGGGGCTTGGAATAGAAGCAGATAATCGCCCAGCCACAGAGTCTCCCCAGCCTCTGCTGTGGCTGCTGGTTAAATGTTTAAATCTAAATATAGACTTCCAGCATCTTTGTCAGAATAAAATGTTTTCAGTTATAAACATTCAGCAGCGGTAGATTCTCTTTCCAACCGACATACTGCAGTCCACTCTGATTAAGTCAGCGGTCGCCAGCTGTCCTAAGGCCCACACACACTGGGCGATTTTGAGCTGAAAGAAGCTCAAACTTGGTGTTTTGAGCAGCCTTTCAGCTCAAAGCCGCCCAGTGGTGAGCGCTGCTGCGGGCTCCAGCATCATCGCCGGGAAAGCGGATCATCTGCTGGTATTACCATCAGATGAGCGGCTTTGTGGACGGCTTTCCATAGTGCTGCGCTATGCAAAGCCGAGCGCCGCCCCCCCCCCCCCCAAACACAGGTGTGCCAGAGCATTATAGGGGAGTGTATGTGACATCAACTCCAGGCTGGATATGCCTTTTTTTATTGCCCACCATGCCCTGGTGGATGGTAGGGCATGAAATACCACCTGTCGGCTCAAAAACAGTGAAAAACCCCATGTTGACCTTTTTGACTGTCGACCTAGGTCCATGTCAACCTAGTGCTGTTGACCTAATGACTGTCGACCATCTTTAGGTCGACCAACCGACCGTATCCCCACCCAGGTGCATAAATGAGCTTGTGTTCGTGCCAGTGGCGCTATTAGACATTCATCTGATCCTGGACCCTTTTATGGTGTTGATCTGGTAGTAATTGGGCTGGTGTAAAACGACTCCGCTTTCATTATTGCCATTAACGTTGCTAGAATATGAGCCAGATCTCCTGCTTTCCATGACCCAAGAGGAACCTGCATGGAGATGGGATAGCACCAGCCAGAGCTCACTCTAACCTTCTTTGTCCCAGCCCACCAGTTACAGTATAGGTGATGTCAGTGCTTAATAGCCCAGCACAGACATTTTTCACTAAATGCGTCAGGCTTGGCCCGGCACCAGAGCTAAGGTGGTTGGCCTGAAATGTTTTTTAGGCCAGTGTGTGGAAACTGAGTATTCCATGTGAACGCTCTCCTGCAAAAGGTATCTTGTAGTCTTTGAAATGTGAGTTGCCAGCAACTGTAGCAGCTTATTAAATGGCCAGTCTGTTTTTTGTCAGAGAGAGCCAGGAGATTAATGTGGAAAGTAAGGCAGTGGTCGCCCTTCTTCTGCATAGGAGGGAAATGTGACAAAACGATTAATGCCGAAAATTCCGCTCTTCATCTTCCCGATAGACGGTAGGGGTACAGAGAGGGATGTTAGGGTGGTCAGTGATGTTATCCCCAACATAGATAACTGGAAGGATTGCTACGTCTGTACCTTGCAATGCAAGTTGCCTTTATCCATAATCTACAGTACTAATTCTCAGATATACTGTATATTTAACACTTGCTGTCATTAAATAGAGGAGGCATTCAACAGTCATGTGTTGTTAGGTGAATAAGTGCTATGTGGGGTTATTGACTAGGTGAGTGCCTTAAGAGATCATATACCCGTACCCAGTGGATAAGCAAGAGCTGCCGACTTCAACCTGATTCACATCCTTCTTGCAAATGTTGTATTGTATTGTTTCCCCTCCATGATCTGTGCAATGCTCCAGAGATTACGGGCTTGATTCAGAGGCAAATCACAGTTGAGTGATTCTTTGCTTCTGCACTTGTGCAAAAAAAAAAAAAACCCTCCCCCATTCCCATGGTGCATGTGTTCCCTGGGGGGTGTGGTATGATTCACCGACAGTCGGGATCCCAACAGTCATTATCCCCACGTCTGGATCCCGACGGGATAATTAAGTCGACACGTGAAAAAATTTCGACAGTCAAAAGGTCGACATGGTCAAAAATGTCAACTAGTCGGTTAAAAAGAAAAAATCGATGAAAAACTTGGTTTTTTTTCAGGCTGTCCTTTTGCTTGTGTCAACCGTTTGACCATATCAATCTAATGCATGTTGACCTTTTGACACCGTCGACCTAATGACAGCATACCGTACATCTATGGTCTCTGTCCACGGAGCTCACATTTATGTCTGTCAGACCTCTCTATATAACCATTTTGGCTGGGACCAGATTCCAGCTGCCCTAGGGTGTGGCAGCCCCACTTCCCCAGCATTTTATTCTCTTGATGATGTTCAGTCTGAAATCCACTTGAGCCGGTTCATACATTAAATCCATATGCTCCAGTATTCAGCTTGTACTCTGCCTTGCAGCTGGGGCTGTTCCCCTCCATGATGTTCAGACCCCAAACAGCAGTCTTAAGAGTCTGTAGCTGTATTAAAGATCTTACTGCTGTGTAGGATGGGGGTTAAAGGTTTCATAGAGCTAAAACCTTATTTACTATAATGAATAGCTAAAACAGGGATAGGCAGTACATGGCATATCAATTGTTGTGGAACTATACATCCCAGCATGTCTCCCACAATTTTAGGGCATGCTAAAATTCATACTTTCCCACCCTCCCGGAAAGGTCGGGAAGGGTGGGCAAGCCTCGACTTCCTATGAAACCATGCGTCCATCCCCCCCCCCCCTGGTGTATGCGGAGGGGGCGTGGCTTAAAATAAACAAATCACATCATCTTAGCCTAAAGTGCCCCTCCCATCCCCCCTAAATACACTCGCAAAATGCAGCATTTCTGAGGATGGGGCGGGGCTTGACGACAGTAGGCTCTGGCCCCGCCCCCAGAAGCACTTCTGCAGGTCTAGTAGAACTAAAATTCAGCAAGTATGCTAAAACTGACAGGGCATACTGGGATGTGCAGTACCACAGCAGATCAGTGTCTTCCTCTGCGATGGTGTTCTAAATGGACATTTATCAAACTGTCTACAGAGGGAAAGTGGAGGAGTTGCCTAGAGCAACCAGATTCTATAAATGTCCTAGATAAATGACAGTTAGAAGCTGGTTGCTTCTTCACCTCTTTGGAAGGTTAGATACTTTACATTTTCCTTTTATAGGCTCATAAATGTTTTTATTATTGGAGTTCAGTTCTACTTTAGAGGTCTCTGTACTAGATTTAAAGCTGCTTTAGATTCCCTAATAAAATTCTATAATTCATATGTAAGATTTAAAATGTCGGCGCATGTCCCAAATATATCTGCCTGAGAGCTGAGGACTGCTGCTGGGAGAGTTCCTAGTGAATGTATGAATAGATGAGCTGGGATTTACAGGACCACGGCTGAGGTGTTGTCTTCTGCTTTCTGCTACAAGTTGCTTCTCTGCGAGGATTCATGCCCATGTCCGTAGGAGCTGCTGCGTGAGCACAAAGGAACCGGGGATGATATACAGTGGATAATAAAACAGCAACATCTAAATTAGACTTATTTTACTCTGAAATTGCTGTAATTTCTCTTCTGCAATTGCTAAGCATTTTGTGCTTTGTGTACAGTATCTGCTAGTTCTTTGTCATAGAAGGAATAATCACTGCTTTAGGTGTTCTTTCGCTGCGCCGCTACCTTTTCCAGTTGTTCTGAAAAACATATATGGAAAAATGCGATAAGTCTGTGTATATAAGAAGCCTAAAAGTGGCTTAGTAATACAATGGTATTTCTACTGACACCACCAAATATTCAAACATAGCATTCAAATGCGCAAAGGAGTGTTTTCCAGTTACTTCTGGACAATGTTGCAAACATGTAAAATCTCCTGTCTGGAGAAGAGACACGTCTTGCCACTGCGGGGGGGCGGGCAGCACGTCACTAAGAATTTGCGGGTCATAGCTGAGGGGCGGGGATAAATTACACAAATGATTGTCATGTCACCAAACCATCCATACGGCACCGTAATTCCCTGCATGATCTCCTCTTCCTGACAGCTTTATTGGGATGCAGGAGATCTTCTGCGATTGAGGGAGACTGCCTGAAAAATCAAAAGCCTCCTGCAAGTTGCAGGAGAGTAGACAAGTATGCCTCTACATGCAAATCACATGGCACAACCTTAGAATACAAAAAAAACAGCCACCAAATAATCTGATTCTACAGGTTGAGTCTCCCATATCCAGAATCCCCAAATATAGAGTATTTTAAAATGCAGAATCTTTTGAGGAGTGACCCCTTTTTGTTTTCTGATGGTTCAATGTACACAAACTGTGTTTTAGGTATATACACCTCGAGGCTTTGTGTATAAGGTGGATATGAAACCTAAATATGTTATGTGTTTAGACCTGGGTCCCATCCCCAAGTATCTCATGGTAAGCAAATGTTCCAGAGTATGGAAAATTTCAATATCCAAAAAACCTCTAGTCCCAAGGATTTTGGACACAGTCCGTATACATAAAAAATTGGAGGTATGATGAAAAAATGCCCACAATACTGTACTTGTTGAGTCATGATTAAACCAGAAGCATGGAAGCCCCGTGGCGCGTCAATGGTCAGCTATGCTAGATTGGAGCGGTTTACTGGCTAATTTGATATTCAGTGGTCTTGGTAAATGTTCAAATTGCAATGCTCCCCGGCATAGGAAAAGTAACACATTAGGCCAGGGTTAGACTGGCCCATAGGGACGTAGGGAATACCCCTTTGGACCGTACTGCCCCCCCCCCCCAACTTCCTTCTTTAGGGCGAGATTTACTAAAGGGAAAATGCTGTAAAACCCCCGTTTTACGGCATTTTCCTATGTATCAATCCCCGTCCGCCCCGTTTTCCCAGGGGGTGGCGATACCCTATAGAAGCCTATGGGCTTCTTTCGCCTCCCGCCGTATGACGTCCGCACGCCCCCCCCCCCCTCCCGTCCTCCAAACGAGGAGGAGACGCAGGGGGATGCTGCCAGCCGCCGGGAGGTGACGGAGACACCCGCAGCCCACATCACAGGTATCGCGGGGGTCTCCGTCACCGCAACCCGATGCTGGCCACATATGTTAGTACATATGCGGCAGCATCGCGTCGGCTGCAGTGCGAAGGGCGGCGATGTATGTTAATACATCCCGCCCTTAGGGAGCAGTTTCCAGACTGTGCACTTGAATTACACATTCTACATACTGTAGGTTACCTTATACTGCATTCTCTAATGATTTAGCCAAACCTCTGTGGTATCTGGCCAGACCCCCTTGGAGAATTGCCACACCTCTACACATGGGCCCCTACCACTGCAATCCCCCTTCATGCCCCAGTCCATCACTGCATAAAGCTATGGTTGGTATCTGCTCAAACCGCTCCCCACACTGACCCTGATTCTGATGTGGTCGGAAAGTGCATGGCTGCTGCTTACTCAGAATATGGTAATGCAGTAGGAGGCATCTGATATAACCAGACGGATCTTGCTTGCATTAGTGGTCTGTCTGCAACGCCATCGACCGGCTGTGTGATCCAGAAAAACTCGCCAGAAGCAGGAGATCCTTGGCTCAGCACTCATGACCTAACCTTGGTCCTCAAGGCTTCCATTACAGCAGGTCTTTTTAAAAAAACGACAAAACCATTTAGAAGGACATGGGTCTTGTACGTACATAACTTTACGGTCAAGAATGTTGCAGATGGGAGGATGGTAATGCCCCATTCCGCGGATACACCTTAGATGAAATCATTGTTTATTTTGCTGAAGAACTTTGTACATTTGTTATTGAAATGATGCCCATCAACGGTTACTGTTGATGTAGACATTGCGCTCTCATTTATGACCTTAGTAGCAATTGTCACCTGCAATGTGTGGCTGTTTTGCATTGTTTGTTGTATTGTACAGCCCCTCCACCTTCCTTAATAAAAGAGACAGCTGGCTCTCCTGGCAACCACCTTTCTGGGTGAGATTTAATAGGATGAGAGATTCAGAAAGTGAGAGATTTGGTAAAAAAATCTCCAGTTTTTTTAAAGCGGCAATCATTTACACTGCTAAACCAGTTTGATTTTGAAGTGTAAATGATTGCCGCTTTAAAAAAACTGGAGATTTCTCACCAAATCTCTCATTTTCTGAATCTCTCATCCCATTAAATCTCACCCTCTGTCTCTATTTAAGCCCCTTAGCTTGCTCGCGACCATACACATTGATCATTTGAACCTATCACGTTTGTTATGTGTCCTCCAAATGAGGGGACCTGTACATGCAGTCTCCATGCCCCCCACCCCCGTTCTCATCAGCGCATACACCGTGCAGACTCTGCAACTGTACCATAGTCAACTGCGCATGCACTGATCTCCAGGAATATACCACCCCTGCGCCATGTTTCCGGTGATCACTCTATTGCAACATGGCATAGATCTCCGGTAAAATGGCGATTGTTCCCTATGGATAGTATTGTGCTACAATTTGTAGAGTGAAGGATACTATGAAAATCTTCGCTTCCGTATGCCTAGTCATACGTCTTGCTTAATTATATCTTCCCACACTTCTTGTTGCAACACGAAGAGTCCCAATAAGATGAAATTGTGTTTTATGTTCTAAAAACCATCTGAGAGCAGGACTGACATAAGGATGGCGATTCTGGGCCATCACAAAGACCTATACAGTATGTGAAGCACTGCACCATGTGAAATATATACATACCTTAATGAGTACATGCTAAAAATGGCCCACGCACTTAACGCGTGTGGCCGCTGAGCTGTGTTGTTAACACACTTTCTACAGTTGTTTGTTAACTCTACAGACAGGCCTGTGGGGGAAAGGACGGGCTCACCGAAGGCGGAACATCACCTCTACTCTACAGAAATAGGTGCTTAAATATGGGGATAACTCACAGAAAGGTGTGTCATTTCTTATTGCTTAATTAGTATGAAGCTTCATGCAGATATGGGGAGAGTTATTCTGTACCATGCCTAGACTAGAATGTGTATGTTGAGTATGAGCATGTAAGGAAAATATATTATATATAATATAAATTTGCCATTGTGTTACTATTCTAAATGAACAATGCATTATAGATGAGGATTTATTCATTATAAAGAAGGTGCTGTGACATTCAGTATTATGTCGGTATTTTTTTTTTTTTTTTCATTAGCTACTGTTCTATATTTTGGAACCCCTTATCGATATATAGCCGAAGGATGACTTTATGTATGACATATTTCTATGCTGCCGTTGTTTGAGCAGGGCATATCCTATACACACCTCCCAACTCTGCTGGAGGAGGAAGATGGACAGCTGTGTTCTATGTTGAAGTTGTCCTTAAAGGCCATTTGTGAATATTTAGCAGTACTTTTAGATTTTTTTTAATGAACTTACTGTATTTCACAGTACAGTTGTGATGTAATCAGTACTATTCAGGTAAGTATGACATCATCACTTCAGCATTCATACTGCAATGACCTTTGAATATGCGCTTTGTCTTCCAATGGACAGCATGTATTCTTGTCCCTTAATAAAACTGTTCTTTGACTGGTACTTATAATATGGGATCATTCTTATGCCTCTTTTAGTGTGGCATACATGGGGTAATCCTAATTGGACAATTTGATGTACAGTATTTACTTCTGCTGTCTCAGCGATGGAGCTGAGGGTAGCATTCCCACAAGGGCCCTATCTGTGCGTAGTTTGTATGTTCTCCTTGCTGTTTGTGTTCCGTTTCCCCACACAACATACAGAGACACTGCTAGGTAAATCCATGGGATTGTGTAGCAGAGATGCACCACTGGGGCAGGAGATAAGGTTAATGCAATATGTTGGTGCTTGCCAATTGTGAGTTGTCTTGCTTGTTTATTGAGCTGTGATTATTCTTCATTATCAGAAACTTTACTTCACTCTGACATCATTTAATGATGTAATACGTGGGGTTATTTATCAAAGGCTGTGAGAGAAAGTTAACTGAGATACTGTAAGTACCAACCAATCAGCTTCTAAATTCCATGTTACAGGCTGTTTGAATAATAACAGATAGTAGCTGATTGGTTGGTGCTTTATCTCTTACTGGCATTTGATAATTATACTCTTAATTTCTTATCTCAGCACTGTAGCTGTATGCGTAGTGCTAAGGATTAGACTCCTGCCTAGAACACAAGGCGCCTATTGCACCTCTGACTTCTGTGCTCTTGTGGTTTATCCTCTCACAGGAGAAACAGAACCACATTGGAAACTAGTAATGTTCTGTGTTCCGGCCTTGCCGTGTGTGGTTTATGTCACAGTAGTACAGTTAGTGGTTAAATCAGAGGCAAACAAGACAAAGATATGCCATCTGGATGTGAATAGCCGCTAGATTGTAATGTTTTCCAGAATACACAGAATGCTGCCTTCTCAGATTAACAAACTCTTTAATATAAGCTTCATTTCTGCTTCTTTACGGAATGCATTCCACCAGCGTTTTACAACAGGCTTGAACGTTAAATGTATTTGTGCTGTTACTGCAGTTCTAACATTTGCATAGTTATCCCCAGCGCTCAGGAGAGCTTTGCATGTTTCTACCCAGAATCCTCAATATTTTCCAGCACTGTGTTTTTGGGCTGCAGAGCCCAGGAAACCCCACCACCTCATTGAGCTGGTTGCAGTCCATGGCTGCACTGACCACACTGTGACTAGCAGTGACTTCCCATTGGCAGGTGTTTCTTCCCTCTGGGACTGCCAGTATGGGCTGGGATTAGCAGAGTGCTAGCTTCCTATGGTAATCCTCTCCATGCCTTCCGGGCTGCTGTTACTGCCTTCTATGGGCTGCAGCCAATGCAGTCCATAGAAGCCAATATTTTGTTCATGCGCAGTGCCACCACTGCTTATACGCATACCGGTCCCTGTCAGATCCATTGCGCAGGTGCCAGGACCAGGCTTGCTGGGAATCTCGTCTCCTTATTCCCTTTCACTGTGATCCTTTCCTGGCCCAACTGTGAATCTCTTATGTATGTAGGGCCTTATTCAGACCTGACTGCTGCTGTGTGAATTTGAAGAGTCCTGCGATCAGATAGCGGCATACCTCCCAACTGTCCCGATTACCGCGGCAAAGTCCCGGTTTTCGGGGACGTTCCCGCATCCCTCCCACGACCAGCAGTGTCCCACGGCAGGGGGGGGGGGGGGTTTGAGCAGTTGTGAGTACCCCCTGTCAGTTGCTGGCCAGCGGTAAATAGATGGTGTGCTCATGTATCTATTTCCGCAGCCAGAGGGGCTGGGGGCATGGCTAGAGGCTCACAGAGCCTCTGTGCCATGCCCCACAGCGGCAAAAGGGGTGTGGCCTCCCTGGATGATGAAATTATAGGCCATGCCCCCTAAATTCCATTTGTCCCTCCTCGCCATGCAGAAAAGTTGGGAGCTATGTAGTTGCCACCCAGACAGAGAAAAATCCAACTCCGTGCAAGTCTACAAATGACTTTTGAATGGATCGCTGATCTGCAAATCCATTCGCAACTCACTCACCCTAGATTAATTTCCCTGTACAAGTGTGCATAACTCGGCTCCGGCCCCAATCAGCCGCGGAAGCATCAGATGTCACAGACCACCCCTGAAACTGCCTGGGCATGTCTGCGGTCTTATTTTTTTTTACACTTCCAGGAAACGCACAGTTACTACCCCCGAATGCCGGCTTCCTGTCAGCAAGTTGCGACCGGCTTGCAAATTCTCACAACAGTGATCAGATCTGAATACCCCCCAAATCACTACCTGTGTATGTGCAAAGTACATTGCTAAATGTGTTTGTATGGTGACACTCCTCTGTCGCTGTGCACGACACACTTGCTACTTGAGCCTAATGCCTTTTTTAAAAAGGAACAAATAAAATGCCAGGCCTAATTATAACCTCTGACTTTCACTAGACGACAGTGAGGGAAACGCAACACTTGCAGTCAATGTTCCTTGCGGTAGGTTCCACGTGGTCGGAATTTCAAGGGCATGTGATATTTTGTGAAGTCTCATTTTGCTAAAAATATTTTAATGATCCCAGAGACTGCTGTCTGTCTTGGTTATAACTCTGTAGTCAACACAGCGGTCACTAATCAGGGAATGTCAGTCTGATCATTATGCGTTTACCTTATATTTAACATTTAAAGAACTAATCTACCATGTTAAATGTAGTCGTATTGGGGGAGACGAGGAGAGAACGATCATTTCAATCGTTCCTCATAGCTGAGCATAGGACTGTGATTCCAACTCCCTGCATGTTTGTGTCTCAGATGTCAGCAGTGTGATCGCAAGCTCAGTGGTACAAACTAGATAACCACATGTGAGCTATATTTGGCAATGCTGAAACCCGTGAGAAAATCCAAAAACAGAGGCAAACAGCAAAATTCTCATCAGTGACCGTAGAACTAGTGTTTCTGGTAAAACAATAAGGGGAACTGTTATAACTGGACAAAATTTAGACTTTGGGCAGCTTCTTTGCCTAGTATTTATAGCTCTATTTCAGAATTTTAGATAAAAAAAGTATTTATACAATTTTTTTTTTTATTATATATAATTTTATCTTTTTAAGCATTGTATGCTCTTTTTTTGCTTTATGCATCCTGTATAAACAATGGGCCTTATTCTAGTTCACTCGGTCGGGCACGAATTCGCAGCAGCATTTCTGCGCATGTGCATACGATGTTTGCCAGGTGCACGTCTGCCTTCCGAGTGGAGAGGGGAGCGGGGTGCTGTGGTGGCGGCCAAGGGCATTAACATATGCATACGCCCAGCATCTCATGGGCATTCCCAAGAAAACACTGGGCGTACATATGGTAATGCTGTCGTGACGCACATGCGGGGGGCAGGCGGCTGACATAACCAGATATCAGCTGCCCGCCCATATCACTGCATTCCTTCGCTGGACTGGACCACTTGTACATATGAGCGTTGGCCTTTCCCATCATTCGATGGTCGAGTTTCCCACTTGTTTATGTAAAACATCCAATCGCGTGCCAGACGAACGAACCTGGCATATGAATGGGGGCGGGTGTACCACCATTTGCCGGATGGGGTCTGGATGACTCGCAAAGGCGTGAATTTGCGTCCAAGTGAGTCAACCAGAATAAGGCCCAATGTGTATTAGCAGTACTCTTGCAGTAATAAGATGATGTTCCCGTAGCTAATAAACAGGGCAGCCTGTCTCCGTCACTTACAGCAGAGATCATTCTGACAGCAGCTGATGTGCAGTAATCATAGAGGGAGATAAGTAATATCCTTTTTAATTTGTCTCTAGTGCTAATAATTTGTTCCATGTACGAGTAGTCACCGGGTGATAAATCACACTAAGCCATAGTTTTGGAGAACCTTAAAATGATCCTCCATTTAAATGTACTAGTTATCTAACCCTAAAGGTGCGTACGCACTATGCAATATTTTTAAAGGATATGCACAATAACGCTATCATTAACAATATTATCGTGCATATCATCTAGTGTGTACGCACTATATGCACGCGGGGTCTTTTAACGACCCCTTTGTCATCTGAACACGCAGTCAAATTATTTCTATATTGTTAGTGGCTGCATGCTCAGCGGAGGGTCTGGTGACATCACTGAACGATATCGTTAATGTTCTCATTCAGGGCGGGATGTATTAATATACATCGCCGGCTGTCCGCCGCGATGCCAGCGCATATGTACTAACATATGTGGCTGGCATCGCGATGCAGTGACGGAGCCCCCCCACGATACCTGTACTCTGGTGTGCGGGGGGTCTCCGTCACCTCCCTGCCGCCTGGGTCTCCCCTCACGCCTGCTTAGCTGTCCCCGGCGCCTCCTCCTCCCCCTGCAGCCGGTAGGACGTCCGGCTGCGTTACTAGGGGGAGGAAGAGCTTACCTTCCGTTTCCAGGAGGACCTGGACCAGGTAAGCCAGAGGGAGGGGGAGAGGGGGGTCGGCGGGTTTGCAGCGGACGCATCAGGTGGCGAAAAGAAGCCCATAGGCTTCTATAGGGTATCGCCACCCAAAGGTGGCGATACCCTTCCCTGCGGTAACGAGGCGGTGGGGTTTTAATACATAGGAAAATGCTGTAAAACAGGGGTTTTACAGCATTTTCCCCTTAGTACATCCCGCCCTCAGTGATTATGAACTAGATCATTTTTGAGTGCAGTGGAGATTATCGTATAGTGTGTACACAGCTTAACATTCCAGGTTTTAGGGATATCGGTGAGTCTGCCTATCATCAACAAAATGGAGGTACGTCTGCCTAGAAGCAGTGCCTGATTAACCAGTAGACTGATTAGGCGGCAGCCTAGGGCACCAGGACTGTGGGTGGGGGCGCCTTGCAGGTGACAGCCGAGGAATAAAATGAAGGCCTAATTTATTCCATGCTTGTTAGCTATCATCCAAGCCTGGGGAGGGGAGGGGAGGGGGGGGGGGGTAAAACAGTGGCGCTTTAAGAGAGAAGAAGACCCGTATGCAGTATCCTCCGGCCGAGACCCCTCCTCCCTTCCTGACGCAGCACCTGCCCGCTGTCTAGCACACTGAGCACAGTAGAGTCTGAGAACTAGAGTGCATGCTCATACCATTAGAAAAATGGTGCGACTCCGCCAGAGCTGCTGCCTTTATCGCGGGACTGAGGATTAAAGAATGTGTGCAGTGTGGGCCCATTATAAATAATGCCACTGGGGGTAAAGTTCTTATGGTGACTACCAGATGGCTGTGCCAATGTAAAGTTGGCCATACATCAGAATGATTTCAGGCCCAAATGCACAATTTTGACAGGTTGTGTTGTGAGTGCAAATCGTGATGTGTTTCAGTACGGTGCCCGGGCCTGCGGGTCGTGAGGCCGATCCTCACATCTTATGTGCTGCATGTAAGATCTGAAGATGCTGCTAAGAACCAGTATGCTGGAGTTGCAGATGTTACAATAGATCTTATGTGAAATTACACACATAAGATCTGATGCTGGTCGTCCTGATGTATGGCCAGCTTAATTACTGATGGAACCATTACTTTATGTACATTGTGCTACAGCACCAGCCGGGCAGCCTAAGGCCAAAGCCTCCTTCCCACACAGCAAGCATTAGATCCTACATGAAAGTTGTATAACCTTGGTTACATGCACATGGGCAGTATGACTGGTGAGTCCCTGAGTGCCCATACACGTGTGTTTAGCAGCACTACAAGGAAAGCTTACAGTACATGTATTAACCTAGGGCACCGGGAACCTTTAGGGCGAGATGTATCATATGGAAAATGCGGTAAAACCCCGGTTTTACCGCATTTTCCAATGTATCAAAAATGATACCGCAGTGTAGGGTATCGCCACCCAAAGAATGCCTATGGGTTTCTTTTCGCCGCCCGCCGACGCCGTCGCAAACCTGCCGCCTCGCCGACCCCCCTCTCGCTTACCTTCCTGAAGGGTCCTCCTGGACTCTGGAAGGTAAACCCCTCCTCCCCTAGTGACGCAGCCGGACGTCCTTCCGGCTGCAGGGGGGAGGAGGAGGCGCCGGGGACAGCTTACTTAGCTGTCCCCAGCGTGAGGGATGCAGGAGCCGGCTGGGAGGTGACGGAGACCCACTGCACACCACATTCCAGGTATCGCGGGGGGCCTCCGTCACCGCATTGCGATGCCAGCCGCATATGTTAGTACATATGCCGCGGCATTGCGGCGGGTGGGGGGGGGGGCGCGAAGGGCGGCGATGTATTTTAATACATCCCGCCCATTATCAGGCCCTGCCTAGAAGGTACTGCTACAAACCACATCCACAATTCTGATTTATTGGCACACTTTGATTAAGAACACATGGCAGATTGGCACATTAGGAACACATGGCAGATTGGCACATTAGGAACACATGGCAGTTTCAAAGTTGTTTAATAAAGCAAATTAAAACCAAGTAACTGTGCACCATGTTGAAACAATGTTGCACTGCCGGTGGGGCAGATTTACAGTTTACAAGGTGATTTAGGCTGGTTACACACTAGACGACGCTACAAGCACACAATATCGCACACAATATCGCACACAATTTCCCTTACAACTCCCTGGAATTCAAATATTGAGAGTTCAGATCATAGCGCGCATGTGCGAGACCAAACAGCATCTATTCTGATCGCAAGCCATTTGCAAGTAGGTTGACAGGAAGCCGCCATTTGTGGGTGGTAACCGACCATTTTCTGGTAGTGTCAGAAAAACCGCAGGGGTTCCAAAGCCTTTTCAGGGATCAGCTTGTTTCTGTTTCACAGCTAGCATAGGTCCGGGGTAATGCATATTTGCACAGACTGCCTCACTGCCTCACAGCGCTGAGGTCATGGGTTTGATTCCCACCATAGCCCGAACTGTGCAGAGTTTGTATGTTCTCCCTGTGCTTGCGTGGGTTTACTCCGGGTACTCCGGTTTCCTCCCACAATCCAAAAATATACTGGTAGGTCAATTGGCTTCTAAAAAAATTAACCCTAGAATGTCTGTGTGTGTACATGTGGTAGGGAATATAGATTGTAAGCTCCACTGGGGCAGGGACTGATGGGAATGTTCAAATATTCTCTGTAAAGCGCTGCGGAATATGTATGCGCAATATAAAAAAACTGTTAATAAATAGTTGGAAGCGACATTTTTTAAATTTAGTTGAATGTACAGACAACGAAGGATCCTGCTAGCGACCTGCGGGAGCACGTGTCACTAGTGATATAGTGCGTACACACTGCGCAATTTTAAGAATTTGTTGTAACAGATGGCTGTTTTTATAATGTTGTCTAATGTGTACCTGGCATTAGATTTTGGAGCAGAGTTTTCAAAGTCAATCTAAATGGCAGTGTAAATACCGTATAAAGCTACCCAGCATTTGTGCGCTACATGCAAAAGCAGACAGTATTTACCCTACATTGCAGCTATATTTATCCAAATTTTGCTTTACTCACAAATCAGAATCAGATGCACTGTTACTATTGCTTCCGTTTGTTAGAGACACCTTTTTATTGGTGTAATGTTAACTTTCTTGTATATAAACATTCTAATTACTTGTGAAAAATAATTTAAATTAGCCACTTGGCCAGTTTATAAAAATAAATTATTTGTTGTCGGCGTTAGCAACTACTTCTGGTATCATTTCTTATCCTGTGGGGAGAAAGCAAATTGCATAGCAATAACTGTCTAGTTGATTGTTGACTGTTACAACATTCTCTGTACAGTAAATTGCACCAACTCTAATAGTCCAGTTTTATCTTATGCATTAAATAGAATCATTTTAATGAAATATAGATTTGGTTTGCTTAGGTGTAGGCTACCCTTGTGTGTGTTGTTGTATTATGGGCAAATAAACCTTTATTGTAAGTAAGGCTTATTTTCATTGTGTAAATATTGATAAATTTATTAATTACACAAATAAATGTAATTATCTGCATATTTATAATCATTAAATTCTTTCTTTCATCAGATGCAAAGAGATATCACATACGCAGTTCGAGAAGGCCCAACAGTCCACCGGCCTGGATCGGCAACGTATCCCTCTCATGGGGGGCCAATATCTCCACCTCCTACCCCTATTCCGCATTCCATGCCACCATCTCCGTCAAGGATTCCTTATGGGGGTGGGCGTCCACCAGTGGGACAAAGCAATGCCACAATAACAAGGGAAAGGTTATCCAGTTTGCCAGTCTCTCGATCCATATCTCCTAGCCCCAGTGCCATCTTGGAAAGGAGGGACGTCAAACCAGATGAGGATTTGGGCAATAAAAATGTCCAGTTGATCCGAAACGACAGTATGTATGCAGAACCCTACTTATATCACGAAGGCCGTATGAGTGTGGCATCGTCACATGGCGGGCACCCAATGGACATGCCCGATCATCTTATTGCTTTCCACAGGGGTGCAATGAGATCGTCAAGCACTTATTCAAACAATTCTATGCAAATGGAAATGATGGAACAATCGGTTTATAGACAAAAGTCTCGGAAACACTTGGAGAGCCATTTGCCAACACTCGGCTCTAAAACTCCTCCAGCCTCACCTCACCGAGTGACTGATATCAGGATGATGGAAATGCATGGCCATAACGCTCACGTGCCTCCCCACGCCATACAGAGCGAGAGGTCCTCCCCGGTGCGACAGTCCTTTAAAAAGGAACAGGGTCCTGGAATGTTTGTGGAGGCCAAGGTCCGGAACACTGGCGGAATACTCGGCATGGCTGATATTGTCTCATCTCCCACTGACAAACAAGTGTTTGGCGGATACGGTGTTCCTGCAGCGCCCAAAGAGAATTATACACGGTAACCGCTTTTTATTATTGTTCTTAGTCGTGTTTTGTGCGTCTATCGGTAAAGCACATCCATACTTTGTATTTTCCACACATCCTCAAATCTCCACCAGAATCTGTAGAAGCTAATATGTCAGGATGACTTCTGTCTGTGGTGCAGATGATCACGGTGTCATTTTAAAGAAGAAGCTCTGACATAATAAGATTGTTATATGTCGTTTAAACCTCATTATTTTGAAGGGCATAACCATAGAAAAAAAAGTGTTTTGCAACGATGTAATCATCTGTGTAGCCATTATGCGGATGGAAACAGTCCATTCTTACCAGGTTGCACCCCATCAATCATCTAGAAACTACTAGCATCCCTCAGGACCTGGGACACATTCTTTAGTGAACTCTTTCTCACATATATATAAGTTCAGACCACGACATCATGGCTGCCTGCACTGGCTGTGCTATAAATTTAGACATGTGGTTCGCTACTGAGGAAACGTGCATGTACTTTTATATGCTAACCAACCTAACTGCATGTTAAGTGGAATAAGGCTTTTAGGCTGTTCTTGACTGTACTTAATATGGTTACCTACCAGGATCATGCTGGCTTTATATACCTGGCTCGTGATACCAATATCCTATGCATGTATTCCTCCTGGGTTTATCCATTGTATTTCTTTCACCTTATTAGGCTTGGTCTGAGTCACTGTGATACTGCAAATAAAGATAACAACTCTAGGAAGAACGCTCAGATTACATATATAGACACTATCACACTGAACAGGATACATACAGATGACCGGCATTTTGGGACACCTGCATTCAGAATGTCGACGCCAGCATCCCAAAGGAGAGAATCCTGGCAGCATACTGGTGCCAGTCTTCTGGCGGTGGTCAGGATGCCATTGTCAGTGTTATGAACGCCCCGGCATCCTTGGATGCTAAACACATCCCCACTGAACACCTGTGCGTGCTGTTGTCACCCTCTTCTTAGGATTCAGTGATCCTTATGTGCAGTTCCGGTTAAGACATGCTTACCCAGTGCCACAAGGGGCACAGGCAGAGAACCTGCGTAAGGTAGCTCTAGGGTTAGGCAATCACAGTGGTGGCCGCAGTCCTCTCTGGAGGCTAGCCCTTTTTATGTCTTTCGCCAAGATTGTTTCGTACAGCTGTTCTCTCTTAGCTGAATGTATATGACTTTATTTTCTGAGTTATGTTTACAGTATGATTAAAGAGTGCCGAGGCTTTGTTCTGTGTGATGGCCTCTTTCCCACAGCTTGTGCATGTTGGGAGCAAGACACATCTAGGGCTGCACAGCATTTGTGCTGTACAAATGTCAATAAATGCAGCAAGTTCGGCACCCTTTACACTCCCTCTGTGTAACGCTATAGCAAGTAGTGGGCATATTAACCTGAGGCATGTGTCTCCTATATTTTTCTTACATGGGTATATTTTGAGTTGTCACTGCCTATGCTGGAATAAATCACTGCTTCGTTCCAATCTCAGTTTGACGTGAGAAGCTATACTACTGGAGGGACAGTAGGTGGAGCTATATCCTAACCTATCAATGTGTAGTCTGTCTTGATAGTGCTAGTGGACTCTCATAATTTATTTTTCTTTAAAACCATTTTTTCATGTTATTTTTGCAAATTACCTGTTCTTTTCACATTAAAATGTATTCCACAAGCTTCCCTGTGTTAATGAAGTGAAGCTTTTTTCACACCAGTCTAGGTATTGTGAGCAAATATGACCTGCATCCTGTCTTACCTATTTTATATTTAATTCCCCACAAATATATGGCAAACTGTAACATAAAATAGTAAAAAAGTAAACAAAATCAACATATATATATATATATATATATATGTATATATATATATATTTTTTTTTTTACTGCTACTGCCTCTTATTTCCTGTCCTAGATATTTATTTAGTAATACCCCTTTTAAACCGCACTCTCAACCCGGGTTATTGCCGGGTCATTATGTCACCAACCTGGGTCGAGGTGCAGTGTGGAAGGGCCACCCCAGGTCGAGCAACGCGGGATTTCAACCCGGGCCAAGGTGCCGTGTGAAGGGGTATCCCAGGGTGCAGTATGGAGGAGGCAGCGCTTTTAGCTCCAAGCGATGCCGCCCGATGACATGCTGTCACTCAGCCCTGCCCTCGTGTGATGTCACCAACCCGGCAATAAGCCAGGTCGGATGCGGAACTTTCAGACCACAAATGCCGGGTCGCTCCTGGGACAGACCTGTGTCCTAATCCTGAGTGGGACCCGACATTTGCCGTCTGAAAGGGGTATTACTTTGTATGGTGATTCTGCCTTACCCATTGTTACGTATTGTCCATAAAATTATTTAATCCACATCTCTGATCATTTCACTGTTTTGAGGATGAGATTGAGTCCACCGGTATAATATTTTGGAGGCTTCTAGACAAATCCCCCCCCTCTCTTCCATCATTCTGTGGATGACCCATACATGTGGGTGTCTCCCATTACCACTGCTCTGTGACGCCCTCTAGCATCTCTGTTATTTGGATGTCATCACCACAGATGATGTCACCCAGTGCGGTCAGCAACTCGCCTAGTGATGTCACCGATTACAATTATTATTGTTATTTAGAAGGTGCAACACAGTATTTATACCACCATAAATATACATAAACATGCATAGCCTGGAAATAACTGCATATATATATATATTACCATCATCCATCATAATGTTTGTAGACATGCACTCCCCTTACCAGACTTTTTATGTCAAATTCTACCTCAACTAATATCAGCACCTTTTAATTAAATCACGGTCTTATGAATAATTTCAAATATTTGAATATCTATTGTACGATTATTCCCCTTTTTCCTATACCTACTTATTTTTACAGCTAATCTAGCTATAAAATATTTTATTGCCGACATGTTTAATTTATATCTCGTTTATCAACTAGAGTCTTATTGATGGTTTGGAGAATTTTATGATCGCAGATACATAAAAGTGTTGCTGCTATTATGCATGTAATCAGTCAAAGGTAAAATATACCAGCAGGCGTTGTTTACATTTTATTTTTTCATGAATGTTAAGTGGAAATCACGGGCTATAAATTATGCCGCTATTTCCCTGTATCTCTCCGTCTGCTGCATCGGATCGATGTGCGAAAATAAAATAAGAATAAAGACCACTGACCTCCAAAATGATAATGAAATTAAATATTTAAAAAATGCCTATCGTAATCCAGCCTAAACTCATAGAAATGAATTGTTTACTCTAAAGTGAAGGGAGATGGGGGGGGGGGGGGTACTATTTAAATATTTTTGTGTTTTAATCGCGCTTGGGTATCCCAGTCAATTTTTCGCACATTTCAACTCACCACCTCCAGCTAATTGCTGAACAAAGCAACAAATGAATTGCTTTGTCAGGCGCCATCTTGTGGCAGCTGAGGGTAGTAACAATTGAAGTCTCCCAAATAACTGTCTCTGTTATGCCGCAAATGCAAATATCAGCATCCGATATATATATATATATATATATATATATATATATATATATATATATATACAATATTAGTGTTCATTCTAGTATCTTTGAAAACCCATGCAGTTCCTGTTCCCTGCCTAGGGTGTCACTGTCTGCTGTGGTGTTTCCAGCACAGGTCTGGTTTGCATATCAGTGCTGATATACAGACCACAATGTGCTAGAAGCACTACAGCAGACGGCGACACCTCTGGCCGGGAAGGGGAACTGCATGGGTTTTCAAAGATGGCGAGTGCTAGAATGAACACTAAATATGTAAAGGTTTCTAGTGTTTATTTTAACACCCTGCATCTTTCAAACCTGTGCAATTACTCTTCTCTGCCTGAGGTGACACTCTCTGCTGTGTTGCTTATAGCACAGTGTGGTCTGTATTTCAGCACTGATATGCAGACCAGATCTGTGCTGGAAGCACCAAAGCAGAGAGGAACACGCCATAAAGAGAATAGGAACTTGCTAGAATTCAATCCCGGACAAATTTCCTGGACTTTGCTGGCCAGGTGAAAAATCGGCAATAATTTGTCGATAAGTATTTTTCGTCCTTTTTCCAAGATGCAGTTTAACTTTTTTGGGGGGGGCACAATCAGGATGAGTGAAAACAACTGCGAATTTGACAAAATATGTGAATTTGCATCAATTGTAATCATCCATGCGATTTTTCGCCAACGCTGGATTTTTTTTGCACAGGCGGCAAGAGCTGGCAGGGAGGCTCAAGTCCACAGTCGTCTTACAAGGCGGCCAGCAGCAGCGCGGTGTCCAGTCCGGCACGCGGGCAGCCTGGCAGCAGCGGAGGGCGGAGGCAGAGCATGCTGGGAGGTCCACGTTTCCCGGAGGCTAGCAGCACATCATCACCAGACAGCGGGCGGAGAGCTACAGGTTAATACTCGTGAGATGATGACATCATCATCTCGCGAGTGTATCTGTCAGGCTGCCGAGGCAGGCCTGGCAGGTGCAGCGGCGCTGAAAGTGATGGCTGGGGAAGGGGGAGAGGCGGCAAATAGGAATCCCGGAGACTGGAAAAGCCTCCTTGAGGGTTGCCACCAAAAACGAGAGCATCCCGGAAATCCGGGAGAGGTAGCAACCCTAGCTCTGACCCAAACTGTCCAGATCTATACCTAAATGCCTTCTAGATTCATTTATTTCAGTGTAAAAATAATGGTGAAAGTATTGTTGCACGCTGTTGCTGGAACCAGAACCCCCCTGTAATATGAGCTGTATATGATGTGCGGGTGCATTAGTGCTGTAACATCCTAAAAGCCACAGCTTAGAAGTATGTATTAGTATGAAAGTAATCCAGAGTTTGTGCATTGGATGACGTGGAGCCACAGACCGTAACCTATGATTATGTGATCCTGCCCTGAGCTGTGTGTTTAGACCTTGCCACGTGTGCTATGGGTCAGGGGCGTGGCACCGAGAATCATACGTTTACGATACGCATTTGTTTTCAATATTCTTCCATCTTTAGTGTTTTTAGTGTCTGTTTTTTCAAAAACAAAGACTTGGTGTAAAGAAATCAGGTGTTCGCTCCTCCCCGCTGCTTGCATTTCAGGGTTGGGTGTAACTAAGGGGCAGCACGGATGGTGTAATGGTTAGCATTACTGCCTCACAGCGCTGAGGTCATGGGTTCGATCCCCACCATGGCTCTAACTGTGCGGAGTTTGTATATTCTCCCCGTGCTTGCGTGGGTTTACTCCGGGTACTCCGGTTTCCTCCCACAATCCAAAAATATACAGATAGGTTAATTGGCTTCCAACAAAAATTAACCCTAGAATGTCTGTGTGTGCATGTACATGTGGTAGGGAATATAGATTGTAAGCTCCACTGGGGCAGGGACTGATGTGAATGTTCAAATATTCTCTGTAAAGCGCTGCGGAATATGTATGCGCTATATAAGAAACTGTTAATAAATAAATAAATAAATAAACTAGTCTGCTGAGTAGTAATAAGCATGATCCTTCCCCAGGGCTACCGTGCTGAACTTCCATTACCTGTGATATATTGCACACTAGTAACCACAAGGGTAAAATTACATTTATTTTGTTATTTTTAAAACAAGTGAAAATTCCAGGCACAGGCAATTCCAAGGCAGGGCTCCTGGCCTCCAGCATTATACAGCAGCAGAGACAGTGATATGTTCTCGGCCCTGCAAAAGTTATTAGTGTGTTTTTGGAGGTCACATTTCTAACCCCAACCCTGATGGTAAGAAGTAATGCCCTGACTGTGTTGTCAGTCGGGTCGATTATCCTAAAAACATTTCTCGGACAATGTCTGCCTTATTCAGATCTGTAAGCAATTTTTGCAGATGGACAAAACCTGCACTGCAGGTGGGGCAGATGTAACATGTGCAGAGAGAGAGAGTATACACATTCTGGTGTGTACCCTGCATTAGTAAAATAGCAAAGTAATCTCACTGTGTGTACACACCATTAGAATAAAGCAGCCAGTACAAGCAGCCTTGCTAACTGGTCTGAATCAGGCCCAATCTGACTACAATGCAGTGTAATAGGAATGCTTCTGCTTTTCCCGCTAGTTTTCCTTTCGCAGTAATCTGGGATGAAGTTAGGACTGGTAGAATTTTTTTTTTTAAAATAGGCATCCAAAAACAAAAAGCCAGCGCTACATTTTTGTCAAAGCTGCGGGTTTATTGCGGCTTTTTACGATCGTTAAATCAAGGCTATTTTTCAGTAGGCTCCAGCAGGAACTGAGGCCATTATTCTAGTTCACTCTTTCTGAAAAAATCTTTCTTAGATGGACAAAACCATGTGCACTGCAGGGGGGCAGATTTCAAATGTGCAGAGAGAATTAGATTTGGGTGAGTCATTTTGTTTCTGTGCAGGGTACATAGTGGCTGCTTTATTTTTACACTGCAATATAGATCTCACTTTGAAGTAAAACCCCACCCAAATCTAATTCTCTCTGCACAAGTAACACCTGCCCCACCTGCAGTGCACAGGGTTTTGTCCATCTAATGCTGTGTACACACGGGGGCGATAGGGGCTATAATCGCTGGGAATATGGTCGCAGGCGACCATATTGCCAGTGATTGGAGTGCGCACCAGCGATAAATCGCCGGGTGCGCGCTCCCGTTTTCTGCCCCATTGTAATCGCTGGTCGTAGGAGCTTGCTCCTGCGACCAGCTAATTACCTCTGCGGCTCCCCCAGCAGAGGTTCCTTTTCATCAGCGACCATCTCTGGTCTCTGATGAAAAGGAGACACTGAGCAATATATTGCTCAGCAATATATTGCAAGCAATATATCTCCCCCCGTGTGTACGCACCTTAAGAAAGATTTTGTCAGAGTGAACTAGAATAAGGGCCTCAGTTCCTGCTGGAGCCTGCTGAAAAATAGCCCTGGTTTTAATCCGGCAACAGGTATAAATGTTAGATCGGGCTGCTTTTTAGCATTTTCTTCTGTTTCCGCTTTAAATTCATTGGTCGACGCTGCCGATCATCATTACCTTTGACAGACTGCGGAGTTGTAAATCTAATCCCTTTGTCTTCAGGACATTAATGCGACACCTGTTGTTGCAGTTGGAAAATAAACGAGAAGATTACAGAGTGGTGAATAAGTGTATGTCTGTCATTAGGTCCCGCAGGCCGATCACTTTGTGGCGAGGGTGCAGTATACATATTTAGTTAGACAATATGTAAATAATGAGACCTTAGCGGCTTCTTTGTGTAGTGTATACGGTCGCTGCACAGGACATGCACAGCTACACCGCTGCCTAAACAGGATAAAACCATTTAGCATTAAGCAATCCATAGAAATACAGCAATTAACTGCAATAATCTCATTTGTTTGAGTAATTCAGGCCTATTATCAAAGTGTTAATGTGTAAAAATCCCAAACCACCAGTCAGAGTTTTGCATTCATCCTGTTCCGTACATTAAATTTATTTCATCCATCTGCTGATTGGGATGGGAAAGGGCAGTAACCATAGCAACCAAACGCGTCTACAGGGAGCCTTATCAATCTTCCTAAAGAGCACAAGTGCAAGGGTTGTCCAAAGCAACCAATCAGATTCTAGTTCTGTCTCTAGTACATTCTGCAAAATAATAGAATGTTTAGTTTATGTGGGCAACACCTTCACGTGTCATTTTAAGATGGAGGGCCTGATTCGTCATCTCTTAAGGCCAATAAACACTGGGCGATTTTTGAGCTAAAAGTCGCTCAAAACAGCCCGGTGTGTATGGCCCGGCTATGAGTGGTGAGCGCTGCTGCACGCTCCCGCATCATCGCCCGGAGACGATGAGCGGCTTTGAGGACAGCTTTGCGTCCTCAATGTTCGCAGATGTGTATCCCTGATATGTCTTTTGAACGCCGTTCACGGACATATCCGTCGGCCCTGCAGCACAGCTACTGGCCAAAGTATCTACATATATATTGGCGCATCTGGCTGTGTGTACGCAGGGCCGGTGCAAGGAGCACCGGAGCACCCCAGGCGAGTCGGGGTGGGGGCGCCCCGGTGCCGGGGGGAGGGAGGGGGGGTGGTACCTGTGTAAAAAAATTGCTGTCCCTGCAGTGCTGGGGCGGTCAGGGGTGTCCGTGCCGTAGGGGTACCTGCGGCGCCGTCATGTGTATAAAGTTGGCTGCGGCTGGCGGGGTCCCTGTAGTGAATAGCAAATAACTAGCTCTTCCCGCGCCGCCGCGCGCATAGCGCTAGTTATTTGCTATTCACTACAGGGACCCCGCCGGCCACAGCCAGCTTTATACACATGACGGCGCCGCAGGTACCCCTACGGCACGGACACCCCTGACCGCCCCAGCACTGCAGGGACGCCGGGGAAGCAATTTTTTTACACAGTTCGCTGGGGGTGAGGGGCTAACTGCCGCCCTCCAGGTGCCGGCGCCCTAGGCAAATGCCTAGAGCTGCCTAGTGGTGGCGCCGGCCCTGTGTGTTTGACAGTCTGTGGATTGCCTTGCTATTCGATAGGGATTGAGTCGGGATCGAATAGCACTGCAGGGCAAATGCATTCGATTTGGACTATATAGTACAGATCTGTATTATATAGTCTTGAATGCACAGGCTATTTTTCTATTCGATTCTGATGCCATGGTAATCATCGAAATCAAATCAAAATCAGTTTCCATTCAATTTCGCTTATATAAGCAAAATCGAATAGAACAAGAGACCAATTTGAACTGTGTGTGCGGGGCATTACTTTGCTCCCACCTCCGAATCGGAACCAGTGATCATAATACTCTGGATTTTTCTGTTCTTGATGGAATAAACTACTAGAGCCTTTACCTCCTTTTCCTTTCATCTGCTCTTACCGCATCACAAATAAAATGTGCCGGAGGAAAGGGCAGACCATTTTTTGTCGTACTTTTGTATCTATTCCGAGTTGTTTCCATCAAGAATGATCTATGCTGTGGTTTACCAGAGTAATCCAAGATCTGCCTTGTAAAGTCATAATTTACTTAAATTCCAGAATTGTTTCCAGATTGCCCAATCTCGGAATAGACTGAGCATCCCCCACTGCAGTTTAGTAAACACATATTTTGTTGCACATTTACCGCTCTTTCAAGATGGTATAAAGAAAAAAAAAATGTTCTTTTATCATTGAGTTTATAATACTACATTATCGAATGAGAATACAATAAAAATGAATATGCGGGTATGGTGCTTTATATAAAATAAAAATATACTATAATAGGGGAGTATGCAATCCCGGATCTGGGAGTGATTGAATTCCGTCATTAGGGGCTAATTCAGCTTAGAAAGCTAAATAGCGAAAAACGCTAACAGGTGATGCCCTGTGTTGGGCAGCCACCACTGCATGCTAGAGAAAGCAGTTGTAGTTTTTTTTTATTATGCCCTTATGTATGAAGCGGTGATAAGGGCGGGGAAGTAATAAAGTGGCTGATACTTTTCACCAGCTCCTAACAGTCTCTTTTTAAACCCAGCCTGTAACTTAACAGTCAGGAGCTGATTGGCCGGTGATAAAGTACCAGGCACGTTATCACTTCTCCTCCCTTATCACTGCTTCATACATCTACCCCTTAGTTCCCAAAAAGTTGCATATTGTGTTCTATTAATACAGTCGGCTTCATCTTTTTCCCATCTACGTTTTGGCGCACGTCTTTGCATTTGCATAGTGGAAACTTTCAAAACTGTTTGCTGAGCATAATTTGTGCATGTAAATGACTTTGCATTAGATACATTTGCATAATAAAATGATGCCTTTGCTGTGTAGTAAATAGACTCGGGCTGGATAGATGGAGACCGTTTTCTGCTTCATTTTCTTCATTTATGTGTAATTATCTCACATTTTCTGCAGTGAGCTGTTTTGCTCATTTATGTTTTTTTTTTTTTATACAGCCAGAGTGAGGCACCACCTGGTGACACTGTATGTACCTGGAGTGTGTGTCATAATGACATATGCAAAGTCACAGACCATGTTATAAATACAATAACTGTAAATATATTCCTGCACTGTTGCGTTTATATTTGCGTGACACTAGCTAATTCTCTGAGCAGCTGTAAATATTTTTGGGTACAAGACCCTGTGCTGTTTATGTACAGGCACGCTACCTCTGCAAGTGCTATTTATCAATGGCAAGGAACCATCGACAGGGAATCGATGGTCGCACTGTCAGTGTATAGCACTGCTCGGGCAGTGGCGGAATTTGTGGGCAGTGAGCCCAGGTGCAAAAATATCATCCCCCCTCCCACACCAAATCACACATTATGCAACATGGCAGTGGGGGGTACAGGGAGAGGCAGAGGGTGGTAGGGAAAAACAGTGGGTGACAATGTTCCCAGCTTGGGGGTCCAGCAGGGGGCAGATCTATCAGAGAAGGGGAGGCAGCAGCTAAGTAGTATGTCAAGTGGGGCTGTACTCTGTGCCCCTTGCGCTGAGGGGTAAAAAAAACCCCATTGCTGCACTTGGTGCCATCAGTAGTTGAGAATCATTTGTTCTCCACCATTTATGATGAAACCATTTTTGGAAATCATCGTAGGTTGCCAGCTATGGATGACCCATGGCTATCTGTACACTGTGCTCCTGAAAAGCATCCTGTGCCACAGCGGAGGAAAGGCACCTGTGTACTTGTCACCGTGGCGTAACTAGTGAGAGTGCAGGGGGTGCAGCTGCTATGGGGCCCAGGCTGCTTTGAAAGGCCCACTGCACCCAGTCATGCGTGAAGCCGCCAGGCTTCATCCTGAGCCTCCACCTACCCCCTTTCCATGCCGCGGTCCCATCCGTATGTCCCTGCCTAGTCAGTGTGCTGTGCCGTTTCTCAGTGCAGCGAATGCGGCTCCTACCCACAGTGTACACACTGTCATTACTCCGGGGCCAGATGACTCTGTACATGTGGGCCTTTTCCAGGGGCTTATGCTAACCTGCTCTAGCTGCTGGTAATGCTGGGAGAGTATCCGTGTGAGTCCCTCTAAACGCCGCCGTACTTCTGCGCTCCTGCAAGGCCCCACTGCAGCACACCTTGGGCCAGATTCTCTAAGCTTCAAAAGTGATAAAATGGAGAGTGATAAACAGCCAGCCAATCAACTCCTACCTGCCATGTCACAGACTGTGTTTGAAAAATGTCAGTCAGGAGCTGATTGGCTGGCTGTTTATCACTCTCCATTTTATCACTTTTGAAGTTTAGAGAATCTAGCCCCTTATCCGGCTACAGGGCCTGCCACATTACATCTGTAAGTGTTATCTTCTATTTGTGCGTGTTTGTATGGGATGCAGTTAAAATCCCGGCGGTCGGGATCTCGGCATTCAGAATCCCGACCGCCGAAATCCCGACACATTCTCCCTCTGTGGGTGTCCACGACACCCCTGGAGGGAGAATAAATTAGTGTGTCGAGCGTAGCGAGGCACCGGGCCCGCTGCGTGGCGAGCGCAGCGAGCCCGCAGGGGGGGCGATCCACGTCCCCCCCCTTGTCGGGATTTTGGCTGTCGGGATTCCGGCGTCGGGATTCTGAACGCCGGGATCCCGACCGCCGGGATTCAGTACTGAATCCATTTGTATGTGTTACTTTATGTGTATATGCATTTGTGTGTGAGTTTATGTCAGGGTTGCCAACCCTCCCAGAATGGCAGGAAGGATCCCGAAAATCGGGTGCCCCTCCCGGCCCCCCGGAAAGGTGGGCCACCCTCCCGGATTCCGGCAGACCCCCTTCCGCGCCCTAACGTACCAGTGGGTAGAAGCTATAAATTGCCGCGATTCGCGGCTTTTCTGCGGAAGGGGCGGGGCAAAATATGCTAAGTATGCATATTTAGCCCCGCCCCCTCACCGGAGACCCGCATATTGCGGTATTTGCATCACTGGGGGCAGGGATTCATGATGTCTCCATCAGGCCCCGCCCCAGAAGTAATGCTGACAGTCTCCTCTCCGGGCTTCTCCCGGAGAGGAGACTGTGAAAGTCGGCAACCCTGGTTTATGTAACATGTGGAAACCATCCCCCAAACCCACACCACGATCCCTGAGTTTGCCCCTGCCCTCCCTCCCACTATGTCTCCTCCTATCACCTCTGCCTTCCTTAAGTCAGTCCCCGCTTTCCTCTTGGGTCCCATTTATCAATGACCGCAGATGTCTCTGAGGCTAGTATCATTATATATTACTATACTCCTATACTGATCAGTGCACTACAGTGTGGTGCTGATAGAGTCTACCGTTCTGGCTATGTTTTTTTCATGTGGGGACCAATATGTATTTTTTTTTGTGAAAAGGGTGCGGGTGGGGGTCCCTTTCAAGATTTTGATATGGGGCCCACAAAGTTCTTGTTATGTCCCTGGGTGCACCTGCCGGGTGACCTGGAAAACGGGAACTGTGTGGGGGTCCCGAGGATGGAGTTTGTGAACCCCTGATCTAGGATAGAAACTGATTGTAACCTTCTTCCCATGAGTACAGAGACGGCGCTGGTAATACACTATTGCCTTGTTTTACAGGGAGAGGATGCATGCCATGGAAAAACAGATTGCCAGTCTAACTGGACTGGTTCAGACTGCACTTTTCAAAGGGCCTGGCCCGAGCAGCAGTAAGGATGCACCTGGGTAAATATGTAAAACCTTTTTATTTACATCTGGCCAAACACCCAGGGCTGAATTTACTATGTTGACAGCCAAATGACGTTATGAATGGGTGGCAGACAAAGCTGCCTGGCATGTGTCAGCAATGTGCAGCCACACGCAGACTGGCAGCCAGGGCTAAGCCTTAGTAAGCACTCGGGGGTAGATTTAGTAAGCTCGGTGAAGTGATAAACCGTCTGGTTTTTATCACTGGCCAATCAGCTCCTACCTGTGAAGTTACAGGATTGGTTTGAAGAATGACACGTAGGAGCTGATTGGCCGGTGATAAAAACCAGACAGTTTATCACTTCACCGAGCTTAATAAATCTACCCCAAGGTGTGTTGTACTCACCGATTTCTGTGACTTTTCTGTACTACTACTACCAGAACAATCCATCGGTGTGCATCCAGTGGTATAGGCCTATGGGTAGTGCAACTGTCTCTATTTATGAAAGAAATAACATTCATATTTATTTTTAAATTACATTTTGTTCAAAATCCTTAATTAACTTACAATCATCGCTGTCCTATTACATATGAGGTAGAAATTAATTGGGAGAACATTGAAGTGTGGGGTGTTTTTATTAGTTAACCTTTTAAGTGCCAAGTGTATTTGTCAAAATAGGTGTGAAAAGTGCCAAGCAAGCCTTTTTATTCATCATAATGACCTGTAATATTGACCTTTTTTTATAGGAAATATAATCTCTTTTTACATAACATTTGGCACTCAAGGGGTTAATATAAATAGTCCCTGCTGCTAGTGTTATAAGACCCATGAACCAAGGCGCCATTGGCTTAGAAAGGAAAGTCATTGCTCTTTACTCCTCCCACTTTGCATCTATCCTTGCCTGAGGTGTAATCACCACAGCCAAACTTCCCAGTAACTGCTCTATACCAGCCTGCCACCAATGTCATACCCTCCAACATATTGGGCTTAAAAATCGGTACGGGGGTGTGGCCATAGGTGGAGGGGCGTGGCCACGTGTAAAGGGGGCGTGGCCACGACCCTTTTACTTTGCACTTCCAAAAATCCCAAAATTATAGCATCCCATTTAAAAAAAAAGAGACAGCTGTGCTGGCTGTCCCTACCTCAGTCCCCATCGGCTGTGCGGGGTCTGGCTGGAAGATGACTGAAACATTCTTTTATCCCAGCGCCGGCTTGCGCTCTAGTGGCTGGGTGCAGTCACTCTGGCACGCCGCACACAGCATGCTGGGACTTGTAGTCTCCCCGCAGCCATGCCATCCTCCAACCACAGGCTATCCCCTAGCAGGGAGAGGCAGGCCCGCTGCGTCCCCCCCCCCCCCCCCCCGTGCACCCTGGGAGATATAGTTTTAGCAGGCAGCTCCCCCACGCTCTCTGGAGAGCAGTCGTCAGTGTTTTGAACTACAACTCCCAGAGTCCCTCAATCACCCTGAGCTTCTGTGATAAAAGCGGTACATTCGGTACAGCTTATTTTAGCCGGTACAGACCGTTAAAAAACGGTACTGTACCGGGAAATGCGGTACAGTTGGAGGGTATGCAATGTCCTTGTGTCTGGTTACCACAGCAGTACAGGGGAGACTATAATTTACCGGCTCTGACACCCAACATGTCCAATCTACCTGGTCAAACTCTAATTGTCTACACCAATATATTTAATAAGCAGGAATCGGGTGTTATATATACAGTTGCATTTAATAGGGTGATGATTGCATGAAATGCATGTTTTGAATAAGGGTCATTCGCTTCTCCTAATCCATTGAGCATGTCTGGGTATATAACATATTTTTGGAGGAATAGTGAATATTAGACATGTAACGAGAGAAGCACGTGCGCTATTAACTCAACCTAACCAATCTGTGGAGTACTATAAAACAGGCTCAGGATGGGTGCGATCTGGTTAAGGACAGTTGTGTCCGATTCTAGTGAATTCATAAAAGCATCATTATTTCCCCCAAATGCCTTTTATTTTTTTTCTTTATTTTATTGTCTAAAAAAAATATATATCTATATATTTTTTTAAGGAACAAAGAAAACTGAATTAATTAATAAATGTCCTACGCAATAGTTATACATTGTGGTTCAGATTTATTCTGCCCGGTGAAGTGATAAAGTGGCTGGCACTTTGTCACCGGACAATCCGCTCCTGTCGTTTTTCAAACCCAGCCTGTAACTTAGGCCAGATAGGAGCCGATTGGTGGGAGATGTAGTACCAGCCACTTTGTCTCTTCACTGAGATTAATAAATATTCCACTAGGTCTCTAATCATTTAGGCAGCTTATCTGTGACCTGAACCAAACTAAAAACTATAGCCTCAGTTCACTGGTAACTAGTGATATCACTGAGATTTCGGTCCATCCTGGGAATGTCCTCCTACAACTAGTAGTCCTGGTATTGCCTCTGGCACTAACTATATTCTCTGCATTTCTTATTTCAGTGAAAAGGTCTCAAAGTCTGCAAGCAGCACACCTCCAATTACCGACAGCCCAGGTAAAGTATGGGGAACAGTTGGAGTCAATTAGTCCTCCAGCTTATTGAGAAGTCATTCTTTTATTCATTCTCTGTTGTTTTTAACACCCTGCAGCTGGGCATTCTGGGTATAGCAAATGGTCACCGTTTGAGTTGTCTGTTATAATACATCTACTGTATGGGAACTGATAAAGCACAGTGGGGCAGATGTATGAAGTCTGGTGAAGAGATAAAGTGGAAGGTGATAATGCACCAGCCAATCAACTACCAACTGTCATATTTCAAACACAGCTGATTGGCTGATGCAATATCACCTTCTATTTTCTCTCTTCATCAGGCTTAATGCATCTGCCCAAGTGTTGTGATCATAATGCCTAATGCTCAGCCATACTTCTAATAGGTACAAATCCAGAAAAACATAGCAGATCTCATATCAGAGTGCAGGTCAGGACCTATGCAGCATCTATGACTGTACAATGCTAATATGATGGTTTCAGTTGATACATTGCGTTAAATTGATTTTTATTTTTCCGGATGCTGATCATTTGCCTCTGCCTGTTATAAATATCACTGTTATTATTTGTATCGAAAATATAATCCAGTGCTTCATATTAAGGGGATTCTGTGGAAGATGATGGCAGTGTTCTAAAATACTATGTTATGTATTTTGTTATATTGGCATTGTACAAGCAGAAATCTGGGTACTCTTTACCTAGCACGGCGCCCACGATTTTGATCGTGGGCATCGCAGGTAAAAAAATCGCGGGCATCGCGGCCATTGAGTGCACTAAAAATCGGGTGCGACGCGACCAACGCGATGCCCGCGATTTCCCATAGGGAACAATGTCAAATGTCTCAATTGACCCGATTTTTCTGTTCAATGCCTCAATTGACCCGATTTTTCCATAGGAAACAATGTTAAATGGCCCACAGAGGCCAAATAGCCACCCTGAAGTGTGAAATGGCCCCCACAATTGTTAACACCACCCCACGATCAACGTCAACCCGAAGCGTGGCGAGCACAGCGGTACGCGTCCTACGACCTTTTCATACCCCCACTATCCACGTCGGCGTGGAGTTGAGAATAGAATAGTGTGGCGAGCGCAGCGAGGGGACGCGGATACCTTCACAGGTAAACGCGTCCCTTCGCGGGCTTCACAGGTATCCGCGTCCCCTCGCGGGGCTCGCCACGCTTCGGGCTCGGTGGCTCGCTGCGCTCGCCACACTATTCTATTCTCAACTCCACGCCGACGTGGATAGTGGGGGTATGAAAAGGTCGTAGGACGCATACCGCCGCCGCTCGCCACGCTTCGGGTTCACGTTGATCGTGGGGTGGCGTTAACAATTGTGGGGGCCATTTCACACTTCAGGGGGCCTATTTGGCCTCTGTAGGCCATTTAACATTGTTTCCTATGGAAAAATCGTGTCAATTGACGCATTGAACAGGAAAATCGGGTCAATTGACGCATTGAACAGGAAAATCGGGTCAATTGAGACATTTAACATTGTTCCCTATGGGAAATCGCGGGCATCGCGTCGGTCGCGTTGCACCCGATTTTTTAGTGCATTCAATGCCCGCAATGGCCGCGATGGGCGCCGTACTAAGTAAAGAGTACCGAAATCTGTATAAGTACATTTATTTTCTGTGTCTCCCCATCAAGTAGGCAATTCTGTAATTGTAAGTCAGCATGTAGCTTCCCTATCAGCTCCCACCTCCCAGCCTGTCACTCCCATGCCCATGCATTATTCTCTATGTAATGCCACAAGATATACCATGAACAACACTTCTGCTGTCATGTTCAGAAACCTATATTGTGGAGTATCTAGATTATTCTAGATCTAGATCATTACTCAGCAATGGGGTGGTATACTCTACAAGACACATACTACTAGACGTTTTTCTTTTATATATTTTGCAGAAACTTACCCTAAATCAGCACCAAATGGGTCATTACATGTTAGCAATTGCACAAGTCTTATTAATATCAAGGATGTGACTCGTTGTAACATTGACTCTGAAAACCCATACATACTAGAAGATATGAAAGACGAAAGATATTGGTGAACAATTTCCCTTGAGCTGATCATGAAAGATACTGTATTGTGCATCCACACTTAACACTAGGTGCAAATGGCATGAGCAATATTGGCAGATTGACCTGCGTGTCCGGAAGATATCAATATCACTAACAATGAAGGGGGGGGGGGGTGCATTGTTAAAGATATCAGGCATACACACTAGAAGATATTGCCATATTGCTCACGACCCTGACCCAGTCCCGTTCTCGGCTGGCTCGACGGTGATTCTATGTCCTGCCTGCCGAGCGCCAGAAAGGGGGCGTGGCCGCGAGAAATGGACGGAAATTGTTAAGCTGCGGCCGGGAGCTCGACAATTCCTGGCCATTCTCGGCAGAACGGGCCCGACTGTTCAATGCTGTAGGGGAAGACCGCATTGATTAGGGCCCCGCTGCTATTTCCCCCGTCAGGAATAGCGGCGGGAGATTGAATACCCCCCTAAGTGTTACCATTTAGGACGGTATCCTATTAGTTGTGATACGGTCTGATATTGCTATTTATGACTGATGGTCTTTATCATGGTATCCAATTAGAAGCTAAAAAATGACCTGTGATAACTTCCCAATTCCATGTGTTATCTTGGCTCCAACGGTTGCTTGTCACGGATTATGCCTGATCCTCATAAGTTCTGGAATCGGGAGGCGGAGCATGCCATATAGGGGCTAATTGGAAAGCACCTGGCAAAGCTATTAGCAACAGCTAATAGGACACTGCGGTGACAGGCAGGTGGCTTAGCGGATCCACGGAGATGGTCCGTCTTATAGACGAATGTAAGGCTGTACACCATGGAAGGGCTTTGTAGCGGTGTTTGCATAAAACCATAGATGTCCCACGATGTTTTAACCTGTAGTTATAAAGAGGAAGCACTATATATATAAAGTTGCTTTCTTGGACACAGCGGACATCCGCCTCAGCTCTCTTGTGCCCGATATTGTTGACAACAGAGAACAGTAGCTGACACGTAGTTCTGGGCCCTTCTACCTGTGCATTTGAATGTTACTAGTAGCTCTGTCCTAGAAGGGAACTCTATGTTTATGTTTAGTTCTCTGGCAATGCTCCGCTCTGCCCCACGCAGCTGTTCTTCTCATTGATTGTTTTCACTTTTGTGGGTAGAAATTTCTCACTTTATCATCAGAGTTCATAGTGTTACAGTGTGTTCATTGTTGGTGCCTCAGAAACACAGGGCTCAGTCAAAACAGGCAGAGAAATTTTGTTTGGTGTCCAAAATAAATTTCCTGTCAGCAGAAACAGAAGACGCGCTTTGTTTGTCCTGCAAAACACAATGAACTTGCAGTTTTGTGATTAACCCCATTTGCATGGGATGTTCGTGTCGGCAAAACATGAGGTGACTGAGAAAATAAAGCAGTTCACCTCCATTGGGGAAGGCAAGTTTAGGCTGCGTAGCACTTTTGGACACAGTGTTGTCATTGCACACAGGGCAATTTCCATACACGCAGTAATATGGTTCATGTAAGAGTTGCAGGTCAGACGTCAGAATCTAGATGTTATTACTAAATATACCAAGGGGTTCCTGTATTATTACCCCTGGGGACCCAGGCTTACATTGGCGTGTTTGACCGAGCTCGCTCACATACTATATTTTGAAAGCCCTGGGCCTTTTACAATCGGTGACATGTCTAGTACTTTCTGTGAGAGTGTAAGAATTGCAGCTATGCTGCGATTGTCACTTAAGAATGTGACACCTGGAAATGGCCCCTTGGGGTGGGCATTATAGGTTGCACTACACAAAGTATGGGATTTTTCATCCATGGTTTGGTAACAAGGTGAAATTGTGGCCCTGGCATAAGAAAAGCATTGTTTGGTTTGTTTTGTTAGTTTAGTTCTGGCTACAATTTGAACATTTTCGTTTACATTTTTTTTAAATACTATATTAGGCAATGTAAAAAAGAAAAAAAAAAAAGATTAGTTCAGTAGTGAGTTCATAGGGCTGGATGCAATAGCAGCCGAGTCCAATGGGTGTGGGATGCCGTCCAAAAGTTGATGTTTTTTTTTTAAAGGGGCAATCCTTGACATGGCATGGTTTTGCCTTGTGAATGATTGCCCCTTAAAAAAAAGGTCTGATTTTATCTGACATCCCACATGGCTGCTGGACTCAGACGCTTATAGAACCGGCCTATAGTGTACAATGGTTTAGCAAAAGAGGAGTAGAGGGACCCACTGCAAACCTATGTTTTAGGGAGGAAACTCATGGATTATGATGAAGAGAGCAATGTTCTGCAGATCACTTGAGGATCAGTAATGCAATAATCTGCAGACTGTGCAAAAGAAGAAAGTGATGCTTTCTTTGTTTTTGCTGCACTGCAGGTGGGGCAGATGTAACGTGCAGAGAGAATTAGATTTGGGAGAAGTGTGTTGAAAGAGAAATCTAAATTGCAGTGTAAAAATACAGCAGCCAGTATTTACCCTGCACAGAAGCAAAATAAATCACACAAATCTTATTCTCTCTGCACGTGTTACATCTGCCCCACCTGCAGTGCAGCATGGTTTTGTCCATTTGAGGCAAAATCCAGTCTGAATCCCCTGTTGTATTTTCATGTTGTTTTTCTGTTTGCACCTTTCTTGACTGTCTACTTTATCGCTCTCCCCAAGGCTAGTTACTGCATATACCCCAGAGCCTGTAATATGACAGCCATCCTGTCTCATTATGTACTTTGTAATAATTGTGTATGACTAGTTGTTACATTGTTCCTGCAGGACACGTGGTATCCAGTGGGAAGAATTCATTATCCATTGTTGAATCTACAACCGTCTTCACTCCTACAGCGCCACCTGCTGGATCCACAGATAAACATGTCAGCCTCCAAGTCATGAGGCGAAACATCGCAGAGCTGCGCCATCAGCTACACAAGATGAGACAGCTGCAGGTATGTTGCCGTCTGCATATCGGTGTATTTCAATCTGCTTTGTCATTTTAAGGTTTTTGTGCTGTTTGTATTATGTCTACGGAGTGCAGCTAAGTCCTTCACTTGTGGAACTACAAATCCCATGTTTGTGCGTAGTTTCCCGACAGCAGGAGAACAACTGGTTGCCCTCAGTTCAGTGGTTCATCTTTATGGTTGGAATGGCAGGATGTGTGATCAGTTATAGCTATAATATATTATAGTCATCAAAAATAATAATAACATCAATTCAGTAAATATAGCAAGTACCATAAAGGTGAGATCCATCTTTTGGGGATCTACTGTAATCCTAGATCAGTGGCAGGACTTTACCTAGAGCAGTGATTTTCAACCTTTTTTACCTTGCGGCACACTAAATAGGATTTTAAAATTGCCAAGGCACACCATGAGATCCCCACAGGGCAAAACACATTGGTTCCCACAGGAAAAACACCAAACCTTTTGGCCCCCATATAAAAAAACAATCACACTGGTCCCCACAGGTAACAAAAATAAAATACATTGAATACATGAAAAGAAGAGACCAGTAAATAACAGTTGAACTGGTGGTGGCTGTAAACTGGTTTCGGCATCTCTAGATCTGGGGGCGCACTTGAGAACAGCTCAAGGCACACTAGTTGAAAAACACTATGCTAGAGGAACAGTATATGAGTCCGTGTTCTGCACTAGATCTATAGGTGATGAAAGGACTGGTGTTTTCTAGTGCAGCATATGTAACATGTTGCTGGATGAGTGGGGAGTGGAACGCCTAGGCACACCTAGTATAGTCCTTATCAATGCAATGGTGTTAGGAGTCCGCCCATTGTATTGCTTCGTTCAGTCGAGTATCCCCGTAATACGATCTGGCACACATGCCAGCCATTTACATTTACTGTAAATTAGGTTTTCCTACAGGATACATACAAATGACAGTTGGTTAGGATACCGACGCTGGTATCCTGAAAGCGGGAATCCTTACAGGGGTCTGGTAAGTATACTACTTACCTTCCCTTTCAGCAGCCTAACCATAACCTTCCTCTCCCCGCAGCCTAACCCTGACAATCCCCTCTCCGCAGCCTAACCCTGACAATCCCCTCTCCGCAGCCTAACCCTGACCTTCCCCTCCCCGCAGCCTAACCCTGACCTTCCCCTCCCCGCAGCCTAACCCTGACCTTCCCCTCCCTGCAGCCTAACCCCAACCTTCCCCTCTCTGCAGCATAACCCCAAGTACCCCACTAGTGCCTAAACCTAACCACACCCATCCTTTGTCTGACCCTAACCCCCCTACATACCCACCTGATCCTTTTGAGATACTGCCACCAGTCTTCTGGCGGCAGTTGTGATGACGGCGTCGGTATACTGAATGCCTAAATAATATTTCTGGCAGCTACATTGTTCTTCATTCCAATAGACATTATTCTGTATTGCAAAAAACCCCGCCTATTTTCTAAGATTGTATTAGTGTTTGAGAATGATTGCACTCTATTTGGTCAAGCCACTTTTCTTGGCTGAAAATATAGCCCAGAAATAAGAATGCAGAATGCGCCACCTACAGCTGTAAGTTAGTATTGCATCTTTAAAAAAAATATGCAACATACAGTACAGTATCTAGGGGTACCGTTTGGATCTTTAGGTCGACAGTCTTTAGATCAGCCACTATTGGTCGACAGTCATTAAGTAGACACATGGTCAAAAAGTCAACACAAGCAAAAGGTCTACATGCATTTTTCATTATTTTGGGGTGTCTGTGTTGACATAGGTCAACATGGACACCTTGAAAGTGTACCGCAACCCCCTTACATGGAGAGCGCTTTGGACACGGTACCCTGCTGCACTGGGCACACTATTTTAGTCTCTCTCTATGACCACTGGGATGGTAATAGGAACAAGTCGTTTTTTTTTTTTTTTAATTCTTGATAAACTCATGTTGACCTTTTCCCAGTGAACCATTTTTATGTTGACCTATTGCTTGCGTTAACCTATCTGTCCAAAAATTAGAACATCCACCTTTATCTCTCAATAATGACAATTGGAGGTATTCTTTATGTTGTTTTTCTCTTTCCTATAACAGTGACTGAGGGTAGGAATTCATTTCAACAGTCAGCCAGTCTGCTTTGGCTAAGAGAAAAAGAATTGAAAGAACCTTGTAGTCTCAGAGAGGTGTAACTGGCTTGGACAGAGGTGTCTTCCATTTAGCATTGGGTTATTTGCATGTGTATCCTTTTGGAATATAGCCTGATATTCCCCATAACTCATATCATTGCTGCAGCATGGCTACTGACCTTTATACCTCGTACACTCCCACAGTCCAGTCATTCCGCTTTGTCTTTTAATGAAAAATATTTGACAGACACTTGGGCAAAAATGTAAAGGTTAGCGTAATTGTGGAAAAACGCGTTGGGTACTTTCCAGTGCACTGCGCTGCCTTTACGGGAACAATAAAATGTAAATCTCTTCCAGTTACAGGAATCAAATGTTAGACATTCTTTTTCCATTTCAATTCCTTCAACCTGTAAAACTATTTAACAGCTAGTTAAAAGCCCATCAAAATGACAGCTCCTGCAATGTACTTTCACTTTGAGCTGTGACAGTTTTTAGCTCAACTATGAGCCCCACCCCAAGTCCCCATTTGCTACTATCTCCAATCTGTCTTTACAGCTTCCTTTCTCCGTATCCAGGAAAGTTTGAAACACATCAGTGTCCCTGCAAAAATTGTTTTTAATTTCTGGGATGACAGCTTTTAGCACACAAAGGAGTAATTTGGTCTGTTGAGTGGCCTCTAGTTTTAATAGATGTGAGGAGTAGTTAGCCTTTTATTTAACTAGAGAGAGAGAGAGAGAGAGAGAGAGAGAGAGATTCTTGACTGTTTAACTATGATGTTCACAGAAATTTCTGAAGGTTTTTGCTCTGCGCATGTGCTGCACTGAGCATGTGCAGATCAGGTTCTGCAACGCACACGCTGTGTCCCAAAAGCCGCAGCAGGGTAACTGACATGCGACTGGCGTTTAGGGTCAGCGAGTGGCAGAGTTCCATAAAACGGGGGCGGCTCAGAGAAGCCTGCAGTGGGTGCCTTTTTATTAACGAAGCCTCCTATGGCTTTTACGTATTTTAGCATAGCAGGCGCATACAAAGACACAGCGGCTATGCTATTTGCATACATCTATGATTCACCTCCTTAATGCAAGAATTCCATCTAGATTACAAGTGCCATTAACCCTTTGAGTGCCAAGCAAATTTGTCTAAATAGGTGTGAAAATCCCCCCCCCCCCCCCATTTTTTTTGATTCAACATAATGACCTGTAATGCTTATCTTATGTAGTAACCATAATAATTTTCTGCACAACATTTTTTTATTTGAATTTATATAACAAATGTGAGTGACGGTGGCAAATTTTAGTGGATATTTTGAACATCTCTCATAGATGTTGGCACTCAAACGGTTAAGACATGTGCAAGGCACGGTGATACCAAATCAAGAGGTGTGACCACAGTTCCATCAAAATGAGCATGGTGCTGCACAGGGCTTAAAGTGGTCCTGGAGAGGAGGTGGAACTCCTTTATCCTAACATCGACCCCTCTCCCCCCCACATACCTTATTAGGTAGAACCTAAACCAGTGGCAGGGAATTTGTGCCCTACCTCCCATAAAAGGAAAATGATCCCAAAAGGAAGGGGTGTGGTCACACAATGTCCCTCAGCAGCTCCATGCCATGTGTCTCACCGGCATGTTCCCTACCTCTGAGTCCCTCCGGCTCCCTCTCACCCTGTCTTCAGCAAGCATGGAGCCAGCTCCTCTTAGTGGCTCTTCTTCACTTCAGTGGCAGTGATGGCATGACATCACATACGACGTGTAAGAAGAAGAAGCCGCTGGGACAGGCTTTTCTGTTTTACTGTTCGGGGCTGTGGTAGAGGTGGAACTGAGGTCCCCCTACCATTAGAGGAGGTGGAACTCAGGTCCACCCAGTTCCCCCTCACTTTAACCCCTGGTGCTGCACACTGCAAAGGTGGGCCCGGGTAATTAGCACACATTCCCCCTCCTCCCTGCTCGGGTGATTGGCACACATCACACCTCCTCCCTAGGCACACATGCATACTGCTGATGTATCCTTAGTGTAAACTCTTAAAATATGAGGATATAGCAGAGTTCAAATAAAGTGCATTTTAGTAAATATTGCGCAAACTGAGAATTCAGATCAATACATTTGCTGTGATCGATCTGCAGTCAGTTTTCCAATTGGTTGTTCCCCTATAACAGTCTATGGGAATGTGGCTAGCATATACTTGGTGTTGTACCTTTGAGGTAATGTTCTAGATTCCACATTTAGCTCGCTGGGGTTGAGGCTGCTGTTTAATTATCACAAAAGCCATGTTTTTGTTTCTCAGTGGAACTAGAAATTTTTTCTATGAAATGTGACCGCATGTAATTAAAACATTAAAAAGCAGGAGAGAAAAAACGCACTCACTTTCATTTATTTAGTATTTCAAATGAGTTTCATCTTATTTAATTGGTTCTCTGCCACAGTGGAACTTTAGGAGTTCTTCTTGCCAAAGTCTCTTTATCACAGCTACACATACTATGTTATTTACAGTAATTGGCGAGAAATAATTAGACCATTCTACTACAGATAATTGCACTTCGTCATCCTCACATCTTTCTCATGTACAGCCCTTTATAACTGTTTATGAAAAAGAAGCCTTAATTTGTGAGCAGAGCTAATGTGAGAAGGTAACGCATCTAATACTTCATATATAAGTTTATACATAGGCTTGAATGCAGTGGCGGATCCAGAGGGGGCTGCAGCACAGTTCAAAATTCAAATAAGGGAGCTGCACCAACTGCCATTCCTAACTGACTCACTGACAGTGGGTGTGTCTCACCTTTTTATATTTTTGAACTGTGCTGAAGTTTCCCCTCTGGAGCCACCACTACTTGTGTTTCATATATACATATTTACTGTATATGCTGTTGTTAAAGTCTCAAATATATGTCTAAATATTCTTAAATTGTCAAAGCCGAAAGCTATATTTCATGGGGTTATTTCTCTGCTCCGCGCTGCTACTTTTTCTGAGCCGTTTGAAGCCTTCATTAAAAATGATGGAAGGCTCTCACTTGCCATAGTAATGTCATATGTTCCTAACCTGGTCTTCTCATCTAAACTTAATTAGATGTGCAGTAGGAACATATTACTCTCAATATTTGACTTAATAGTACAGTAAGCCTTTCCACATTAACATTAAAGGACCACTAAACCTGTCACAGAACGTAATCTGAATCAAGAACCGTTAAATACTGAACTCATTTTTGACATTAATAGTAATTGACAAGAGCAACACCTTTCCGGAATGGAAACCTTCTTCTGGTAAATGTGCCTATTTGTCCACTTTACACATTTATCCGTGACATCATGGCACTGGCACAATGATGTCATTCTTCAGAATCCTTTCTCTGCCCCCAGCTTCATTAACTCCCAATAAGGGGACAGTAAACTTACCAGAACTCTTTAGACATGAGGACTTTAGTGATATAAAGTCATCTTTAGCCCTGAAGGTGTAAAATACATTTCAAAGAAATGTCCAAGAATATTCCCGAGCGGGTCAGCTACTCACTTCAGAGAATGCAAACTCTCGCTACCTGTTTGGTCCATTAAAATATCCGCATTACAATAACAAAATTCTCAAATGGCATATGCCAGTGGTTCACAAACTTTCTTGGATCATGGCGCTCTAGTGTATAACCATTTCTTCAAGGCATCCCTAGTCCAAACGTTTCTTATTGATAAATAAAAATGTAATCGATTAAGTAAAGTGTCATCCTTGGGTTCAGTTATGTTGTGGTTCTAATTGTCCACGTATTTTACGAATGGCTGCCACCAGCACTAGATTTGTCCATCATGTTTAGCGTAAATGATTTGTTTTTGTCCTGAACCACCAACCTGAAGCAAGTATCCCAAGGCCTTCAGGGTAGAAGTATGAAGCCGTGATAAGGGAGGAGAAGCGATAAAGGGGCAGATGTATTAAGCCTTAACAAGAGATAAATGCAAGGGTGATTGAGGGCCAGATGTATCAAGCTTTAAAAAGTGAAAAAGTGGAGAGTGATAAACAACCATCCAATCAGCTGCTAGCTGTCATTTTTTTAACCCAGCCTGTAATATGACAGATAGGAGCTGATTTTATCACTTTGTGAAGCTTAATACATCTGGCTCAAAGAGAGATAAACGTCCAGCCAATCACAACCTAACTGCCATGTTACAGGCTGTGTTTGAAAAAAGTCAGTAAGGAGCTGATTGGCTGGATGTTTATCTCTTTTAATCACCCTTGCATTTATCTCTTGCTAAGGCTTAATACATCTGCCCCAAAGTGCTGTCTAGTTTATCACCGGCCAATCAGATCTTAACTGTCCCTTTTCAAACCCAGCCTGTAACTTACCAGTCAGGAGCTGATTGTGTACATATTAGCATCTATTTAATATGAACATCTATTTAGCAGAACTTAGAACACTAACATTCTCATTCTACTAAGCTGAAGAATGCCATCAAGCCAGAGTCAATGGCATCATCCAGCCAATTAGCGCACACTTGTCCACTTCTCCATACATACAACACAGCTGCGGGGTGCACGAGCACTGGCAGAGACCAGTCTTACTGTATATATATGGGATATTTCTACTTAATCACAGGTTTCTTGTAAGCTGCAGCATCAGGGATGAATTGTGTGCAAGATTCTCAGGAGACACAAGGAAGAAATGAGAACTGATTTCTTTTGTGTCACAGCTGCAGAACCAGGAGATGGTAAGAGCGCTGATGAAGAAGGCAGAGCTGGAAATCAGCAGTAAAGTGTCAGAAATGGTCAAGAGCCTGGAGGACCCGGTGCAGAGACAGCGCGTCCTAGTGGAACAGGAGCGCCAGAAGTATCTCCAGGACGAGGAGCAGATTATCATAAAGTTAAGGTAAAAAATAAATAAATCGAACAATAAATATAGAACATCATAACGATTCTTGCATAAGACGTGGTTCCGCTATGGAGTGGTTTACCATACTCAAGATGGCATGAACACTGACAGAATCAAAACGTGGGTTGGATGTCTGCATTACAGGATATTAATTAAGGTATGCCTCCAAGTCCCCCTTGCGGTCGGGCATTGTGATATGTATGGGGAAATTTACTAAGATGTGTATTCTACTTCACATGTGATGTGACTATGGGCAACCAATCAGAATCTACTTATTTATTTAGAACCCTCTAGAAGATAGTAGACAGGATCTGATTGGTTGCCCAGGACTTTAGTTGCCCAGGACTTTGGGTACTTGTTTCCTAGCACGGCCACAATCGCGTCCATCGTGTACCTTAAAGTTAAGGGACGCGATGGACCCGATTTCCTTTGAAATCAGTTCCATTTTGCCAGCAAAGGCAAAATTCGGGGGCATTGCGTCGGTCGCGTGCATTAACATGGCCCCCGACGCGATGGACGTGATTTTGCCGTAGGCTTCAATGTTAAAATATTTTTAACATTGAAATCGGGAGCATCGCGTCGGTCTTGTGCCATTATAATGGCACAAGATGAGATGGACTTGATTAAGTCCATTTTACATAGGAAACAATGTGAAATGGGCCAATATGATTGGTTAAAATATGGTTAAAATGTTACGCAACCCCATTGTGAGCGTCACCCCACGATTGACGCCAACCGGAAGCGTGGCGAGCGCAGCGAGCCCGCGAGGGTCGGCGGTGCGCGTCCTCCGACCTTTTCATACCACCGAGCCCGAAGCGTGGCGAGCGGACACGTATACCTGTGAAGTTATACGCGTCTCCTCGTCCCAGGGGCCCTATTCACATTTGATTTAATGTAAAAATCGGGTCGATCGCGTCGGTCGCATCGCATGCGATTTGGTCGCATGCGATGCGACTGACGCAATTTTTCCGACACGATCACCCCGATACAAATCGGTGTGGCCGCGCTAGGAAACAAGTACCGTACTTTGTATTCATAGAACAATCTGCTTTTTAAAAATAACCTCTTCTTAAACCCTGCCACCCACCCCAATGGGAGCCCTTCCCCCTCTTATTATAGCCTAGCATTTGATGTCTGCACATTGTGTATAGCATAGCCACAGGTAAGATCATTTTGCATTTATAATTATATAAAAAGTCAGATGTGGGGTGAACGTTTGGCCCAGTTGTTCACCTTGGATTGCTCTGGCCGGGCCGTTTTGGGCACCACCAACTATTTCTATCACTTTGTATTTTTTTTCGTTATGTAACCCCTTCTCACATCTATTTATCACTATTTCAACACTCCTACCTCTGAGCAGCTACTTACTAAACAATCTGGTGGTGAGTTAGCATAATGTCACTGCGGAGCAATCGGTGCATCAATGGCTGCATGAACCCACAATAGAACTGTATGGACGGGGCTCTTGGCTACAGCCAACTATTAGGTCTTCCTGACCCTCTGCCCATTGGATACAAGTAGGATAAAGCTTGGTCTTTATTTTTGTAGCAGGTGACCAGCATACTAGGTAAATCAGCACAGCAATAATGGTACAGCATTGTAGTATACAGGTGTCACAGCATAGTACAAACACTTCAGAGAGCTCCAGTGGTCCCTACCATAGCCCACACCTCTGCCTACTGCTTGGGCAGCTATTCCACCATCAAGCGCAATAACCCTCTTCCCTGGAAACACTTATATCAGGAGAACACAGGTGCTGCTTAATCAGCCCAACCCAGATCGTATCAGTTAGGTAACATGGACTGGATGTCATTTTCCTGCTGCAGATCTAAAACCTGGTCTGGATTTCCCACATTATCCTCTTGTGGGAATATGCTGTACGGTATCTGCCACAATATATATATAGATATGCCATCTTACATTTACCTTATTACGCCATGCAGCGCGAGATGGCTAGTGTAAATGACCGACAAGGTCCCGTGCAAAATTGAGCGTAATTTTTTGCCGAAAAAATGCATTTTAATAGCAATAACATGGATTCACGAGGAGTCTGTGCTGATTAATGTGATATGACACTTGTATAGTGTGTGTTAACATGGACACACGAGGAGTCTGTGCTAATTAATGTGATATATGACACTTGTATAGTGTGTGTTAACATGGACACACGAGGAGTCTGTGCTGATTAATGTGATATATGACACTTGTATAGTGTGTGTTAACATGGACACACGAGGAGTCTGTGCTGATTAATGTGATATATGACACTTGTATAGTGTGTTTTTTATGGAGCAGAACAGAACTTGTATTGGTAAAATGCAAATTAGATGCTTAACACTTTGAAGAGTCTCAAAGGGGGTGTTTGGTTGCAGCAAATATGTATTGTATGAGGACACCTCTGTACACACACACAAACACACACACACACACACAGTGTAAATAGATATTGGTAATAATTTGTTGCTTGCCTCTACATACACTACACAGATTGGTTCATTTGTTATCCTCTAGTTAGGGTGCATCTATTCGCCCCAGAATACCATTAAAACACAGATGTACTATGCGTGGAGTAATTCTGCGTTTCCATCATTTCGGTAACAGCAGTTTCCTGCAGGTGTTCCCCCTTCCTGCATTGCTACCATCTCGCATGCACACGTTTACTTGTACTCCCGAATCTACGCGCGCAGAAGGCATATTTGTCATGGAAGACAGATAATGTGTCAGTATTTATTGCAGGCTTTCCCGATGCCCTTGGTCTGCATCCATAATCACAGTACAGTCTGCAAGACGCTGACATTTTTATAGAAATGTTCCGTTTTAGATTTTTTTTTTTTACCACTTTATTCTCCGCTCCTCAATTTCCAATGACAGCATTTTCAGCACCTATTCCTCTCTGTAACATCAGCAGCTGTTCTACCTATGAGCGCTTTCTAACAGACTGCTCCTGCACGCAACAGCTGGGGATGTTCCAGGAGAAATCAATCATCCGTCCAGTGCGCAGCGCCAGAGACATTTGTATCTGCTCCTTACTAATGCATTTATTAAGCTGCTGTGCTTTAAAGAGGCACTCTGTTTTACAGACCACTAAATCAGTATACCATCATATGCAATGTATCGCATCACCGTACTACACTACAACATCGGCATATCTGCAGGAATTTATTTAGGACGAGGGGCCAGATGCACTAAGCTTCAAAAGTGATACAATTGAGAGTGATAAACAACCAACCAATCAGCTCCAGCCTGACATTTTTCAAACAGTCTGTGACATGTCAGGTTGGAACTGATTGGTTGGTTGTTTATCACTCTCCATTTTAGCACTTTTGAAGCTTAGTGCATCTGGCCCTGTATATTTTGTCTGGTGATTCTCCTTGCCTGCTACCCTGGTACTGCTCCTGGTTCTCATCTCCACTTGGGGTATTAGCCGATAAGACAAGTATGACCAGCATCCATAACAATAATGCTTGCTTTGAAATCTTTCACCAAACCCATTAATAACATGAGGATGGAGCGAGGATTTGAGGAGCGTGTACCAATATGTTATTTTTATATACAGTATGCAGTTTCATATATCTGGCCTTTGCTGATAGTTCCTGTGACTAACTTTATAGTCCTATATTAGTATCAGAAGTCAGCGAAAGCCAGGCATATGCGCACACACACACAGACATTCCATAAATATATTCATAGACTCTGCCAAAGACTGCAGCGCATGAGAGGCTGCTCCACTTTAGAGGAAGCAATATTTTGGAGGGAATCAGATAGTGTCTACCTTACGTTTTCTTGTCGGGAAGAATTAGGATAGGACTCAGGATTTTGGATAAAAAAAAAAGATATTTTACAGCAGTTAATGTTTTTTTTTTAACAACAAAATCTTTCATCCGCAAATGCCGTAATCTGGATTAAATGATTTATTATAAATTACTTACATACAGTAACACATTTAGGGCCTGATTCAGTAAGAGTTGTAGTTTTGCAATTACTCGCATAACTACAACCACCCGGCGGCAGCAGGCAGTTGCAAAATTCTGCGATTGACAACAGAAAACAAAAAGTTAAAGAACGACTAAAGTAAATACTACAGGTGGAGAGTGGCAAAGTGCCAGCCAATCAGCTCCTTTAATTTTTCAAACACAGCCTGTAACATGGCAGTTAGTAGTTGATTGGCTGGTATAATTTTTTAAGGCTTACTACATCTTCCCCATTAAAAATTAAGTGTGTGTGTGTGTGTGTATAAATATATAGATGTGTTTGCTAATGTCTATGTAAATATGTATTCCACAGCATAGCAAATTATATTAAAACATGGGCACAGTCAGGGCCGGCGCTACCCACTCAGCAGCTCCTGCAAAGCAGGGAGGCGCCATGCTGAAAAGGCGCTGTCTCCCTCCCTGCTCTGCTAAAGCTGCCTCAGCCCCCACTGTCACTGCCTCCTGCACAATGCCCGCGGGCAGGCAGCAGTATAAAGATTTGCTCCCTGCACCGCGAGTGCACACAGCCTGCATGCCACCCTCAGTGCCTGTCTGACAGCGGGCGGCTGTATGGAGAAGCTGAGCAGCTCCCTGCACCGCGCACACACTGTCCTCCTCCTGTGACCTGCCCCCTCTTCCTCACGGACACTTACGCTGAGGCATGTAGCGCTGTCTGTGAATGCCTGGATGACATGTCATGTCCGGATCCGCCCCCTAACCATTGCTCCCTGCGCCTGTCAGCTGTCAATCAAATGACGAACAGGCAGCAGCGCCGCCTCCCCTTCCTTCCCTCTTCTCAGTGTGCTGTGCCAGTGCCACTGCCAGTCCTCAACACTCGGTAGCCTCTATCTCCTCCCCTCTTCTTCCATCTCCTCCTTCTCTCCCCTCCTTTCCCCCTGTCACAAGAGGGGTTTAATGGCGTCCTCAGCGTCCTGCCTACGCAGATAGAAGAGGAGGGACTGCACAAGAGTTAAACAGTCTTTTATTCTACACGTTTATAAGAAATTTTTCAATAATTGTCGATTTTTTTTATATTAATTTAGACACTTTTAAAATAATGGGCTGGGTTCTGTGCCTAAAGGTGGCCATACATGCTGCAATAGCAGCGTGCAATGCGAATTGCACTCCCGCGGGCATCGTATCGCACAGTACAAAAAGTATGTGCTGCACATACTTTTTGTACTGCTTTCGGATCTCATCGCACACACATTGCATGCATGCCGTGTGATGCAATTTAGCCCATAATGTATGCAATTCTTGCAGCTTGTATGGGCACCTTTAGTGCCTGCAACATTTTGCAGACACAGCACTGAGATGGTGTATGCATACATGTACATGCACCCGCGATCCTCCACAGGATCACATGTTGCATGCGCTTCCACAAACGGGCTGCAGCTTGTTTCAATGGCAATGTGAAAGGGCGCAAAATGTATGGTTTGCAGGAGGGCACCAGAGACCCTAGCACCGGCCCTGGGCACAGTCATTATCTTTGCTGCTTTGCAGTATGGCTTCCATTCTGACGAGGGTGCTATCTGTATATGTCCCTCGTGTTTGTATGAGTTTCTTCTATGTCCCTATTTTCAGACTCTGGTAAGTGGTCTTTGGTCAGTGTTTCTGTGGTATCCATTGGGATAAGGACTGTGGTAAAGGTGAATGAGGGAATTGCAACTGAGCTGAATGATTAAACATTTTCATTAAAACATTGCATTGAGATTATATAAATGAAAATGGTGATTAATGCAACGCAAGGCTTCTGTTGTACACATTTCGGAATATTATGAATACCGTTAAGACTGAATTCAGTAATGGGATTCATCACGTGTAGAATGAATTTCTCAGATTGTATACTATGTCTTCTGATTTGATTTTATGTTACTGCCTCAGTGACTTAGAGAGTTTTGTGAACGATATGAAGATGGAGTCTACCTCCAGAAGTGTTGTGACCCTGAAGCACGTGGAAGATCGAGCATTCGTGCTGCGCCAGATAGGAGAAGCAGTGTCCAATCTGAAAGGTATAATCTGACCGTATCCTAATAAAGCTAGCATTGCCTAGTTCCTGGGAAGGGAGGCATCAATGCTGACGACTGTGCCACCCACGCACGGAGACTGTAATCTAAGTCAGTTTTGCACAAGAGGAAGCTGCTATGTTCCTGAATTGCAAAAGTAAACCAATCTGCATTTATCGGGGATGCAGTCTACAGGTTGACAATAATAACAGTGTTAAAATATCTTAACACCCTATCCTCTACCCTCTATGTCCAAACTATGGCCCTCCAGCTGTTGTGAAACTACAAGTCCCATAATGCCTTGCTACGGTTTTGCTATTAGGGAATGCTAAAACTATGGCAAGGCATGCTGGGATGTGTAGTTTCACAATGGCTGGAGGGCCATTGGACATGCCAGCTTTTTAGGCCAGCCCACACTTATTGTCCTAAATAACCACCTCACAACCTGCTTTGTACATACTGTGCAACTGTGTCCATAATCCTATCATTTAGCAGTTGGACACCAGCAGTACATACAGTCATCTATTATGGGATGTTGTCGACTTGTAGGTAGAGTAGATAACCAAGTCCAAAAGTCTGGCCACTCCTGCCCTACATAATCTATCCACTGCACATTCACAGCAAACATTTGGTATTAAGAGAATATCGATGATTGGATGGCTTTCTATAGTGATTATTTTATGCTGCCTATGTAAATAAAATCAAACCCATTTCTGTTGTGTTATGCCGGTTTTCAGGAGAATTTCCTTACTTACAAAATAAAATGCGAGCTGTGTTACGGGTGGAAGTGGAAGCTGTGCGGTTTCTGAAGGAGGAGCCCCACAAGCTGGACAGTTTACTGAAGAGGATCCGAAACATGACCGACGCCCTGTCTACATTAAGAAGGTGATAACCGTTACATTGCTGCACTGTTATATCGCCAGCGTTTATATTCAATATTGTTAATGGTGCGCACTCCTGTGCATCATTAACGACCAACCTCCATCATCTCTTCATGCAGCTCAATCTGACAATATCGTCAGCGGCTGCATGTATAGAGCGGCCGTCCCGGTGATGTCATTGACCGATATTATTAACATACTCTTAGGGATTTATTTACTAAGATGGGAGTTCTGTTTCAGATGGGATGTAGCTTTAGACAACCAATCAGATAGGTGGAGCCAGCCTCAGCAGCTCACAGCGCGATATATTCATAGCGCTAATTGGTGCTGGCGGAAGCTGGTGGGGGGTCGTGGATGGGGACAGGCAAGCGTCTCACACGCCCGCAGAAGTAGAATATCCTAGATATATATATATAGAAGTAGACATCCTAAACCTTTACACGTAGTGCTGTAACAGCTGGACAGCCACAGCCCCCGCTTTCTGTAGAATATGTTCTAACGCTTTGGTGGTGAATGTTTCCCAATATTGCCAAATACTCCCAGAATAAACCTCAAGTTAATGATTTGTCCATTTCATACTTAATTTACTTTTAATATCCCTTTACAAGTGAAATGAAACCTCTGTGTATTCTGATGTGTGCAGTCGGTGGGTCATGCTTTACACAGTACTGCCAGCCAGGGACACACCGCAGAGCAGAGAGACGGTGCCAGGCACATTACTACTGGGGCAGTGTCAGGATGTTATGTTATGGTAACCACGTTCTCCCGTGGGCTGCATTATGTCAGCGCCTGCAGAAATCAGACAGGTGCAAAGTGGAACAGAGCGGGAGGAAACCAATGTGCCGGCCAGTTATTATTATGCAGCATGTTACCCCACATACAGATATTACGTAGAAGCAGGATCTGCAGGAGATTGCACCAGCATTACAGAAATCACTGTTAAAAGCACATATTTTGTTTCAGTTTGTTTTCCAAGTTTGGAACAGGATAATTGATCTATTGTCCGTGTTTCACGAATTATTTCACCCACTAGATCTTAAAAATCATATGTGCTGCCTGGCCAGTCTGCAGAAGAGGTCTCAGACCAAGCAGTATATTTACTAAGAGTAGATGGGAATCAATGGCGGAGTGCAGTAAAAACAAACAAAGCAATATTTATGTAATGGAATTTTCTCCTTCATTCACAGGGGACAGTGACTTCTGCTATTACATTGGGGAATACAGTGTGTTAGATAGGAGTCGGGCACTATATATTTTTGTTGAAGTGAGGTAGGCTCCTCCCCTCTACTTCCACCCCCCCAGACCTCAGTCTTATACCCCTTTCACACCAGAAATGCAGAGACCAACACCGGAATTAAATTCCAGGGACATTCCCGGGTTGGGACCCATTCACACATGCTTTTGAAGCAGGGACAACCCGGGAAGGCACCTTTCACAATGAACTCAGGGTGACTGTGCATTTCTATGAGAATATCATTGAAAATTGGGTACTTGTTTCCTAGCACGGCCACATATCTTATGGATCGTGTACCTTTAGTTAAGGTACACGATCCATAAGATGGACCCGATTTCCTTTGAAATCAGGTCCATTTGGCCGGCTAGGATAAAATATCGGGGGCATCGCGTCGGTCGGGACCGTTAACAATGGTCCCGACGCGACGCCCGCGATTTCCCCATAGGCTTCAAAGTTAAAAAATATTTTAACATTGAAATCGTGTCGGGAAAGGTAAAATATCGGGGGCATCGCGTCGGTCGGGACCATTAACATAGGTTTTTTACATAGGCTTCAATGTTAAAAGATTTTTTAACATTGAAATCCTGAAAAAATGTGAAAATGTATTAGGTGTACCCGTCGTCACCCCACGATAGACGCCAACCCGAAGCGTGGCGAGCGCAGCGAGCCCGCGAGGGGCGGCGGTGCGCGTCCTCCGACCTTTTCATTCCCCTACTATCCACGTCGGCGTGGAGTTGAAAATAGAATAGTGTGGCGAGCGCAGCGAGCCACCGAGCCCGAAGCGTGGCGAGGGGACGCGGATACCTTCACAGTTATACGCGTCCCCTCGCGGGCTTCACAGGTGTCCGTGGCGACGCGGACACCTGTGAAGTCCGCGAAGGGACGCGTTTACCTGTGAAGGTATCCGCGTCCCCTCGCGGGGCTCGCCACGCTTCGGGCTCGGTGGCTCGCTGCGCTCGCCACACTATTCTATTCTCAACTCCACGCCGATGTGGATAGTAGGGGAATGAAAAGGTCGGAGGACGCGCACCGCCGCCCCTCACGGGCTCGCTGCGCTCGCCACGCTTCGGGTTGGCGTCTATCGTGGGGTGGGGTGTACGCCGTGACATTTGGGGGGGTTGGGAATATTTTACATTGAATCCAATGTAAAATCGGGTCCCAGGGACCCGATTTACATTTAATTCAAAAAAAAAAATTGGGTCCAAAATCGGTCGGTCGCGACGATCGCATCGCATGCGACCAAATCGCATGCGATCGACCCGATTTTTCCGACACGACCACCCCGATGTAAATCGGTGTGGCCGTGCTAGGAAACAAGTACCGAAAATTGCCTTTTTTAGGCCCACAAAGATGAGGTAATTAGGGAGAAGGGTAAATGGAGAGAGAGAGGGCGGGCCTTTGCAGACATTCCCGGCTTTCAGCGGTGAAATAGCACTGCTGGGGTCTGTTGTGCCACAGAACTCCCACAGTGTCTTCCTGTATGCTGTGTGATTGGCAATGTAGACATTCTTGGCTTTCAGGGGGTTAAAATGCACTCCTGGGGTCTGTGGTGCCACAGAACATGCACACTGTCTCCCTGCACGCTGTATGCTGCCCCTGGGCGTGTCTGTGAGTGTCCACCGCAACAGGAAGTTGCCCTGCTAGCAAATCAGCATTAGCAGAGGCAACACGGGAAGGAGGGACATGTCCCTGCACCTTTCACACCAGCCAGTAGTCTGCGAAGGACCCGGGAGCAACCCTGCTACCTAGCAGGGTTGAAATGCCGGCAAATTTACCTGGGAATTTGTCCCTGGAACCTTTCACACCAGCGCTAGTCGCGGGTTGTTCCCAGACCCAACCCGGGAATTTCGGCTGGTGCGAAAGGTGTATGAGAAAAAGTACCAGAGTCGGATCCCTGGTACTTGGTCTCCTCTGGGTTTTTATTGTAATTTATTTAATACTTTGAGACAGGCAGACAGGGTGCCGCTGTCTGCCTGCGCCGTGGGACACCCCTGATGGGTCTGGTCGCCTGTGGTTTGTTTCCGTGACCCCACCACCGGTGCACCCGCACCGGGGACCCACCGCAACTGCCTGTGGTTATCGTCCGGGTCGGCGGCGAGAGCCACACACTCATGGGTCCAGGCAGGAGTGCGAGCTGCGCAGTGTGGCGCGGGTCAGTTCAGCACACTGACCAGCAGGGAGACCTTGATTTCAAAAGTGCCCGACTCCTAACTAACACTCTATCCCCAATGTAAAAGCAGATGTCAGTGTCCCCTGTGAACTGGCAGAAAGGGAATTATCGTGAGTACCAAATTCCTATTATCGGCAAATGCCAAAAAATTTGTTCACCCTCCCCTAGGACAACCAGCCCATATCCACCCTCTCAGAGCTTGGGCATGGGGCTAATAGTATTATTAAATAATAGTTTTTTTTTTACAGGTGAACTACAGGTTCTGATTTTATTTAGCACATTCTAGAAGATAATGGATATAATCTGATTGGTTGCCATAGCAACATCTCATCTTCAATAGAACTCCCATCTTAGTAAATAAACCCAGTTGAATCACATGCCTGTTGGCACTTGTACCTTACCTGTAAAAACAAAACAAAAAAATAGACATTATATATACACACACAGAAATTGGTAATATTATATTATACAAAATGCCCCATACAGCCCTCGTTCACAATATGAATGGATCACATCCTCTCTGCTCCATTAAGCATCCTGTATCTTGGTAACGTTACGGCTCCCCTGAGAAGCTTCATTATGATTGAGAGGTCATTTTGGGACACTCTCCATAGAAAACAATGGGGAGCACATTGTTATAATGAAAACATGTCAATTCTTTATGCCGCTATATAGTGTACTGTGTATATATGCTGTATGCTGCTATATAGTGTACTGTGTATATGCTGTATGCTGCTATATAGTGTACTGTATATATGCTGAATGCCGCTATATAGTGTACTGTGTATATGCTGTATGCTGCTATATAGTGTACTGTGTATATGCTGTATGCGGCTATATAGTGTACTGTATATATGCTGTATGCTGCTATATAGTGTACTGTGTATATGCTGTATGCTGCTATATAGTGTACTGTGTATATGCTGTATGCTGCTATATAGTGTACTGTGTATATGCTGTATGCGGCTATATAGTGTACTGTATATATGCTGTATGCTGCTATATAGTGTACTGTGTATATGCTGTATGCCGCTATATAGTGTACTGTGTATATGCTGTATGCTGCTATATAGTGTACTGTATATATGCTGTATGCCGCTATATAGTGTACTGTATATATGCTGTATGCGGCTATATAGTGTACTGTATATATGCTGTATGCTGCTATATAGTGTACTGTGTATATGCTGCATGCTGCTATATAGTGTACTGTATATATGCTGTATGCTGCTATATAGTGTACTGTGTATATGCTGCATGCTGCTATATAGTGTACTGTATATATGCTGTATGCCGCTATATAGTGTACTGTGTATATGCTGTATGCTGCTATATAGTGTACTGTGTATATGCTGTATGCGGCTATATAGTGTACTGTATATATGCTGTATGCTGCTATATAGTGTACTGTGTATATGCTACATGCTGCTATATAGTGTACTGTATATATGCTGTATGCTGCTATATAGTGTACTGTGTATATGCTGTATGCTGCTATATAGTGTACTGTATATATGCTGTATGCCGCTATATAGTGTACTGTGTATATGCTGTATGCTGCTATATAGTGTACTGTGTATATGCTTTATGCCGCTATATAGTGTACTGTGTATATGCTGTATGCTGCTATATAGTGTACTGTGTATATGCTGTATGCGGCTATATAGTGTACTGTATATATGCTGTATGCGGCTATATAGTGTACTGTGTATATGCTGTATGCCGCTATATAGTGTACTGTGTATATGCTGTATGCTGCTATATAGTGTACTGTATATATGCTGTATGCCGCTATATAGTGTACTGTGTATATGCTGCATGCTGCTATATAGTGTACTGTATATATGCTGTATGCTGCTATATAGTGTACTGTGTATATGCTGCATGCCGCTATATAGTGTACTGTGTATATGCTGTATGCTGCTATATAGTGTACTGTGTATATGCTGTATGCCGCTATATAGTGTACTGTGTATATGCTGTATGCTGCTATATAGTGTACTGTGTATATGCTGTATGCTGCTATATAGTGTACTGTATATATGCTGTATGCTGCTATATAGTGTACTGTATATATGCTGTATGCTGCTATATAGTGTACTGTGTATATGCTGTATGCTGCTATATAGTGTACTGTATATATGCTGTATGCTGCTATATAGTGTACTGTGTATATGCTGCTTGCTGCTATATAGTGTACTGTGTATATGCTGCATGCTGCTATATAGTGTACTGTATATATGCTGTATGCTGCTATATAGTGTACTGTGTATATGCTGTATGCTGCTATATAGTGTACTGTGTATATGCTGTATGCCGCTATATAGTGTGCTGTATGCTGCTATATAGTGTACTGTATATATGCTGTATGCCGCTATATAGTGTACTGTGTATATGCTGTATGCTGCTATATAGTGTACTGTGTATATGCTGTATGCCGCTATATAGTGTACTGTATATATGCTGTATGCTGCTATATAGCATACTGTGTATATGCTGTTATATAGTGTACTGTGTATATGCTGTATACTGCTATATAGTGTATATGCTGTATGCTGCTATATAGTGTACTGTGTATATGCTGTATGCTGCTATATAGTGTACTGTATATATGCTGTATGCTGCTATATAGTGTACTGTGTATATGCTGTATGCCGCTATATGGTGTACTGTGTATATGCTGTATGCTGCTATATAGTGTATATGCTGTATGCTGCTATATAGTGTACTGTGTATATGCTGTATGCTGCTATATAGTGTACTGTGTATATGCTGTATGCTGCTATATAGTGTACTGTGTATATGCTGTAGGTTGCTATATAGTGTACTGTGTATATGCTGCTATATAGTGTACTGTATATATGCTGTATGCTGCTATATAGTGTACTGTGTATATGCTGTATGCCGCTATATGGTGTACTGTGTATATGCTGTATGCTGCTATATAGTGTATATGCTGTATGCTGCTATATAGTGTACAGTGTATATGCTGTATGCTGCTATATAGTGTACTGTGTATATGCTGTATGCTGCTATATAGTGTACTGTATATATGCTGTATGCTGCTATATAGTGTACTGTGTATATGCTGTAGGTTGCTATATAGTGTACTGTGTATATGCTGCTATATAGTGTACTGTGTATATGCTGTATGCTGCTATATAGTGTACTGTGTATATGCTGTATGCCGCTATATAGTGTACTGTGTATCTGCTGTATGCCGCTATATAGTGTATATGCTGTATGCCGCTATATAGTGTACTGTGTATCTGCTGTATGCCGCTATATAGTGTACTGTATATATGCTGTATGCTGCTATATAGTGTACTGTGTATATGCTGTATGCTGCTATATAGTGTACTGTGTATATGCTGTATGTTGCTATATAGTGTACTGTGTATATGCTGCATGCTGCTATATAGTGTACTGTGTATATGCTGCATGCTGCTATATAGTGTACTGTGTATATGCTGTATGCTGCTATATAGTGTACTGTGTATATGCTGTATGCTGCTATATAGTGTACTGTGTATATGCTGCATGCTGCTATATAGTGTACTGTGTATATGCTGTATGCTGCTATATAGTGTACTGTGTATATGCTGTATGCTGCTATATAGTGTACTGTGTATATGCTGTATGCTGCTATATAGTGTACTTTGTGCCCCAATTTTGTTTATAACAAGCTAGCCTGATTTATTTTATATGTTCCCTAGACATGTTTCCGATGGACCATCTAAGACTGTTGACTTTAATCAAAATAACCAATTTATCATAACGGAAAAAGTTACCGATATAGAGGTTGTTCAAAACAAAGAAGAAAGAAGTCAACCATACCTGCAGACGACGCAGTCAGAACCAGCTAACACGGTGCCATCCCCAACAGCGTCCGTTAAATCGGAGGTGGTGCCTCTGTCGGCTGGGGTGAAAGTTCACCAAGTACAAAGTTCCCCGGTGTTCATGCAGCAGTCCCAACACTCCTCGGCACTGGTTAACCACGTCTTTACCTCCGGTAACCAGAACGCTGATAACAACCTTCCAACCAGTATGTCGTCCAGTGCAGCACAAGAGCAGACTCCACCTGCGCAGCCGGCTCAGCATAACGGATCCTCTGCACAAACCCTTTTTATTGAAGAAATCTACCACGCAGGTTACAGGAATCGAGCAGTGTCCATTGAGGTAAATTAAACTGTATAACCTCTACCATAGAAGAATATGTGATGGATCGCAGGGTGTGGCACTGGCAGAGACAGCTCTGTTTTGTCAGATGAAATGATTGCTAGGTGGCAGCAATTGTTCAGTAACAGAATTTTACTGACTTCTTAAGGTTGTAAGCACGGGCGCCAATGTGTTACAATAATGATCCATGGTTGGTCAACGAGTTACACAACATGTATACGGATGCAGGTTCTCCCAGTTTTTTAACCATTTTTGAAGCAGATAACGGATGCAACATATTTGGGTAAAAGTGGAGAAATACTCCTTGTCTGTAATATATTGTGATCATTCTTAATTGGCTCTTTGGAAACGGAGTGAGAGGCCCTTCTGGGACATGAAGAGGCCCCAAACTTGTTATAGCCGCTAGTAGCATTCTCTCTGTTTGCCTCCCGCACCCTCTCACCTTCAGGCCATTGCATAGTGGACAGTTCTGGTATGCAGATGGAACACTGTGACAAAGGAAGAGGTCCAGAAGAGAGAACAAACGAGTGCTGCCCTTCCAAAGAGGCGGCAGGCATGACAGGGACTGCAAGATAGGGATATTGGGCTTAAGTGAAGGTCATTCCAGTCATTTTTTGGCCTCAGAGCCTGAAATTCCCCTATAGATCCTCATGAACCAGGTGAAGATTCAACCTCACACCGGAGTACAATACCTACTCTCCACTCAGAAGATAGACAGGTAGAGACCAACACAGGTAGACATCATGACGACTATTGTCTTTCATCTGCTCACTCGCCTACAGATCGCTGTGAGGTGACTACACACAGCCATACAGGGCCTAAATGTAACTCAACTGCATCACACCAGTACACTTACTACAATAACATCACCCTCAACCCATCTGGGTATGTGTGTATATTGCAGCACAACCTTTGACAAACTGTTCTAACAAATTTACCCTGCATGGAACAACAACAATTAAAATGAGACTAATTACACATCGCAAGAGTGATTCACAGAACGGTCTCTTGAAACCCCGTTCCTACATATAGTTGGCCAGTCCTTTGGTCTGCGTAAATGTGGTCACTCAGTGAAGTGGGCCTAGTGCTCAGAGTCACTGTAATTATAATCCTGTCTATTATGGGCACCAAATAGCTGGACCTAGTGCCCCAATCACTTGTAGAGGGGAGGAGAGGGGTACCTAAAAACCCAAGGGCTTAATGCTCACTTGTGCTACAGAATGTCTACGAGTCTAATGCCCACCTACTAGGCTACAGGCCTAGGCCCCAATCCCTGCTAGTCTAGGGAGGAATTTTATTGACATTGTAGTTAAATGAGGGCCTACCCATTTTATTAGGAGGAGGTTGCAGTGGGAGCTTTGTTAACTGTTCTGCACCTCACCACTAGCATTACTCACCAGTCCTAATCCGTCCTATACCCCGGACTGCCGCAGCTTCTATGCTCATCCAACATCTTCTGATTTGTTCCTGCCATCTTCTGACATGATTTTGCCTTGCTCCTGGCTCCTTCTACTTCCACAGCTCCCTCTCTGCTGACGAACTGAGTGCTCCCACTGTGGGTGTCAGAGCTGTAATTCGGCGGCACCCTGCTTGGCTCACTGCTGCAGCTGCCTATTGGTGCTAAAATCAAAAACCTACTGACGCTGATCGGTGAGCCGGGATTGGCTGCTGCGTCCAGCAGAAAATTCAAATGCTCATCTCCTTCGCCACTTGTCTGCTACCCTTCACTGATATATGTCCAGTGCTGGGATCTGGCTCTCGATCCCAGTGCCATCTACTACATCCAGGCAGCTGGGGCACATTTACACGGGAGCATAAAACTATTCCAGACCGGGGGCGGGGATCACACAACTTTCCCAAGCCACCACCATTTGTGTTGCCTCCTGTCTAGTTTCACTGTCTTGTACTGTACCTCCCATGTCACGGGGCTCGGTGTGCTTCTCACAATGACTTCTAACCTTACAGTCTGACACAGAGTGCATGGCACTCACCTTGTACAGTTACTACTGTGGGTCTCTAATGTGATCTCTTTAGTTCAGAGGTGCCTTCACCAGGTTTACCTGCTTCAGCTTTCTGCCCCCATCTGGTTGCATTCCTGCACATCGCGATGCAAGCAATCAGTCTTCCCAGCAGAGCGGGTAGCAACGATGGTACATGTAGTGCAGCAGCATGAATTGTAGAGTGGTCAGTGGGATTCTCACTAGTGTGATGCATGACAAGGTGCGTGGTGGGGGATTGGGACAACGCATGCCCAGGGGGCAATCTGGGCCCCGCAGCAACAGCACGAACCTCTAGTAGCCTCTGTCAGGACATACTACCAGTTGCTGGAATTGTGCACATAAGCCAGTAACGTTGTGTCCTTTGTAGGAAGCAGAGAGGAAATTCGAAGAGAAACGACAGAACATTGACCACTATAACGGGAAGGAGTTTGAGAAGATGCTGGAGGAAGCACAAGCCAATATTATGAAGTCCATCCCCAGCCTAGAAATGCCCTCTCAAGCGCTGAAAACGGACAGTATAGAAAAACAGGAAGTGAACGGTAAGACGATGCATTGTGTTCTTCTCCTATGGTACAGTATTTGTACAAAAAAGTGAACCATTGCTGCTTCCTGGGTGCCAGCTGCATTAACACAGTTCTAGGAATCTAGGTTTAGCAAGTAGGATTATGATTGTGTGTCAGACAACTAATGTGTGCTGCCCCAGTGGTCATCCAGTCTCTAAGGGTGGTTGATGCACTCCAGCATCCTGAGCTTGCAATGTCACCACGCCAACCCCCAGATGTGCCTGTGATGGATCATTTTTCTGCCAGAAGACGCTTCAGACATTTTAGTGTCACTTGGACTTGTCACTCGGGGGACAAGTCCCGTGAACGTACTGTTCTGCTGAATGTCCAAAAGGGGAGCGTACCACTGAGTAGGTTTTTGGGTTTTCCCTAGATTTTTGTTACTACTGTCATTTTATTTATTTTCATTTTCTTCTAGAAAGTGCACAAGAAAGTGAACAAGAAAGTGATAAAGTTACAAAGTCTCCACCTCCACCTCCTCCCCGTCGTATGTATCCTCCTGGGTCTGGTCTGAGCGGTACATGGACAGCAGATTGGAGAGACAGCAAAGTAAGTGTTACTGTGACTTTCAGTATAATACGGTCACTGGTGGCGGCGCAGGAGTGATCGCAGCAGGGATCGGAGATTCATGCTGCGGTCCCTCCTGAGACATTCAAGTGATACCCAATATTTGCGGCTAACCCCCGAAAACCGGTGTTTTCGGGGATTTAGCCGCAAATATTAAATGAAAAGTGAGCCCCATTGCATCAGCTGTGCAGCACAGTCGGTGGACGATATATCTGCAGATATATCAGATTATCTTACTGTGTGTATGGGCATTCTTCCCTCCAGCTGTATCCCTACCTACACATCAAGCAATCGGTATATCCTTATAGGCCTGAATAGGCTAATCTGATGGCGGGTTGTGTAAACAGCCCTAGGGGTTTTGAGGGCTACGTTTTAGAAACCTTTCTGTAAGACGCTGAAGGATGACCCCACCCTAATGGGACTTTTTTAAATGTATTTTTTGGGGGGTTAATTATTCCATATCCTAAAACTTATCATTCGCTAGATGCACCCTACTGTATGTAAGTAGCGCCTTCTGCACAGGGTATAGGAGCTTATGTAATCATTTCTCTGTTCCTGACACCGTCCTACATCAGATACAGCTATCACCAGGCTGAACCAAGTAGCACGCATTCCTTATTGTTATTGTTCCTCAACAAGTCTTCCAAAAGAACATAATAAAAAAAAACTATTTATTAGGAAAACTATATTACATATTTAGATATTTTTTATGTATCCCTGGGAGTCATATGGCCCGCCCTGTTGCTAGCCACACCCTTTTTAGGGGTGTATTTATCATAGCATTGAGGGGTAGATGTATGAAGCAGTGATAAGGGAGTAGAAGTGAGCCAGAGATTTGGCCCATGGCAACCAATCAGCTGCTTTGTATAATTGTATATTATGCAAATTATAGATTATAGTTACTTCAATGCTGATTGGTTGCCATGGGCCACTTCTCTGGCTCACTTCTCCTACCTTATCACTGCTTCATACATGTACCCCTCAGAGAGATATAAAGACCCAACCAATCAGCTTCTACCTCTCATTTTACAGGCTGTGTTTGAATACATTTATTCCCAAACTTACCATCATCTTTTTTTTCATGCCCATTGTAGCATACCCTCCAACATCACCCATTCCATTAGGTACAAAATGCTCTGTTCCTGGACTTCCTCACCAGTAGCAGTTACAGATGTGAGCCTGCAGCACAGTCCAATATTCAAAAAGGGGAGCCACACCTACTGCCACCCCAAAAATCACTGTCCTGGACTCACTGACAGTTGATGTGACCCCCTCTTTGAATATTGGACTGTGCTGGAGTTCAACCTCTGTAATTGCCACTGGCAGGGAAGTCCAGGAACAGAGCATTTTGTACCTAATGGAATGGGTCATGTTGGAGGGTATGTTGTAGTAATGGCAGTTTGACTGATCCAAACAAATAAAAACCCCAGTGTGGTTAGTATAGTTCTTTTGGAGGTCGTACTGATTTTGGGATTGCTTTGATGCAATCTTTTTTTTATTAATGTAGGACTCTGACGATGTCCCTCCATCAACTCCATCAAAAGCAATGAAGACAGAAGAAGAAAGCCAAAGTCTTCCCAAAGCTTCCATAGTGAAGGATGAAGAGGAGGAGGAGGAAGGAGAGAGAATAATGGCAGAACTTCAGGTAACTGTCCTGCATGTTGTAAGCTACTGTACTGCTTCGTACATCTGCCCCAGGTTGAGATGTATCAAAGAAGGATAGAGTGGAGAAGTTGCTCATAGCAACCAATTAACTGTCAATTTATAGACTGTTTAGTAACTACATGTCCCAGCATGCCTTGCCACAGTTTTGCTATTAGGATATGTAAAAAACTGTGGCAAGGCACACTGGGATGTGTAGTTTCCCAGCAGTTGGAGAGCCATATGTTGGCTAGACCTGCTGAAGATCTTCGGCTTCTACCTTATAGACTATACGAAGATGATTGGTTGCTATGGGCAACTTCTCCCCTTTTTCTTTCTACAAGGCTTGCTACATCTCCCATGCAATTACAGTAGATAGGAAAGTAAAAGTCCTCACATAGATGTAACTTAAAATAATGGATAATAAGTATTTTAGAAATGTGTCTGCATGGACTCATTGTACCTGTACCAGAAACAATATTACAATATAATCATCCATAGCCAAAGACGTTCCCGTTTATGCTGATTATGGAGGGATGTCAAGACCATAAATGGAGCATGGGTCAGTGGAATGGTATCGGGATCGATCTACTGTAGATAGGCAGTCAGTAGGTCATCACCATATAGTAGACCTGGTCAAAAGGTCAACGTTGTAAAATGTAGACAGTGATTAAGGTCAACAGGTTCAAAGGGTCAGAGGGTTGATGTGGTATAATTGTGGTCAGGGGCGGAGTTGGAATTATATCCAGCTTGGGAGATATCTTGAAGCAGCCCGGGGGAGGAAGGGGGGGTGGTGGGATGGTGTTGGTAATGCCACTAAACCCCCTTCGGCGAGTCCGCCCACCGCAGCCACTCAACATTCGCTCTCAGTCCTTGCAGTGGGCGGGTGTTTGGTGATGTCACCCACAAGCGACGATCTGGCCACCTCAGCAGCCATCTTTAAACCGGTGAAATCCGCGGCCATATTTAGTTTGGGCAGGAGTCTTATGCTGTGGCAGCGGGGTCCGCGGCCCAGACAGGGGGGTAAGCGTCAGCCCAGCCAGGGGGGAAATCGGCCAGGTCTGGACCGGCCCACCGGGTAATGGCCCAGTTTCCTGCCAGGCCAATCCGCCCCTTATTGTGGTAACATAACATGAAACATAGAAAAACGGATAAACTTGTGTCACCCTTTCTGGTGTCAACCATTTTCAATGTCAACCTTTTGACCTTGTTGACCTATTGTACCTGTTGACCTTTTCTACTGTCTATCTTTTCCATATTGACCTTTTTATCCCTGCTGACCTAATTCAGGTCTACCATATGTGGTCGACCTCCTGATGGTCTATCGAATGACTGTAGAACTTCTACGCACCCCAATGGACTATGTTCCCATGGCTGTGCTTCACTCTGTCTAATATTTTACGTATTTTTAGGCTTTTCAGAAATGTTCCATAGTGGATATTAATACAAAGGTGCAGTACGAGTCCTCTAAAGCAGAGGCTCATGAGAAAGATTTCCGAGCTTCAGGTTTAGCTCTACCCAAGGAGAAGAAGGTAATTTAGTTTGCTGGTCTAACTATAACCTTCTTTGCTAATACTAACCAAGCTCCAGTAATATCCCCCGGTTACTCATTCCTTTCTAGCATTATATCATCAACTATCTGACTTTTATTCATCGGTTGTATAACTGTGTTGTTCAACTTCTACACTAATTCTCAGTGGATGCCTCTGCTGTTTGCATGCGTTCTTACCGTGTCTTGTATGTAAGTGTGTGTGTGTGTGTGTGTGTGTGTGTGTGTGTGTGTGTGTGAGTGACCAGTAAAACCAATTTTTTTTTAAATGCTAGAATCTTATATTAAAAAGACACCAAATGCACCAAATTATTTTCTTGTGCACAGGTTACTGGAGTGGATTACACTGAAACAGTTTACATAGCAGAGAATACTACAATTTGGGGGAGACTTGTAACATTTTCTAAAAGGGACAGGTGGAGCTGTTTCCTATAGCTCATCTATCTAGTACAGGCATGTCCAAACTATGGCCCTCCAGCTGTTGTGAAACTACACATCCCAGCATGCCTTGCCACAGTTTTGCTATAAGGGAATGCTAAAACAATGGCAAGGCATGCTGGGATGTGTAGTTTCACAACAGCTGGAGGGCCAGTTTGTTTATGCCTGATCTAGTACATTCTATAAAATAAAAGCTTCAATTTGATTGGTTGATATGGGCAACACCTCCACTTTAGAAAGTTTGATAATTTGGCCCCTTAGGTGTACACGGGGAGCTGCGTTGTGCGCTGCCTATTCTTGACTAGGAAGCAGGGACATCACATCAGTCTCTGCCTCGTGTTACACACTCATCACTAGTGAGGGGGAAGGCTGCTTTATCAGGCACATTGGGCCAGATGCACTAAGCTTCAATAGTGATAAAATGGAGAGTGATAAACCAACCAATCAGCTCCTGTCTGACATTTTTCAAACACAGCCTGTGACATGGCAGGTAGGAGCTGATTGGCTGGCTGTTATCTCTCTCCATTTTATCACTTTTGAAGCTTAGTGCATCTGGCCCAGTGTAACAGCACACTGATCACTATTGAGGTGATAGGCTGCCTTATCGGACGCATTGTAACTGATAACTAGTGAGGCTGCAACTAGGGGTGTGCAAGCTGTGCCCTCATTAGAACTGCAGGTCTTTGCACTTGGCAATGTCACTGTCCCAGAATGCCACCCTGCTACCCATCCTTTAGATGCTCCAGGCAGGCACCCTGCAGTCTGTACAGGCACTCACAAGAGTCCAGAGGGGGCAGTTCAGCCTTTTACAGCACTGGTGGCCCCGCCCCTTCTGTGCACCATACAGTTTGAGGGCAGTCCTGAGCCCTTTTACAGCACTGCTTGGTAGCAGACACAGTGGTCTCATCCATGTATTCCTCCGAGATCGCGTTGCAGTTGCGTACTCCTCAGTGGACTCAGGTTGTGGGCCTGCCCTTGTCATCCACCTTGCGGCGCATGTGCTGTCACACTGCCAACTGGGTCTTGGAGGAATACAATTTAGGCACTGCGACCATGCAGGATAAGTAAAAGAGAGGATTTTTTGGTACTCTACCTAGAACGGCGCCCATCGCATGCCATTTCAATGGCATGCGATGCGACCGATGTGATGCCCGCGATTTCACATAGAAATGCATGTTAAAATGTAAATCGCGTTGGTCGCATCGCATGCGGCCAAAAAACGCATGCGATGCGACCGACGCGATTACAGCGATTTTACATAGGGAACAATGTTAATGGCCCAATTGACCCGATTTTACATAGGGAACAATGTTAAATGGCCCACAGACCCCAAATAGGCACCCTGAAGTGTGAAATGGCCCCCCCAATTGTTAACGCCACCCCACGATCAACGTCAACCCGAAAAGTGGTGAGCGCAGCGTTCCCGCGAGGGGCGGCGGTACGCGTCCTCCGACCTTTTCATACCCCCACTATCCACGTCGGCGTGGACCTGTGAAGCCCGTGAGGGGACGCGGATACCTGTGAAGGTATCCGTGTCCCCTCGCGGGGCGCGCTGCGCTCGCCACGCTTCGGGCTTGGTGGCTCGCTGCGCTCGCCACACTTTCTATTCTCAACTCCACGCCGACGTGGATAGTGGGGGTATGAAAAGGTCGGAGGACGCGTACCGCTGCGCTCGCCACGTTTCGGGTTGACGTTGATCGTGGGGTGGCGTTAACAATTGGGGGGGCCATTTCACACTTCAGGGTGGCTATTTGGGGTCTGTGGGCCATTTAACATTGTTCCCTATGTAAAATCGCGGTAATCGCATTGGTCGCATCGCATGCGATTTTTTTGGCCGCATGCGATGCAACCGACGCAATTTTTTACCTTGTGATGCCTAAGATCAAAATCGTGGGCGCCGTTCTAGGTAAAGAGTACCGATTTTTTTGAGGGAATATGTTTACGGAATGCAATCGTCCTAATAGCCCCCTCTAAATGTGCGCTTGACCGAAGCTATATTGTAATACTGCTGAAAGTGACCGAATAGACCAATATCTTCCTATTTAAAGCCACTTACAATTTTTGGATAACCTTGCACAACATTCCAACACATATTTATAATAATCAGACACAAATTTCATGCAGCTTTAGAATGTTACTCTGAAAATTGAGTTGAAATATATTTATTAACAATTCTCAACATCCTGTACCACTAGAATTGATTTAATAGTTAGTTTAGCTTTATAGAAATTAGTAATGTTTATCAAGTTAATTTACACTCTAATATTTCCCCATAGGTATCATGCACTATTTCAAAAGAATGTTTAAATCCTGAAAGCCCAAAACTTGTTGAAAGCACAGAGGACAAGTGGAAAGTGCTATCTGCACAAGGTTCTGCACCTGATTTGGCTATGTATAGGCAGGGGCACACTGTAGTGGTGAATGAGAAGTCTACTTATAGTCTGTTTACTGATAGGGATGAGAATAGCTTGACTGCCAAGGAAGAACCTCAGAACCAAATGGAATATGAGAAAGAAGAAAACATAATGACATACAAGTTCCATTACAAGCAAGATCTAAACCTCTTGAGCTCTACCAAACCCTCAGAAGCTGGTAAAGAAAGATCGGAACAAAAAATAGAGGTTTCAAATGTGACATTTGACAGGGTATCAAATATAGAAAAGGTTGTAGAAGATCAGGATTTGTCAGTAGCCAGTAAACCATCGCTAGAACAAGGATTGCCCTATTTAGATTTAGGTCAGTCAGTTGTATTAAGACAAAAGAGTTCAAGGAGGACTAACAGCCAGCAGTCTGAGGACATTGATTCTCCAACTATATCCCCATCTGAACCGAAGTCTCCAGCAGATAACATTGCATTTATGATAACAAATACTGAGTTACAGGTCCTATCAAGTGGTGAAGTTCAAGATATTGTAAACCGAAAAGGCGGGGAAGTGCAAACTGTCAACATTGACCGAGAGAACGTGGAGAAAATTCCTTTAGGTAGAACCCTCGCGTCTGGAACAGAAGATCCTGTAATGTGCACAGACAAGAAGCCAGTCATTATCATATTTGATGAACCGATGGATATTAGGTCAGCTTATAAAAGACTTTCGACAATATTTGAAGAACGTGATGATGATTTGGAAAAAGTTATGTCAGAGGCAAAGATTGAAGAGGAGGACGAAGAAGAAGATAAGGAATCGAATGTTCCACCATCTCAAAAAGAAGGGATCGAGACAAATAAATCCATAAAATCTACAGAGAGTCTTGTGACTCAAAATAAATACAGATTCAACTATCCATCTTTGGCACAAATGAAACAGACTATGTTTCAGGATAGTGGAACCTCCCAAGCTCTCGTCACAGAAGATGAAAAGTCTGATGCCTCGGACTATCAGTATGGTCAGAGGCAGGATGTAAAGAAAAAATTCAAGTTTAAGTTTCCCAAAAAGCAGCTGGCCGCTTTAACCCAAGCCATCCGTACAGGGACAAAAACTGGGAAAAAGACTTTACAGGTGGTGGTGTATGAGGATGAAGAAGAACCCGATGGAACTGTAAAGCAACACAAAGAAGCAAAAAGGTTTGAAATAGCAAGATCGAAGAGCAGCGAGGAAAATCTGATGCCCAATGTTCTCAGCCTTGAAGAACCAGGTCAGGTGTCAAGGACAGATGAAATCAGGAAAAATACTTACAGGACCTTGGACAGCCTTGAGCAGACCATCAAGCAGTTGGAAAGCACAATAAGTGATATGACACAGAAACCAGGTTCAGAGGTTATAGAAACCAGGGAGGAAAACAAAACTTGTTCAGTTGTTTCCAAAGAATCTGCATTTGTGGATGATACAAAACTTGTTCTAGAGTCTTCATCATCCATACCCTCTACAACACGTAAGGTACCTGTGCATAAAACGTCCAAAACATGAATGTCCCCTGGTTGCGGAACACGGTGCCTAATGACTTGTTGGTTGCTGTTCGTCCGGTGGTTGGCTTTTTCCAATAGGTGCCTAACAAGCTTTTGGTTTTATATGTTTGATTACTTGGTGATGGGCAAATGAAGCACAAAAAAAACTGCTTGTGTGAAATAACTGTTTTTTTTCCCCCTCCTAAAAGTGATTTTATTCTTTTGAAAATAACCTTCTGACGTGTCTACTGCATGGCTAAAGATTCATTTTCTATTGGTGGAGCATGGCATGAAGCTCAATGAAAACACTGATGTTGTATGATTTATGTGTTATTTCTGTCTCTCTCTCCCATTGGCCATCCCTGTAGGGTTCAAATGGAGCATCACAAACCAGCAGAATGCCAATACCAATGTCTTCTAAAACTAGACAAGGGAGCACGGAAAAAGCTAGCAAACAGCCAAAGCTACAGGAGCCACAGCGTCAATTCAGACAGGTAGTTTTACCTTAGAACAACACTTTGGAAGGACTTTTAAAAAAAGCTTTTTAAAACTTCAAGCCAAGTAACTGACTAAATGTAACCAAAACAAGGATGGCATTGCTTTCACTCTTGTTTTTGTTAAGTGTCTGGATCTGGTGGCATGAGAAATCCTGTCGTACTTTGTCTCACTCTCGCCATACTGTATCTCTGCATGCCTGCAATAAAACACACCTACTGCTTTGTTCCACCTCAAGATGTACAGCTAAGATGAAGGAACGCGGCTTACAGTGGTAACACGGCACTTGCGGTTAGAAATCGAAACGCACGCCTGTGCAGTGGTGTTTATGTTGTCCGGTACTAACGTGTATGTTGAGTTCATTGCATTAACGGCTTGCTATCTCACCTCCATTCTAACCACACAGCATGGCCCTCACGGCGCACTGTACGCGTTTCAAGTGACTGTATCATCCACCTCTCAAGGGTACTCTAAAACTTTTCTGTGCTTTTATGGATTCTGCCAGGTCCAGAGAACCTCAGCAAACACTGTAACTATATTGGGTCTTATTTCCTGCGACCATGTTGGTGTATTAATGTTAAACTATCTCCTGCCATTTTTATTTGCAGGCTAACGGAGGTACTAAGAAAGCTGGTGGGGATTTTAAGGCTGCTTCCCCTACTTTATCTGCTTCTAAAATTCCAGCATTTTCTCTAAACACTGGAAAGGGCAGCTCTGTTTCTTCTCAGTGTAATGATACGTCTAACTCCCATAATCCCCCTGTGAAGTCACATGTCCCAATAACCAATTCTAACGCTCAGTCCATTCGCAATATTAACCCCTCGTCCCTTACCCGTCCTGTTCAGAATGGCACTTCAAAGCTGCAGAGCCCGATATATTCAGGTAAAGGTCACCATCTCTCATTTTCACTACAGAACGCAAATGGCAGACCATCTCCTCCCACCGCTGCTTCTTCCTCTGCTACTTCTCCCTCTACTTCTGTCTCTCCCACTTCACTGACTCAAGGTGTGAAGAGCATTCGTACTATCCACACACCTGGCTTCACCAGCTACAAGTCACACAACGGAAATGCAAGCAAGGTCACAGCACCAAAGGAGACTTCATAACTCGTGCAGACTCATCACTGTAGGTGTGCCGCCGTGTCTTCTGTGCCACCCCACCCTGGCTCTCAGCTTAGCGTTCTCATCTATGTACATAACGCACCCGTCGACCTTTGTCAACTTTGTTGCTGTTGTAATTATAACAGAAAACCCCTTTTAATGGTCTTTGTTTTTTTTGTTTTTTTTTATGTAAATTGAAAGTTAGCGTGTGTGATTGTATATATTCCTATACTGTATGTTTGCATGTGTGTGGGGGCTTTCGGAAGGCTGGAAAAAAGGGGATCCAGAATGTGAAAGATAGAGATTATTTTGTATAGAATATTTTTCATTATTGAACCTGCAAGAGATCAACTCTGGCGTGAAGTTTTAGCCTTTATTTTACGTTCATGCTGGCTTTGACTACAGATTTCTATTTTTGTCAACTAAACATCATTGTTGCTTTTATTTTTGCCAAGATATTTTCATATGGATATAATGTATGATTAAAGACTTTACTCTGTAACGCCACAGTGGGTGGGGAAGATCCACCATGAAATGTGCTTAAAGGGATTCATTCATCAAAATGTATGTCGTATTTTAAAAGCAATGTATCATCTCCAAATCAGGGGACACAACCGTTTCTATTCTAGAAATATTATAATAATAATATTAGCTGTGCTCTGTGCTCCTCCATAAGACTAGACTTCAGTTTAAGTTTGCACATTAGACGTGTCTTATCTTTGATTAATGTCTTCATTTGACTAATTATTGTCCTCTTACAGGACATCCAAGGGCGTAACTACCATAGGTGCAAGGGGTGCAGCTGCTATGGGGCCCAGAGCTGCAGGGGGCCCATCTTTACTGTCTAACTAATATGTTTTGAATACATTTATCACCATCAGTCGCTAAATAGGGGGCCCTTACAAACTTTTGCTATGGGGCCTATAAATATCTGGTTACGACCCTGAGGACATCTAATCTCCACCTTGTCTAAATAACAGCGCACCCTGTCGGATTCCTTGATCATTTCCTGTCCCATAAAGTGGGATGTAAGCTGCCGTAAAGCGAGAGAACCTGACAATGCTGCAAAAAAAGTTTTAAAAATATGCAGCTATTTCTTTTTTAAAGTGAATTCATCTACAATATATATATATTTTTGAAATCATAACTTTGCATATGGTGGTTTCATTAACCAAATTGTATCATTTTGGTTTATTTTTGATGATTGATGCCCTTTAAAACAACACCCACAATGGCGGTAAGCGTTGCCATTTAAGTATATGTACAAAATAGTAAAAAAAATTCAAATGTGGACACAAATCTTGGTTTTAACAATGACATATTTATCAATTCCTTCAAAGCAACTGCCTACCACTGCCCATATTCCGGTCTTTCCAAATGAGTTTAAATATTGTTCTTTAATGAATGTTACAGGTATGTAACTATACATACGCGACACTTCTACATACAGTGATGTGCTATCGATTTCTTACAGGGGTAGGCAGTCTGTGTCCTTACAGGTTCTGTACAGTGACCCCGCCTATCATCCCCAACAGCCAATTAGATGATGGTAGTGCAGACACTGGAACCCCACATGTTGCCTCCCCCTTCTCATCCATTATGCATGCTTTTAAACAATGGCAACTTGGAAAGGAAGAGTTTGCACAGATTTTGTAAATTAATGAATTTGTATAACTACTGTAACAAATATCTATAAAAAGCAGGTCACTTTTCTGAAATACAATAAAGTGATGCATGCTCTTATATATACATCTATTGTTTGTGTGTTATTGTGTCTTAGCACTGTATTTCTAATATGGCCTATACTGTACATGTGAATGTTGATATTTGTAGAATATAGCAGTATAGTATATAGAGCCCCAGTCCAGTCCATTAGTGATCTGCCAGGATCTGCACTTCTCAGCAGCAGTACAGAAGTATTTGTAGTTTTGCTGCATTTTAGCTCCATCTTGTGGCCAACTTACATTCATGCATGTCTTTTTGTAAGAATTAGTTTCTGGAGGATGGTTTGGGGTGTTTCCAAATGCTGGTATGGGGAAGCTTATTTAAAAAGTATTTCAGCAGTCACTGTATGTGTATGTATATATAGATAGATAGATAGACATGGAATTACCTATGTTCCCACCAGCCAAGAACTGTTACTATCCTGATATCTCCAGAACTTGACAATCTACCCTACCCCACAAGCTCGTTGCCTAGGGTCATTCTCGACTCTAAACTGTCCTTTGTTTCCCACATTCAATTCAAAATCATGTTACATGCATCTAAAAAACATATCCAAAATTAGGGATGTGCAAGGGCCACTTTTCGCGTTTTGGGTTTTGAGTTCTGATTACCTTCAGGTTTTGGGTTCTATTGGGTTTTGCCAAAACACCCCCTAAACATTTTGGGTTTTGATTTTTTTTTTTCTCCTACGCTATTATTAACCTCAATAACATTCATTTATACTCATTTCCAGTCTATTCTGAACACCTCACACCGCACAATATTGTTTTTAGGGCAAATGGTTGCACCGAGGTAGCTGGATAACTATGATAAGCCACACAAGTGTGTGGCACAAACACTGCAGCGGCAGACAGGATAGCAGTTTGAAAAACTAGGCCCTAAAAAGACCCCTATCTGGCTTGATCGTGTTTACAATGTGCAGCTGAGGAACAGTGGGCGATTCGTGCAGCAATGCAATAGCTGCACTGCGGAGCTGCAAAGGAGTGGAACCTACTGATCAGTTATAACCTGGTATTATTTATACAGCAGTAGATGCACCAGCAGAGAGGTATTATATATACGGCAGTAGATGCACCAGCAGAGAGATATTATATATACGGCAGTATATGCACCAGCAGAGAGATATTAAATATACGGCAGTAGATGCACCAGTAGAGTCGACTGGTATTATTTAAAAGGAAGTAGATGCACCAGCTGAGAGATATTATATATACGGCAGTATATGCACCAGCAGAGAGATATAATATATACGGCAGTAGATGCACCAGTAGAGTTGACTGGTATTATTTATACGGCAGTAGATGCACCAGCAGAGAGATATTATATCTACGGCAGTAGATGCACCAGTATAGAGGTATTATATATACGGCAGTATGTGCACCAGCAGAGAGATATTATATATACGGCAGTAGATGCACCAGCAGAGAGATATTATATATACAGCAGTAGATGCACCAGCTGAGATATATTATATATACGGCAGTATATGCACCAGCAGAGAGATATTATATATACGGCAGTAGATGCACCAGTAGAGTTGACTGGTATTATTTATACGGCAGTAGATGCACCAGCAGAGAGATATTATATCTACGGCAGTAGATGCACCAGTATAGAGGTATTATATATACGGCAGGAGATGCACCAGCAGAGAGGTATTATATATACGGCACCAGTATAGAGGTATTACCATATATACTCGAGTATAAGCCTACTTTTTCAGAACATTTTTTAAGCTGAAAAAGCCCCCCTCGGCTTATACTCGAGTGAGGGTCCCACTTGAGTCAATAAGTTTTCCCAGTTTTTTGTTGTGAAATTATGTGCCTCGGCTTATATTCGGGTCGGCTTATACTCAAGTATATACGGTATATATACGGAAGTAGATGCACCAGTAGAGAGGTATTATATATACGGCAGTAGATGCACCAGCAGAGAGATATTCTATCTCCTATATATTTGGCTACATCTGTCACTCAAAGTGGGTGTCTGTGTCTATAACGCTCTGTTCCTGGACTTTCCTCTTAATGTGTGATTGCCTTCATCTGTGCTGAACACCTTTCTGAGAAATTAACCTGTTTAAAACAGGTGATGGCAATCATACATTAAGGGGAAGTCTAGAAACAGAGCATTGTGTCCCTCCTGGAGAGGGTCATGTTGGGAGGTATGTGACAGAGAACCAGCCCAGTGAGCCCACAGACAGTGCCAGACACCCACTGCCTTCCCATGTTGCCCAGCACTGCTACTCCACAGCCACCAGGTGAGCGCCCCCCTCCCGCGTTTTGCGGCAAAAAATCCCCCCCCGCGCGCCTCCCACGATTCGCGGCAAAAACACCCGCTCCCCCGCGACCCCCCCTACCGCGATTCGCTGCAAAAAGAACCCCCCCACGACCCCTCCCGCAATTCGCGGCATAACCACCACCCCGCGACCCCCCCCTCCCGCGAATCGCGGCAAACCCTCCCCCGTGCCCCCCCCCCGATTCGCGGAAAAAACACCCCCCGCGACCTCCCTCCCGCGATTCGCGGCAAAAAGAACCCCCCCGCGACCCCCCCTTGCACGATTGGCGGCACCCCCCCTGCGACCCCCCTCCCGCGATTCGCGGCACCCCCCCCCCCCCCCGCAATTCGCAGCAGCCCCAGGATTAAATGGCACATGCAAAACACTGACATGGCTATGGTCGACAATGAAAAAGGTTGACATGAGTTTTTGAAGATTTTTTTTAAATTTTTTTTAATTTTTTTCATATTCATTGTCATGTGTCGACATGGACACCAATGAAGTGGCACACTTATGTCAACATTTACATGTGTTGACCTTTCTGTGTTGATTTTTTCTTGTGGCGATTCGCGTCACACCCCCCCGCAACCCCCCCTCCCGCGATTCGCGGCACCCCCCGTGACCCCCCACCTCCCGCAATTCGCGGCAACCCCCCACCGGAACCCCTGTGAACCCCGCCCTCCCGCGATTCGCGGCACCCACCCCCGCGACCCCCCCTCCCGCAATTCGCGGCACCCCCCCGTGATTCGCGGCAGCTCCAAAATTAAATTGCACATGGAAAACACTGACATGGCTATGGTCGACAATGAAAAAGGTTGACATGAGTTTTTGAAGTTTTTTTGTCATTTTTTAAAAATTTTTTATATTCATTCTCATGTGTCGACATGGACACCAATGAAGTGCCACACTTATGTCAACATTTACATGTGTTGACCTTTCTGTGTTGATTTTTTTCTTGTGGCGATTCGCGTCACACCCCCCGCAACCCCCCCTCCGGCGATTCGCGGCACCCCCCCGCGACCCCCCCCTCCCGCAATTCGCGGCAACCCCTCACCGGAACCCCCATGAACCCCGTTCTCCCGCAATTCGTGGCAACCCCCCACCGGAACCCCTGTGAACCCCGCCCTA